>NC_079914.1:17805049-18173867 GCF_024868665.1 Triplophysa rosa
ATTTACATAGTGCAATTGATAAAGAATCTGAACTGCATACAATCTACTAATACGTTTTTTTAACATTAGCTGCCTTTTAAAGAATAGGAAATAACATTTTATATATCTTACTTATGTTACATTGAAAAAAAATTTACAAGCTCATTTACAATTTAAATTATTTAACATTTTTATTAATTTTGATGAAATAATTATAAAAGACAATAAACAATTTAAAATAAATTTATATTACTAATAATTATTATTAAATATTAATTTCTTAATCATTTTTTTACCTATTTAATATAATTGTTTAGCTATGATTTTAATTTAGTATGAAACATAGAATAGAAAAGTATAGAATAAAAATAAAATGAAAAAGGTAATTTTATCTGAGATTAAAAAGTTTTCTAATAATATTCAAGATATTCAAGATAGTAATAAATTCTTGATAGAAGATAGTGAAAAAAAACTAGAAGTAGATAGATCAGATAAAAAATCAAACCTAATCTATCTAAAATCATTAAAAAATATATCAAAAAAAATAATAGAAAAAACTGCTGAAGATGAATGTATAGATTCAGATAGTACAAAATTAGTCATTAAAAAATGTCATGAAGCACTTAGCAATTTATTCTTTTCATCAGATGAAAAATCCAAGGAAAACAATCAAAAAAATTATGTATTAGTAATTAACAATTATTTTGAACTAATAAACAATATTGAATCATATGAGGAAATAAATAGTAAAATTTTTAATGATTATGAGGACAGTAATTGCAAAAAAATTGATATAAATAATGAAATCAGATACCAAAATCTCCAAAAAGCTTATAAGACAATTCAGATTTGCAAGGAGAGAATTAATCAATCAAAAAAATCCCAGACACTATCATCAAAAATAATCAATGATACAACAGTACAATTTATTTATGAAAATAATAATGTTTCATATATAGAAAAGATACTAAACCATATATACAAGTGTTTAAATGAAACAAAAATACCAAATAAAGAAGATAAGTTAAAAATAATATGCAATATAAAAGCACCAATAAACAAAACAGCAATATCATATTATAAATTTATGTTAAAAGTAAAAAAACTTATTAGAGTTAGTACAAAGAATAATATTATTAATAGTAGCAGAAAGGAATTTATCAAAATATTAGAGCAATATCTTAATGAAGATTCTATAAAGATAGCAAAAATTTTTAATTTACCAGAGCTTGAAATCTATACTACAAAAACATGGAATAGATCAAAAAAAGACTATATACCACTAATAGAAAACATTAAAACAAATGATCCTGTAAAAATGCTAATAAATTTAATGGTAAAGATTGAAATTGCCAGAGAATTAGCAAAAAAGAGAAGGATGGTAATATATAATGAAAAAGGAAAAAAACAAGATAGTTTAATAATGATTGATTATTTTGATGAATATTCTTACAAATTATTTGAGTTTCTAACAAATCATCACAATATTTATCATATTAAAAACTTTATAACTGACAATTTTATAAATATGCAAAAACTGCAATAAAGTATTTATTACCAATCAAAAACCAAAAGACTTTTTATAATAAATTGGAAAGTCATTACATAATTTAGCAACATCAATTTTTGTTCTAGTAATTAAATTATCAATTGAATCTCTTTGGTTTTCTATTTCTTTCATAATTAAAGGAAGTCTCTTATTAACTTCAACCAAGCTATCTAATCCAGACAATAAATTAGGAATATTAAATCTATTTTCTGATGCAGCGAAGCAAATATCACAAATCATATTAGCAATCTTTTCAAATTCTTTTTCTTTCATACCACGTGTTGTACATGCGCTTGTACCAATCCTAATACCTGAAGCAATAAATGGAGTCTGATTATCATTTGGTATTGCATTTTTATTTACTACCAAACCTGACCAATTCAAAATATTTTCAGCCTCAATACCACTTATTTGAGCATTTGTTAAATCTAACAAAACTAAATGACTATCTGTTCCACCTGAAAAAACTTTTATACCTCTAGATTTAAAAACATCTGCAACTACTTTAGCATTTTTAACAACTTGACTTGCATATTTTGCAAAATCCAGACTCAATGCTTCTTCAAATGCAACGAGTTTTGCTGCAATTACATGCATCAATGGACCACCCTGAATACCAGGAAAAACTGCTCTATCAATTTTATCAGCAATTTCTTTATCATCACACAAAATCATACCACCTCTTGGACCTCTCAAAGTTTTATGAGTAGTAGTAGTAACAACATGAGAATATGGAAATGGACTTGGATAAGCTTTACCAGCAATCAAACCAGAATAATGAGCAATATCAGAGAGCAAAATTGCACCCACTTCATCAGCAATAGATCTAAATGCTGCAAAATCTATTTTTCTACTATAAGCTGATGCTCCACAAATAATCAATTTAGGTTTATTTTCCAGAGCCAATTTTCTAACTTCATTCATATCAATAAATCCATCTTTATTAACATGATAATGTACAGGACTAAACCATTTTCCTGACATAGTTATCTTATGACCGTGAGTTAGATGACCGCCATCCTTCAAGCTCATTGCCAAAAATTTATCACCTGGATTTAGAAATGCAAACATTACTGCCTGATTAGCCTGAGATCCTGAACATGGCTGAACATTTGCAAACTTACAATTAAACAATTTACATGCCAGTTCAATTGCTTTATTTTCAACCCTATCCATTTCTTCACAGCCAGCATAAAATCTTCTACCAGGATAACCTTCTGCATATTTATTAGTAAAAAATGTACCCTGAGCCTGAATAACAGCCAAACTTGCATAATTTTCTGATGCAATTAATTTCAATTTATCATTTTGATTATTAAACTCGTCACTAATCATATTAATTAGTGCAGAATTAGTATCTTTTAAATTCTTAGTAAAAAAATCTTTAGACATTTTACTCTCCAAGCACATTACAAATCACAATATTATTTTAATAACATATCATACAAATATTGATGATATTCAATAATTTCTCTTCTTGCAACACCACTATTTTTTCCAGCCTCAGCAACAGCTGATGATACCTTGAAAAACAAATTTTCATCTAAAATTTTAGGAATTATTCTAATATCTTTATTTTTTTTATCCTCATTTTCAGACTGATCAACCATACTAGCGATAGAGTATGCAGCTGCAATTTTCATTTCTTTATTTATTTCTTTAGATCTAATATCCAATGCAGCTCGGAAAATATATGGGAAAACCAACAAATTATTTATCTGGTTCAAGATATTAAAACCACCTGTAGCAATAATTGCATCTGGATATAAATCTCTTATTTTATCAGAACTTATATCTGGATTTGGATTAGACAGAGTAAAAAATATAGGGTCATTATTCATTCCAACGATCATATCCTGACTTATAGCATTTCCACTAGATAAACCAATTAATACATCTGCATTTTCAAATGCTTCTTTGCTATTACTATAAGTACTAATAAATTGACTTTTATATTGATTTAAGTCTTTTCTCAATCCATTTATAATTCCCTTTGAATCGAACATAACTATATTTTGAATTCCCCAATCCAACAAAATTTTTCCAGTTGCAATAGCTGCTGCACCTGCACCAAAAATCACCACCTTAACTGAATTCTTATTTTTATTAGTAACTTTTAAAGCATTAATTAATCCTGCCAAAATTGCTACAGCTGTACCATGTTGATCATCATGAAAAACAGGAATATCTAATTTTTCTTGGAGTCTTTTTTCAATTTCAAAACACGAAGGAGCTGCAATATCTTCCAAATTAATTGCACCAAAGCTATTAGCAATCAAAGATACTGTTTCAACAAAAATATCAACATTTTCTGTATCCACCTGTATATCTACAGCATTAATACCTGCGCATCTTTTGAACAAAGCGGCCTTAGATTCCATTACTGGTTTACTTGCCAAAGAACCAATATTACCAAGACCTAAAACTGCTGTACCATTTGTAATAACAGCAACAGAATTACTGATACCTGTATAATCAAAAATGCTATCAGGATTTTTTGCAATCTCCAAACATGGAGCAGCAACACCGGGGGAATAAAACTTTGCCAATTTTTCTTCAGAATCTACTTTAAAGTTTACTTTTGTAGACCATTTACCAAGAGAAAAAGATTTATGTAAATTTAACAAATCATTCATATCAACAAGTGCTAAAAGTCTTCATTTATTGGGAAGTTTTTGCTATTCAAAATTTCTTTCAATTTTCCATTTTCATATATTTCAATCAGATCAGTATAACCACCAACATGGAAATCATCAATAAAAATCTGAGGAACTGTTTTTCTATCAGTAATTTTTATCATTTTTTCTCTTAATTCATCATTATCTGAAATATCAATTTCCTGATATTCTAGACCCAAATTATCAAAAAATGATTTAGCTTTAACACAAAAAGGGCAAACTTTTTTAGAATAAATTATAATTTTCATTTCTTACCAAAATACGAAAAAGTTATCAAACAATATAATTATAATTGAAATTATGTATTAGTTAAAGAAATATAATCCAGTTATTATGTATTTTCATGAACAAAGCCTTCTAAAGAATTATTAATCATCTTAATAGAACCTACAATAAAAAAACTATTCATTATTGTATGAAATATTTTTAAGTTTGAATAAATAGACATAGAATTTAAAACAGATCTATCATAAATTAATTTTGGACCTTCTGATGAATTAACACACTTTATCTTTTTATTAATTCTAAAAACTGGGAAAAATGAAGAACTAACAATATCATTCAAATTTTTCAATGATACACTAAGATAATTTTGATTTATTATCATGACATTAACTTAATTTTTATTTATAATTATTCAAAATAAATGAATGATCAAAATAGTTAATAATTATTTAATTTACTTCATAAACCAATCCACTACTTAAAAAAACCAAAAAACCAGATATTTCTTTATTAGGATAAATTTTCTTTAGGATACTTTTATAATTATTAACTTGATCCAAATAACTAACAGGAATTTCTTTAGGTAAAATATCATCAGTTTTAAAATCAATTACTATCACTTTTTTATCATCAATATATAATTTATCAATTCTATAAATTTTACTATCACCATTTTCACTTGCAGGACAAACAATTGCAACTTCTGACTTACTTTTTGAAATAATATCAACGAAATTAGGGTTTTTATCTAAATTATTAAGTATTTTTTCTACTTTTAATAAATCATTATTGCTTGCCAAATTTTCTTGCAGGAGCTTTTTAATCACCTTTCTCCTATCAGGGATACTTAATGGATACATTTCCAAAACTTTATGAGCAATTTTTCCAAAAACTGCACTATATGATAGATCAGTAAAATTCTGAATTTTTGGCAGCAAATTTCCAGTTATATTAAACTTTTTTCTATCAATCTTTTCAGATTCAAAACCTAATATTTCTTCTTTAAAAGAGCTTATCTCAAGACAACCTAGCCTATAACCACTAAACTGCATACCACTTTTTTTTAAATCCAAAAATTTCTCAAATTTATTTAATCCATTTTTATTTCTATCTGCAATAATATTCCTAACAACTCTAGCGTATTTATTAGAATTTATTTCATCACTTATACTTAATAAAACCAAATAATCTTCAGCACGGGTCATACCAACATAAAGCAAACGATCACTTTCACTAAGTTCAATATTATTATGTTCCAATAAAAGAGGATTTTTATCATAACATTTATGCAAGAACAAGCCTGCTTTATTAATAAATAAGTAGTTATTTCTAATGCTAATATCATTAATTCTAAAAAAATCACCCATTATCACTACTGGTGCCTGTAATCCTTTTGATTTATGAATTGTCATAATCTGAACAGCATTAGGATCAAATTTTATTTCAATTCCTTCAGCATAATTAGAAAAGTTATTTATAAATTCAGACAGATCCAAATCTGGAAAATTTTTTTCAAATTGAAAACAAACATCATAAAATAAATTAATTATTTCACCATAATCAACATTTTCATATCCATTAATAAAGTCATTTTCAAACATTACCAAAATATTGCTAAAAAACTGATAAGGTTTAACCTTAAATCCAGCATTTTTATACAAATTAATAATTTTTCTCAATTTTTCAGAATAAAATGGGTAATAAGCAACAATTCTATCCCACAAACTACATTCTCTATTAAGACAAATAGAGATAAGATCTTCATCTTTAAGAGAGAACAATGGGCCTTTTAATATAGTTGCCAAATTAAGATCATCATTAGGGGTAAAAACAAATTTACCAAGGATCAGAAGATCATTAATGAATAAAATATTTACCAAGCTTTTTTTACTATGTGCTTTAATTTTATATTTCAACATCAATTGTTGAGATATTTTCTGATCAATATTATTTGTAGTTTTACGCAAAAGAATTACAATATCTGATGGCTGAACAATTCTATTATTTTTACTAGGCAACATAATTCTTGATGACAGGATATTTTTCACCTTTTCAACAACAACTTCTACTATAATATTTTCCAAATAATCAGATTCATCTAATTTAACAATATCAATAAAATCAATCTGACCTATAGCATTTTCTCGATTTGTAGTATGGCAAATATTTTTATATTTCAAGCATTTCAAGAAATCATCAACAAAATTTAAGATTAGACTATTTGTTCTAAATGATTTAATAAGTGAAAAATTATTTAGAGGCATAATTGATTCAATAAATTTTTTTCTATCATCAAAAATACCTGGTTCAGTACCCTGAAAATAGTAAATAGATTGTTTTTTATCACCCAAAACATTAATATTAGCGGCAAAATTTTTAGTAACTTTTCTTATAATTTCCCACTGTACTAAATTAGTATCCTGAGCTTCATCAACCAATACATGACTAAAATCATAACCCAACCTATGATAAACCCAATCTTTTGAAGATTCTTGATTAAATAACATACTAACCATTTCTATCATATCATGATAATCAATTATGCTATTATTCATTTTATATTTAGAATAAGCCTGATTAACTGCAATAAATGTTGCATTATAAATTGCCGAAAACTTTATCTGATTTAACAAAACCAGGGTATCTGAAATATATTGAATTTCATTTTTAATCTTACTTAACAGTATATGATCAGAAGAAATATTTAAGAAAGATTTTCTTAAGGAGCCAGATTTAGTAAAAAATATTAATTTGTAATTTTCTATTTTTTTATCATTCAAATAATTATCCAAACTTTCAGACAAATATCTATCATTCAACAAGCTAGATATAATATTTAATTCTTCAAAACTTAATTTTTCTCTATTTTCAAAAAATTCATCCAAAAATTTAATACCATTTATCAGAGAACTTTCCATAACAGGAAACAATATTTGTTTTAAATCTTCTGAAAGATGATCGCAAAAACCCAACTTTTCTACTAAGTCACCAAAATTATCAACAATTGTAACAAATTTCTTATTTTTAATCATTTGACTAAATTCATATTGAACCTTTCCTATATCGCCCAAACTTTCAATAAAAATATCAACAATATCCTGATAATCTAAATAATCCCACAAGTTATTCAGATCAAAATTATTTACTATTCTATAATTCTTAGACAAGCCCAAACCTTGAGAAAAATGAGAAATTATATCCTGACACAAAGAGTGAATTGTTGTAATTTTTAATTTTGAAATATCTTTATATAATTCTTTAACTTTAAGCAAAATTTCTTCTGATGGTTCAAAACCCAAAATATTTTCTAATTTTTTCTTATTTTTTTCTTTACTCTGACTTGCCCAAAGCAATATTTCTTTTTCAATTCGATGCAAAATTTCACTACTAGCAGCATTAGAAAATGTTATACACAAAATATTTTCAGGGTTAATTCCACTAGCCAATAAGAAAAATACTCTATTAACTAACACAAAGGTTTTACCGGAGCCAGCGTTTGCTTCTATCCATAAAGAGCCTGAATTTCTAATAATATCTTCTTGATCTTTAGTATATTTCATCTTTTTAACTACTCTAAAATTCTAGAAAAATGCTTATAATTATCATCTATTTGTTCAATTATATATTCATCTTTTCCAAGAAAATCAAAAAATAAATCTAAAATCTTTTCTACTTCTTTATTAATAATTCCATCATTAAAAAGATAAAAATCCTGAGTTTTAAATCTATCACCCATTGCAATTTTTACATATGTAGCAAAAATATTTTCTTTTTCAAAATTAGTATTTTTATTAAAAAAATTATCAAAATCACCAGATTTTAATAATTCAAACAACATATAAGTTTCCATAATAATTTGAAACTTAAATGAATTAACAGAGCTATTTGATAATTTATATTCTATTATATTAACCTTATCATTATCATCAAAAATTATCGCATCACACCTAAATTTTACTGAAATTCCGCTTTTATGATTATATAAAAAATCATGTTCTAATAGGATTTTTTTCTTACCAAGAAATTTTAATTTTAAAAACTTTACAAGCCTTTTACAAAGCATTTTTATAAATGGATAGTATAATTTTCTATACTTTAAACTTTCAAAAAAATCTTTATCAAATAATTGGAAATTTTCTTGAACAAGATTAAATAAACTTTGATCCCAATTATCACTATTATCAAAATGAGAAGAAAGTAATTTTTCAATTGATTTATGAAATATATCGCCAATTTTAGATTGAGAAATTTCACCTTTATTATCAACAGATTTAAGATTCAAAAAATTATTAATAAAAAACCCATAAGGACTATTAATTAAATTATTAACTGCTGTCAATGAAATAACTTTAGGAAGATATAAAAGTTTAAAACTTGTATTTTTATTTTTCACCAACTTAGAACTTAAGTTATTTGTAACATTAACTTTAAATTTTTCACTAAGATCATTTAACATCCCAGAAATTTGTAATTTAGACAGCAAATATGGATATATACCTTTATCACTTGAATAAGTTAATATAATCTTAGAACAAGAGGCATATTTATGAAATTTTCTTTCCATTTGTAAAAAAATCTCATTTTGATCTAATATTTTTAATTCATCTTTATTACAACCTGGAAAATTATTCTGACAAACAAAGATCAAAACATCACAATCATTGGAGCAAAGATCTCTAGTATCCTTAAAACAACTAATATATTTATTATTTTCTCCCAACTTAGCAAAATTGTTACTCAAAACATAATTAATTATATCTTCTGGAATATTAACAATATTTCTTTTATCAGAAAAGGAAGTATGCTGAAAATCTCTAACAATTTTATACCAAAATTTATCAAGCAATTTACATGATTTAGAAGGATTAATATATTCATCAACTAAACTATATTCTTGATCAAACAAAAAGAAATTTTCTGACAAATTTAATAGGGAAATTTTTTGTTGAATATCTATTAATCTTTTTGCCAATTCAGAATGAAAAATTTTAGTTAACTTTAAATCTAAGCCAACAATTCCAATTTTTTTTCCATTAGTGACATAATCATCTAACAAATCAGCAATATATGAAATTTGATCATAAATATTTCTAAATTCATAATAATCAAAAACATTATTTTCTGGATCTTTTTCACAATCATCATTTATAAAAAACAGTTTATCTTGCAAATTCTTATTATTTTGTTTAAGGGATTCAATTTTTCTAAGATTTTCAGATCCTATATCAAAAAAATAAAAATCTTTTTTTAAATTAATAATCTTATATTTAATAACTTCAAAAAAGCATTTACTGATTTCAAAAGGCATTACACAATCAATGCCATCTTTCCAAGAAATTAAAAGATCAAGAGGAAATTCTCTATACAAATTATCTGAGTATCTTGAGGACAAAATATATTCATTAGCTTTTTTAAAATCTATATCATAATCAGACAACATACATAAATAAGAAACAACATATTTAGATAAGTTTAATGCTTGGTTCCAATTTTTAACATCTGAAAACTTAAATAAATATTCAGAAAAAGAAATTACAGCTGCATTAAATGACAACAAATTTGGCAATTTAAAATAACTCAAATCATCACATGGAATGCTATTAAATGCATAAAAGCTTGGCAAAAAAATTGGAAAGCCATTAGAACCAAAGGCATTTTGTAAAACAGGTATAGATCTATAATCTTCTACTACTACAACTATTTCAGATAGATCATTTCCATATTTTGAAATTAAAAAATCTACAAATTTATCAATTTTCTTAACCATCTATAAATTACAAAACCTTTTCATAAATAATTTTATCATCAAAAATTTCAATATTATGATAACTACCTAAAATATTCCTAACTAAATCTGGCCATTCAATAAAAACAAGATAATTACCTAATATCTCTTCTATACCAATCTCTTCCAAATCAGAGAAACTTTCTAAACGATAAAGATCAAGATGATAAATTTTATTATTATTAATCAAATATTCCTGAACTATATTAAAAGTAGGACTTGTAACTTCATCAAAATTCCCACCAAGATGTCTAACAATATGCTTAACTAAAGTTGTCTTTCCTGAACCCAAATCACCAGATAAAAAAACGATACTTTGTCCATCCAAAAAATTTGCAATCCTTACTGCAGCATTATCAAACTCTAAGATATTTCTAAATCCTAGCTGCATATTACTACCTTTATAAAGAAAATTTCCTAGTCAATTTTCCTAGTTACCATAAAATCTATTAATAATCCAAAGCATTGGTGCTGCTATAAAAATAGAAGAAAATGTACCAGCCAAAACACCAATTAACATTGTCAAACAAAAATCAAATAATAAAGATCCACCACTAAATATAACCATTGAAGATAGAACAGCTACAGTTGTAGTTGAAGTAATTATAGTACGACTAATAGTTTCATTTAAACTTTTATTTATTACCCAAGACAATGAATTATTTGAAAAAATAGCCAAGTTTTCCCTAATTCTACTATATATAACTATTGTATCATTAATCGAATAACCAAGAATTAAAAGAAATGAGGCAACACTTGCAACATTAAACTGTAAACCAAATAAAGAAACAAAACCTATAGTTACAATAATATCATGAATAAGAGCTAATATAGCACCAATACTAAACTGCCATTCAAACCTTATCCAAATATAAAACAAAATAGCAAAAATAGAACCTATTATTGCATAAACTGATGAGTAAATAAGTTCTTTACTAATTTTTGGACCCACAGAATCAACATATTTATATCCAACCTTATCAAGGTTTTTTGACAGGATATGCCTTAATTTATCAGTTGTAACATTTTCATCATTACTAATACGGATAAGAAAATTATTTTCTTCCAATTCCTGTAAATTAAAATCCAGCTTTATATTTTTGTCCAAAACTTCCCTAATTTCACTTATTGAACTTGAGGTAGTAATGTTAAATACCATTCCACCTTTGAAATCAATTCCTACATTTAAACCAAACCAAAACAAGATACCCAATGATATAAAAACATTAAATATTGCAATATATAATCCATATAAGCCAAAATTTCTAAAATTAATCATTATATTTCCTTTGCTTTAGTTGCATAACACCAATATAGAACAAGCATTTTTGTCAAATATTGAGAAACAAATATAGAAGAAAATATTCCCAAACCAAGTGTAACTGCAAAACCTTTAATTGGACCACTTCCTAACAGGAAAAGAATGCATGCTGAAACAAAAGTTGTAATATGAGAGTCAATAATAGAGCTTTCTGCAAGTGTATAACCATTATTCACATTTGATATCAAATGGTTTTTATTTTTTTTACATTCTTCTTTAATTCTTTCAAAGATCAAAACATTTGAATCCACAGCCATATCAATAGTCAAAAGCATACCTGCCAAACCAGGTAAAGTTAATGTAGCCTGAAATAAAACAAGACCAGAAATCACTAAAAATACATTCACAAGTAATGCAATATCAGCCAAAAATCCAATCCAGCCATAAAAAACAACCATAAAAACAGCAATCAATGCAAATGCAATAATTGAAGAGTTAAAACCTGCTTTAATTGCATCACTTCCCAAACTTGGACCAACTACTTTTTCTTCTAAAATAACAATTGGAGCTGGCAAAGCACCAGATCTTAAAACAATAGCCAATTCATTTGCAAACACAGAGTCAAAGCTACCAGAAATACTAGCACTACCAGCAACTATAACATCATTAATAACCGGAGCTGTAATAACTTCATTATCTATTACAATAGCTAACTGCTTACCAATACTCTTTTTTGTTAAGTTAGCAAATTTTTTAGTACCATCATAATCAAATTTAATTGATACTGCAGGTTTTCCATTTTCATAAGAAACTTGAGCATTAACTAAATTTGAACCAGAAATTGCTGGATATTTACTAACAATATATTCTTCATTATTTCTAGAATTAATTCCATGCAATTTAACAAAACCAACTGGAATTTTATCACCAACCAACTTATCTGAATATACTAATCTAAAATCTAACTTTGCTGTTTTTCCAAGCAAATTTTTTATACTCTCTGGATTTTGAACTCCTGGCATTTGAAGCAAAATTCCACTAGAGCCATATCTTTGGATGGAAGACTCATTAATTCCAGTTTGATCCACCCTATTTGAAACAATAGACAATGAATGATTAACTGTATTTTCATTTATCTCATTCAAAATCCTATTTTTCATAGTCAAATAAATTAATTTACCATCAATTTTTGAATCAAATAAATCATAGTAATGTAACAATGACAGGTCTTTTAAAAACAAAACTTGATCAATAGGATCAATTGCAATACTTCTGTCAATAATATTAATTGACTTATATTTTCCCTTCATTTCATTGCTAATATCAGACTTAATTATACCCAATCTTTCTTCCAAAACAGAGTCAACATCTATATCTAATAAAAGATAAGATCCACCTTTTAAATCAAGACCCAATTTAACTTTCCATTCATCAAATTTGTCATTATTTGTTAATGTTGGCAAAGAAAAAATAATAGAGAAAATACATGTTAATAAAATAAAAAAAGATCTAACCTTCATAAACTTTACTTTCCAGATTTACCTTTTTTAAGGCTAACAGATTTAGTAGACTTAACTTTTTTTTCTTTTTCTTTTCTATTAAGCAACTCAGAAACTGCATATTTTGCAATTCTAACATTAACAGAATCTGAAACAGAAATCTCCAAATCTGTATCACCAATACTGCTAACTTTTCCTATAACACCACCGATAGTAATTATTTCATCACCAATTTTAAGTGATTTAATCAATACCTGATGATCATCAATTTTCTTTTGTTGTGGCCTAAACAAGAAAAAATAAGCAGCAAAAATAAACACAGCAAAAACAATTACATTAGACCACAAGCTAACATAAGCATTACCCGAAGATGCAAAAGCAAATGAAGACATTTTCTAACCTATAAAATTAATATATAGAAAATTATATCATTTAAAATGAACAAAAGTAAGATAACCAAGAAAAATTATATATTATTTAACGAGTAATTTTTGATTTATATTAACCACAAAATCACTAACCATATTACTATTTTTTACATCATTCCAATCTAGTGAGTATGCTGTAACAACAATATAATTATCTTTAACTAGAGAGTAATCATTAAAACCAACTTCACTGCTAAATATTGTATCTTTAAAAGTATATTTTCCATCTGGCAAATCTATCAAACAACGAATAATAGATGTTTTTGTATCTTGAGGAGCATAAATAATACCTTTTACTTCCTCTAACCTGCATTTAGGAAAATTAACATTTAACAACAATTTATTTTCAATTGCAAAATCAACAAAATATGATAGAATTTTAGGAGCAAAATGCTTAGATACTTCCCAAAAAATATTATTTCTATCATCATCTGAATTTTCAGAATACAAACCATGACTTAGTGCAATTCCAGGAATACCAAACATATAAGCTTCCATTACAGCAGCAAAAGTTCCTGAGTAACGATTAATAAGACCTACATTCAATCCACGGTTAATACCTGAAAGCACAATATCAGGCTTTTTATCAGATAAAATCTTAATATTTGCAACATTAAAGCAAACTACAGGAGTAGATGTAACAGAAAAAATTCTTTCATCATGCTTAATAATATCAAATGGAACACCTGCTTTTAAACTAGAAGATATTGCACTATTATTTTCATTTGGAGCGACTAACCAAACATCTTCTGAAAGATTTTCCCTAGCAATATCATAAAGCAAATTAATACCCCTTGCTGTATAACCATCATCATTAATAACCAAAATCCTTTTTGACATTTTTCACCTTAAATAAAAGATTAATTTCAACATTTAATAATTTTTTGACTTCCCATATATGGATGTAAAATTTCAGGAACTATTACAGAACCATCTTCTTGTTGATAGTACTCCAATAATGCAGCCAAAGTACGACCTATTGCCAATCCAGAACCATTCAAAGTATGAACTGGAATATTTTCACCCAAACTATTCTTATACCTAGTATTCATACGCAAAGATTGAATTGTCTCACAATAAGAACAGGAGGAAATTTCTCTATAGCAATTTTGACCTGCGAAATAAACTTCAATGTCATAAGTTTTTCTTGCTGAAAAACCAATATCATTTGCTGGCAACAAAACAACTCGATATGGAATTTCAAGTAACTTAAGAATTTGCTCAGCTGATGAAGTAATAAATTCCAATTCTTCTAATCCCTGATCTTTATTAACAATAGAAACCAATTCAACCTTAGAAAATTGATGCAATCTAATTATTCCACGAGTATCTCTTCCTGCAGCACCTGCCTCACGACGAAAACATTGGGTAAGAGTAGTAAAACGCAAAGGCAAATCTTTTTCTTTAATGATTTGTCCATTATATAAATTTGTCAATGGAACCTCACCTGTTGGAATAAGCCAAAGATCATCATTTGTCTCAAACTGATCATCTTTAAACTTTGGCAACTGACATGTACCATACATTGCACTACTTTTAACTAATAAAGGGACAGAAACTTCTGTAAAACCATTTTTAGTATGGACATCAAGCATAAAATTACCCAATGCACGCTCCAATCTTGCCAAATCTGAGATTAAAACAACAAACCTAGAGCCTGACATATTAACAGATTTTTCAAAGTCAATTAATTCAGGAAACAAATCAAAATGATTTTTAGGGTTAAATGAAAAACTTTTAATTTCACCATATTTTCTTATTTCTTGAAATTCATTATCTGGAATTCCATCTAATGGCAAATTTGGTATTGTAAATAATAAGTCTTTCAGTTCCTGATCAACTTGATCTTGTAATTCAGACAATTTTTGAATTTCATTTTTAATTTCTATAGCTCTAATGCGTATAGAATCTTTATCTGTATTTTTTGCTAATTTATTTCTCTCAGATTGAAGATTATTAATCTGAGTTATTATACTACAATTTTTACTATCCAAATCTTTTATCTTATCTGAAAAACCAAACAAACCTCTCAAAGCAAGTTTCTGATCAAACAATTCCCAATTCTTTCTAATCCATTTCAAATTATGCATTACTAAATCTCTTTTGAAATATAATCAAAACTCCTAATTTTATTAACAAGACCAGGCAAAGTAAGACAAGAAATATCATTAGAAATTTCCAATTCTACAAAACCATAATTCTTACCAATCATTCTACCTACCAATGACTGACTATCATCTTTATTAAACAAAATTGTATTATAATAACCCAAAGTAGCATGACATATACTAATATTCACACTTTTTGTTGTAGAAAAATTTCCATTACATAAGTCAACAAATTTAGAATTTGCAATCAATTGCAAAATTATTTCTGAACTAGCCGCCAAATTAATTTGATCTTCATTAGACCCAAACATATTCAATTTGCAATTTCCAAGGAAAACAGATTTATCATATTCTGTCCAGAAAAAACGATTACATATAGGAAAATAAAACCCAACTGATGACAATTTATCAGAAAAAAATCCCAAACCTACACCAAAAGACTCATTTGAATAGCTAAAGTTATAAACGCTATCAATACCTGTATAAATCCAATAATTATCATAATCAACTGGAAGATCAGAATAATGAAAAAATTTATATTTTGGAAATTTTTCTGCTAAAGATTCATATAGCTTATTTGTCAACCTAATATTAGAATTTTTACAAAAACTAGCTCTAGAATTACATTTCAAACTTGATAATTCCATAAAGTCTCTAAGTAAATAATTACCATTTTCCTCTAAACTAGATTTAATTACCCTAGTCATGTTGCTATATAACATTCTTTATTTATCCAATAATTAACTATCTTTTTTAATATATTCTCTATTTGAAGTAGATATTATAATCTTATCACCAACCCTAATATGAGGTGGAACCATTATTTTGACTCCATTAGCAACAATTGATGGCTTAAAACTTGAAGAAGCAGTTTGAGCTTTCACAACTGCATCTGTCTCTAAAACTTCAAATAACATACTTTCATCAATAGATACAGAAACTGGATTTCCTTCATAAAAATCAATTCTTACTTCCATACCATCAGATAAGAAATCAGAAACTTCACCAACAATATCTTTATTTATTGAAATCTGTTCATATGTTTCATTATCCATAAACCAATAAGAACCTTTATCCAAATACATAAACTGAAAATCTTTACCTTCAATTTTTGCTTTATCAACACTATCAGATGACCTAAATCTTTCATTTAACTTAGTTCCATCTAACAAATTCTTCAATTCAGCCTGAACATATGCCCCACCTTTACCTGGCTTAACATGCTGAGTCTTTATTACCTTCCATACTGAATTTTTATGCTTAACAGTATGCCCAGATCTTAGATCATTAGTATCTATTTTCATAGTCAAATACCCTTATTTCTACTAATAAGAAGAATGAAACAATATAAAATTAATATCAAGAAAAATCTATTTAGATGTAAACATTCAAAGCATTTTATTTTTAACAGCATCAATTCCTGGAAGGGTTTTTTTTGAAAGAAAATGCAAAAATGCACCACCGCTAGAAGAAACATAAGTAAAATCTTCAAACTTTCCAGTACTTTTAACTGCAGCAATTGTATGACCGCCACCAACTACAGTTTTCCCACCAAGTTGAGTATATTTTTTCAACAAATTAATAAGTTTTTTTGTTCCTTTAGCAAATTTACTATTCTCATAAATACCAATTGGACCATTCCAGAGAACGAATTTTATTTTCTTCAGAGCATTTTTTATTTTATTAATTGTACCAATTCCACAGTCAATTACCTGGCGATTTTCAGAAATTTTAGAACAATCATTAATTTTTAATGTCCTATTTCCATCAAATAACACAAAGTCAGAAGGCAAAATAACATTTTTATGATTTGACAAGTACTTAACTGTTTCCAAAGTTTCAGAATCATTAGAAAAATCTTTATTTTTAATAAATTGTTTTATTGTAGTACCAATTGCACCAGCCAAGAATACTTTAAAATCTCTTTCCAGAAGAACCTTAATTAATTTAATTTTATCCTGAACCTTATTTCCACCAATAATTGCCAAAGATTTATCCTCTTTTAATAAACCACTAAAAGCTTCAAATTCTTGAATAAAATGAAAACCAAAATAAGTTTTCAAAAATTTAGGAACTGAAATAATTGAAGCATGCTCTCTATGAGATGCAGAAAATGCCTCATTAACAAAAATATCTCCTAAAGACGAAAGCTGATTTGCAAAATCCAAGCTATTATCCAATTCACCTTTATAAAATCTAATATTTTCTAACAAAAATAAATTTTGCTTTGATTGCAAAAAATAATCTTTTTTTATTTTCAATACATTTTCTTCAACAAATTCCAAATCACTACCAATAGCATTTTTTATTTCTTCCAAAATAATTTTTAATGATTTATCAGAACTTGAATGAAAACCAAAATGACTATGCTCTATCTTTGAGCCAAAATGAGATATTAAAATTACTTTTGCACCATTATCAAGAAGAAAATTTATTGATTTTATGCTACATTTTAACTTAGTAGTATCAACATTACCATCAATATCAAAAGCAACATTATAATCAACACGCACTAAAACAACTTTACCAGACAAATTAGATAAAGAATTTATATCAGGCAAAAACATAAACTACAATTCCATCAAAACAATTGTAAAATCTTTCTAGATATATCATGCATCCTACATGAATATGCCCATTCATTATCATACCAAGAGCATATCTGGATCAAATCATCTGACAAACAAAATGTATTTAATAAATCTATTATTGCACTTGCCTGATGATGATTAAAATCTGTAGATACATTAAAATCACTAGTATAGCATAGCACATTTTTATAATTTTCATCACCTGATGAGTTAAATTTATCAATAAAGTTACTTAGTATTTCTTTCAAGGAATCATTATTAGTTGATTTTTTAACTTTAATTGTACTTACCAAGTATGAAACATTTGCAACAGGAACTCTTACTGCAGATCCTGAAATTAATCCGTTCAAATGGGGAAATATTTTCACTAAAGCAGAGCTAACATTACTAGAAGTTGGAATTATATTAATACCTGCTGCTCTTGAACGATAAAAATCTTTATGATTATTATCTAACAACAATTGATCAGATGTATAAGCATGAACTGTCAAAAAATTAGCATTAATGACATCCAAAGATTCTTCTATAGACTTCAAAACTAAAGCTGCACAGTTAGTTGTACAAGATGCATTAGAAATAATTTCATTGCTGGAGGAAATATTATTATCATTCACAGCATAAACCAAAGTTAAATCAGAATTTTTACAATCAGAGGAAACTAAAACTTTCTTAGCACCTGACAAAATATGACCATAAACACTATCTCTATCCCTAAAAGCACCTGTACATTCATAAACTAAATCTATGCCCAGTTCTTTCCATGGCAAATTTTCCAAGAGAGGTTCAGAAAAAACTTTTACTCTGTTACTACCAATAATCAAATCACCAAGACAGTTTCCATTTTGACAATCCTTAGAATAATTTATATCAAAACCCAATCTACCATGAACAGAATCGTATTTAATCAAGTTATGAATATTTTCAATACCACCTTTTGAATTTATAGCAACCAATTCTATATCATTTTGATCATATTTTTTTAAAAAATATTCATAAAAAGAGCGGAAGCACATTCTTCCTATTCTTCCAAAGCCATTTATAGCAATTCTTTTAGACATAATTTTCAAACAAGAAATAAATTTATAAACTATACATTTATGCATAATATCTGTAATATATATAGAATACATGTTTTATTTTATATGGAAACATTTAAATGAACTTTAATAAGATTTTAGAAGAATTAAAGCTAATTGCTGATAGGATAAATTCAATATCAATCAGATCATCAGGTGATTATCCTTTAATTCCATCCAACATAGTTGCAATAAAAAAAGTTGATTCATTGGAGAGGGATTTAATTTCACTGAGAGCAAAAAACGAGATTTTACAATCAGAGAATGACAGATTATTATATTCAACACAAAAAATCTTTAATGAGGTAAGTTCAATTCCTTTCATTAACAAAAGAGAAAGTTATGATCAAAGTTTAAGTGAATTAAGTGAAGAAGAAGTTTCCAATCCAGAAGATGATTTTCCCAAAGAAAATTGTATTATTCAGCATAATATTCCAGAAGAGTCCAAATAATGTCAAAAGTTACAGTATATGTTAATAATCATGAGTACACTATTTCATGCAGTGATGGTGAAGAGGAAAAAATTCATAGATTATCTGAAGAATTTATTAAACGCATTAAAAATTTAAATGTTGATTTCAAAAGATTTTCGCAGTCTCATGCTTTTCTAACTCTTGGACTTATACTTTTAGATGAAATTAATTCACTAAAAAATCCTGAGTTTAAATTTGATGATGAAGAATCCTCAAGCATCAGCAAGGAAGTTTTAGACAGCATTCAATATCAAATTGAAAACATTAAATTTTCATTAGAGAAAATAGAAAAGAAAAATACAGTAGAAAAATAAAGTAGTAGACTTTTATTCTTTTTTACAATATTTTAATCAAAGATTTATTTTTTATTAATTTTATTCCTAATCGTATATACACAAAAAATTGGAGAAAATTTATGCTTATTTCTAATATTTCTTGCTGGCCATTTAGAGAAGCTGAAAATATTATAAGAAGAAGGAAAAATCTTGGATTAGAAAACAAACAGGTAATATTTGAAACTGGATTTGGACCATCTGGGCTTCCGCATATTGGAACTTTTGGAGAGGTATTACGTACCACTATTGTCAAAAATGCATTTGAATATATAACTGGCGAAAGATCCAAATTATATGTTTTTTCTGATGACATGGATGGAATGAGAAAAATACCCAGCAATATACCAAATCAAGAGATGTTACAGAGAAACATCAACAAGTCATTAACAAATGTACCTGATCCTTTTGGGAAGCATAGCAGCTTTGCTGCTCACAATAATGCACTTTTAATTAAATTTTTAGATGATTTTAATTTTCAATATGAATTCAAATCTTCTACTGAGGTCTACAAATCTGGATTATTCAATGACACAATACTCAAAATTCTAGAAAAATATGATCAAATTATGGATGTAATGATTCCATCTTTACGTGAAGAACGTCAAAGGACTTATAGTCCATTTTTACCAATATGCAAAAAAACTGGACATGTTTTACAAGTACCAATAATTGAAAGAAATTTAAAATCAGGGACAATTATATACATTGATCCAGTATCTAATGAGAAAGTTGAAACAGAAGTAATAAATGGCAACTGCAAACTTCAATGGAAAGTTGATTGGGCAATGAGATGGGTTGCTCTTAGCATAGATTATGAAATGTGTGGAAAAGATCTTGTAGACAGCTTAACATTATCAAACAAAATCTCCAAAATCCTTGGAATGGAACCTCCAGCAAATTTAACCTACGAGCTTTTCCTTGATGACAAAGGATTCAAGATTTCCAAATCTAAAGGAAATGGAATAACAATTGAAGATTGGTTTAAATATGGGAATAAAGAGTCTCTTTCATTCTATATGTTTCAATCACCAACCAAGGCCAAAAAATTACATTACAATGTTATACCACGAGCCATGGATGAATATCTTATACATCTTGATAAATTTTCTTCACAAGATGAAAAAGCAAAATTAGAAAACCCAGCATGGCACATTCATAATGGAAAGCCAATTTCACCAGAAATTTTTCCTGTCAGCTTTGGAATGATTACAAATCTAGCAAATTTATTTAATACCAATGACCCAGAAATAATTTGGAATTGTCTATCAAAATACAATGCAAAAATAAAACCAGGATTAAATCCAAAATTTGATAAAATGGTTGTAAAAGCTATTAAATACTACAATGAGTTAGTCAAAAGAGAAAGACTAACCATAGAATTAAATAAACCTGAAATTTCAGCACTAAATGAACTAATAAAGATTCTTGAGTCAATAGATGAAAAAACACTAGGAGAAGATATTCAAACTGAAATATACAATATTGGAAACAATCATCAATTTGACAACTTAAGAAACTGGTTCAAATGCATTTATAGAATAATACTTGGCCAAGATGATGGTCCAAGACTTGGACATCTAATATCACTTTTTGGAACAAAAAAATCTGCTGAGTTAATCAAGAAATCACTGATGTAAAACAATAAACCAAATAAATCAATTCTTACCTTTACAATTAAGAATAAGTACAACCTGTTTACCTTCTAGTTTAGGGATTCTATCAACTTTTGCACAATCACTAAGTTCATTACAAACCCTATTCAGGATTTCCATACCTCTATCTTTAAAAACTATCTCACGACCCCTAAATTGCATAATAACTTTAACCTGATTTCCAGATTCCAAAAAAGATCTAGCAGCTTTTAATTTTACCTGATAATCATTTTCTTCAATTGATAATCTTAATTTTATTTCCTTCATAGAAAATTTATTGCTACCCTGTTTTGCCTTTTTGCGACTCTGTTCATATTTAAATTTACCATAATCCACAATATTACAAACAGGATATGACTGACTTTTAGACACAACTACTAGATCTAAATCAACTGATTTTGCAATTTTTATAGCTTCATCAAGGGATATGACTCCAAGGTTATTACCATCATTATCAATTAACAAGACCTTATCAGATTTAATAAATTCATTAATTTCTGGTCTTGGTTTTCTATCTTTACTGCTAGCAAATTTAATAGTCAGATTCTCCAAAAGTTATACAACAAATTACAATAAATAATACCAATATTTACTCTAATATTAAAGATTTTTCTCTAAATTCTAGTATAAATTCATCAAATTTCATATTTCTAGAACCTTTTTCTCCAAGCAATCTAACTGACAAAATTTCATTTTCAACCTCTTTAGACCCAATGATAATTACTATTGGTATACGACTTTCAACACTTGACTGAATTTTATATGAAATTGTCTGATCTGACAAATCCAATGATGTACAAAAACCTGATTCCTGAATCTTTTTATAAATATCCACTGCATAATCAGCATGATCTTTACTAATGCTACAAACCACTACTTGTACAGGAGCCAACCAAAGTGGCAAATTACCTTTGTAATGTTCAAGTAAAATTCCTATAAATCTCTCAAAAGATCCGAATATAGCACGATGTAAAATAATTGGATTTTTTGACTCTCCATCAGAATCAACATATTTTGCACCCAAATTATTAGCTAAAATAAAATCAACTTGGAATGTACCACATTGCCAACTACGACCCATACTATCTTGAAGAACAAATTCTAATTTAGGGCCATAAAAGGCACCTTCTCCAGAGTTAATTTCATAATCCAATTTAAGATAATTTATTGATTCCAAGAGTTTTTGTTCTGCTAAGTCCCAAACTTCATCACTACCCATTCTAATTTTAGGACGATCAGAAAACTTTACCAAAATATTTTCAAATCCAAAATCTTTATATATTTCACTTAAAAGAAGGCAAAATTTATTTGTTTCTTCTAAAATTTGCTCTTCTGTACAAAATATATGGGCATCATCCTGAATAAAATTTCTAATTCTCATCATACCGTGCAATGCACCAGATGGTTCAGCTCGATGACATGAGCCAAATTCTGAGACTCTTAAGGGCAAATCACGATAGCTTTTCATACCTTGCTTAAATATCTCAATATGAGCAGGGCAATTCATTGGCTTAAGAGCAAATTGTTTACATTCATTATCAGATGCAAATTGACTATCTTCATTAAAAACAAACATATTTTCTCTAAACTTATCCCAATGACCTGACTTTTTCCAAAGAGAGCTATCCAATAAAACAGGGGTAAGAACCTCACTATAACCATTTTTAGTGAGTTTTTTACGAATATAATTTTTTAGTTTATTTAATATTTTATAACCATTTGGATGCCAAAAAATCATACCAGGATTATTCTGATCAATATGGAGCAAATCCATTTTTTTAATGATATTTCTATGATCCCATTTTTTTGCATCTTCTATCTTTTGAAGATAGCAATCTAAATCTTTTTGTTCGAGCCAACAAGTTCCATATATTCTTTGCAAAGAAGCATTCTGAGAATTACCTCTCCAATAAGAGCTTGCAACACCAGTTAATTTAAAAGCATGACCAATTATTCCAACTTCTGGAACATGTGGACCTCTACATAAATCAAACCAAATATCTGACAAATCTTCATCTATGCAACTATCATTTTCCAAATTTGATATAATAAAATCACATCTTTCTTTTTTACCCTGAAAATAAACAGACAATTTTTCATCATTTGCTATAGATTCTAAAATTTCTAATTTAAAGCCCTCACCTTTATCAAAGAATAATTTAAATGCTTGAGGCTTTGTTACTTCTATTCTAATAATAGGATAATTTATATCTATTATTTCATGCATTCTATTTTCAATTTTTATCAAATCATCACTAGTAAATGGAATTTCAGAATAAAAATCATAATAAAATCCATTTTCAACAATAGGGCCAATAGTAATTAAAACTTCTGGAAATAAATCCTGTACTGCCTCACCCAAAACATGAGCACAACTATGCCTAATTATATCCAAGCAATTTTTTCTTTTCAATAAAATCAAAACAGAATCTTGATAAATTTTTGTATTAATATCAAACAATTTACCATCAACTTTAGAAGCTATCACATTTTCAGCAAGCTTAAAACTAATTTCTTTAGCAATTTCAAGTGGTGTAACTGGCTTATCAAAAAACAACTCTTTACCATCAGGCAACGAAATTTTTACTGACATAATTTTTCCATTATTTATAAGTATATTCCCAGTAAATATACCTTATAAACCACAATTTTATCTAGTCCAATATTCTTTAGTAAACAGAATTAACAAGGTTGAAAATTCCAACCTACCAAGCAACATTGCAAATGTTAAAACCCATTTAATTTCATCAGATAAACCAGCAAAATTACCAACTGGACCAACCACTGGACCAAGACCAGGACCCACATTAGACAAAGCAGTACATGATGAAGATATTGCAGTAATAAAATCTGCGCCCAAAATCATTATCAAAAAGGAGAAAAATACAAATGTTAATACATAAAGAAAGAAAAAATTAAATACTGAATGAATTACCTTTTTTTCTATAATTTTACCATTATAAACAACAGGGTTAAACAGAGAATTATGAAAAATATTTTTAAAATAACTAACTATAGCTCTATAAATAATACCTATTCTAAAAACCTTAATTCCACATGATGCAGAACCAGCACAACCACCAATAAATGTAACAAATAATATCAAAATTACAGGAAACAAACCCCAGCTATTATAATCATAACTAGCGTAACCTGTTCCACTTGCAACTGAAGTTACGTTAAATAAAACATATCTCAAAGTTAGGAAAAAATTTCCTCCATTAATTATAAATAAATACCAAGTAATAACACTAGTAACAAAAACAATTATTGTAACAAAAAGCTTAACCTGTGAATCAAATATTAATTTATCTAATCCTTTGCTATATGCAACAACTATGAGAGTAAATGGAAGAGAGCCAATAATCATAAAAAACACTATTATTAACTCAATTAAAACACTATCAAATTGAGCAACAGAGCTATCTGCTGTAGAAAAACCGCCTGTAGATATTGTTGTCATAATATGAATTATAGAATTAAAAATATCCATACCTGCAACATAAAGGAACAATGCACCAAAAAAACTAATTACAAAGTATGCTGCAGTAATTTTTAGACATAAATCTTTTGTTCTAGGAAAAATCTTTTCCAAATTATCAGAGCTTTCTGTACGAAATATCTGCATTCCACCAACATCTAATGCTGGCAAGATTGCTACTGCCATCACAATAATTCCTATTCCACCAAGCCACTGCAATATTCCTCTCCAAAGAATAATTCCCGAAGAAATTGTATCAAGATTTGAAAGAATTGTTGATCCTGTTGTAGTTATTCCTGAGACAGATTCAAAGAATGAATCTGTATATGAAATATCAAGATCTGACAAGTAAAATGGTAGAGCAGAAAATAATGAAACAATAACCCATGTCACTGATGTAATCAGAAAACCACTTTTAACATTTATATTATTTTTTATTGAACCAAATGAAAAACAATAAAATAAACCAGAAATACAAAGGGTCAAAACAGAGGATATAAAAAAAGCTATAGAATTTTTATATTCATAAAGAAAAAAATCTAAAATGCAAGGTATCATCATTGCAGCACCCAAAACTGCAATAATAAAGGAATTAATAAAAAATATTAACCTAAAAACCAACATTAATTCACAAAAAATCCCAATTTATAAAACAAAAATAATAAAAACCAAAGACTATTTAGCAATTATATTTTTCATATAAAATAAACAATCTTCTCTATCAGGCAAAAAATCATGGTTCAACCACCATTTTTCAACCTGATTAAGAATAGCACCTATAATTATATCATCATTTGTATGTTCCATTACATCCAAACCATTAATTGGCAATTTAGGCTTTTCTAAATCCAAGCAATACAAGAAAGAAGTAACATCACAATCATTAATAATAAGAGCAGACAAAACATCAGAGACACTGCTATAGTATGCAAATTTTCTAATCTCAGATGATGCAAATTCTAAATCATATTTATTTTTTATAAAATTATAATTTTTAACAGCTTCAATAAGTTCATCTGGAATTTCTTGAAGTATATTTTTAATTGTCTTAGTTTCAGCATTTGACAAACTCAAATCTTTCTTCAAGAAATATGCAACTATTTCATTTTTTGACTTATAATTTTTATTATATTCCTCATTAGAGGAGAATGATATTTTATCAAAATCAACAAGAGATACCAGCCTTATCAACCAACTACAAACATGCCATGAACCATTATTTTTAATATCAATAAATCTATCACTACTAAATTTTAAATATGAAAAAATGTTACCAAAAATCTTATTTTCCAACATAATCAAAACAATATCATAGCAATCATAATAAGACAGCAATTTTTCCAATTCTATTTTAATTCTTTCTCGTGAAATATTTTTCAAGTTATCTTTATTTTTTATGCAACTTAACAAGGAATTCTGATCAATTTCACTTTTACAAACCACACAAAAACGAAAAAATCTCAATATTCTCAAATAATCTTCTTCAATACGTTTATCTGGATCTCCAATAAATCTAACAAACCTAGAGTTAATATCTTCCATTCCAAGGCCTGTTGGATCATATATATTACCTTCTAAATCAAGATAAAGAGAGTTAATTGTAAAATCTCTTCTTTTTGCATCAGATTCCCAACTTTTACTATACTTAACTTTTGCATGACGACCATCTGTTTCCAAATCCTCACGCAGAGTTGTAATTTCTATACAAGCACCATTGCTTAGAACAACTGTTACTGTACCATGATCAATTCCTGTAGGAATAACTATAATATCATAACCACTCAAGATCTCAAACATTCTATCTGGTGATGCTGTAGTTGCCATATCCAAATCCTGAACTTCTAAATTAAGGATACTATCCCTAACACAACCGCCAACAAATCTTATATCTTCCCCAGAGTCTATAAAAATTCTCATTAAATTTTGTATTTCTTTATTTTGCAACCAAGAAAAATTATATTTAGACATGGCAAATGCCCTATAATAAATTTAATAATATAACAACACTTTCAACTAAAGTAATAATACCACACTAATTTTGATAAATGTATGAATAAAATACTAAAACTACTGAAAACAAAAAATGGAATTTATATAAAAAATCTAGACAGATTTTTTTCTGAACACAATATTATCAAAAAACTGACTGGATTCACAGGCTCAAAAGCAGAATTATTTATTTATAGAAGATCAGAAAAAAAGAATAAATTTTATCTTTTTATTGATGGAAGATATGAAATTCAAGCAAAAAACGAATGTGCATTTTTCTTTACAAATAGCAAAAACGAATATGAAATAATAAACACAAAAGATAACCCAATCAATTGGATTAAGGAAAAAATAGAAGAACTAGAAATAACAAAGATATTTTGTGTTTATGAGACATTAAATTTTGAAGAAATAATAGATCTAAAAAATTTAATCTCAACAGAAAATATACCTCTAAAAATAAGAAGAAAAAGTGTAACAAAATCAATTATTAGATTCAACAAAAATAAAATAGAAAATTTCCTCAAAACAACAGAAAATAGAGAAAAATATTTATTAATTGCAAAACCTGCAATTGTATGTTGGTTACTAGAAATAATAGGAAATGACCAACCATACTCAAACATAAAAAACTGTTATTGTATCATTCACAATAACAACATTAGTTTATTCATCGATAAATTACCAGAAAATATAGGCAAAAAATTATCTATGAATAACATAAAAGTTTATTCAACAGAAGAAATAGAAGAATTTATTTCCAAAATTCCAAGATCATATGAAATATCAATTGATATAAAAAACACAAGTGGATTATTTTCCTTATGGATCAAAAATTATAAAACCTACAATATAAGTGATTTTTATACAGGACAATATACAGATGAAGAAATTGAAGCTACCAAACTAGCTCATATTTATGACTCTAAGATAATGAAAAATTTCTTAAACAAAATAAATGAAATGATAGATAATAAGGCAATTTTTTCTCTTACAGAAAAAGATCTAGCAGAAATTCTTGACCAAGAAGCTGAAAAATATACAAAACAAAAAAGTTTCCCAACCATCTCAGCATTTGGACCAAATTCTGCTATACCACACTATAATCATTCACAAAATAATTCCAAAATTACCCCAAACAATATCTACCTAATAGACTCTGGAAGACAATACAGAAATAAAATTTTTGGTACTACAGACATAACTAGAACAATAATTATTGGAAAGCCTACAGATGAGATGAAAAAAAATTTCACTAAAGTTTTAAAGTCACATATTGCAATATCTAGCAAAAAATTCTCAAAAGGAATAACTGGTAAAGACTTAGATGAAATAGCAAGATTAATATGTGAATTCCCACATAGTACAGGACATGGGGTCAGTTTCTGCGGGCCTGTTCATGACCTAAAACCAAGTATTTCACCAAATAGCAATAACATAATAAAAGAAAACATGGTATTCTCAATAGAGCCAGGAATTTATATCCCAGATAAATATGGAATTAGAACAGAAAATCTTTACTATACAAAACACTCAGATGATAACAAAATAGAGCTCAAACCACTAACATTAGTACCATTTGATCAAAAATTAATTGACAAAAAAATGCTCACAAAAGAAGAAAAGCTATGGCTAGAAAAATATCACAATTTAATTTTTAAGTTATGAAAATAATTTCCCTAATATACCAAAAATACCACCTGATTTATTTTCTTCTGCATTTAAATATTTATTAGTATTGCTTTTAAAATTATTATCATTTCTTTCAAATCTACTTCTGTTGCTATTAACATCAATTTCTATTGAAGTATCATCAACCTCATTTCTAAGACCTGTAGCTACTACAGCAACACAAATTTTACCATCCATATTTCTATCAAATGTAGAACCAACAATAATTTCTGCTGCAGGATCAACTTGACCTCTAATCTTATTTGCAGCTGTATTAACATCATACAATGTCATATCAGTTCCACCGCAAATATTTATCAATATTGCCTTAGCTCCACTCAAGCTAATATCATCAATCAATGGATTAGAAACAGCAGCTTCAGCAGCTTTAGATGCACGTTCACTTCCTTCACCCCAACCTGTACCTAACATAGCCCTACCACGTTCTTTCATAACAGTACTTAAATCTGCAAAATCCAAATTTACCAAACCTGGAACAACCATTAAATCACAAATTCCTTTTACACCAGAGCTCAAAATATTATCTGCCATTGCAAAAGCTTCAGCAAAGGTTGTTTTTTCATCAGCTATCAAAAATAAATTCTGATTTGGAATAATAATCAAGGTATCAACATAACCTTGAAGTTCTTGAATTCCAGCATCAGCAGATTGTTTTCTTTTATAACCCTCAAAATCAAAAGGTTTTGTAACAACACCTATGGTTAAAATTCCCATTTCTTTAGCTTTTTTTGCAATAACTGGGGATGCACCTGTACCTGTTCCACCACCCATACCACATGTAATAAAGCACATGTGATAACCTCTTAAATATTCTTCAATTTTATCTATTGAAGCTTCTGCTGCCCTTTTTCCTACATCAGGATTTGCACCAGCACCTAAGCCCTGTGTTAAATCGGGTCCAAGTTGAACTTTTTCTCTACACAATGACTGACCCAAAACCTGAGCATCTGTATTAGCAACAACAAAATCTACTTTAATATTATCAGCGCTTATCATATTATTTACAGCATTACCACCTGCACCTCCAACACCTATAACCAGTATTTTTGGCTTAAATTCTTCTTGTTTTGGCAAAGAAACATTTATCATAAATCACCTTTTTTATTAAAAAAATTAAAACTTTTACTTCTAGCTAAAGAATCTTCAATAAAATCTTTAGCATTCCCTGGATTCCAAATCTGAAACTTACTACCTTGACCAATAAATGTTACAGAGCTACCAATATCTGCATATTTTGACAAGGATAATGGGATAATAATTCTACCATTCTGATCTACATTTAACTCATGCATATTAGCCATTATTGCACAAGATAATTTTTCTCTATCAACAGAAAATAATGGAAACTCATCTATAGATTCAGAAACTTTATTCAGAAAATCCATCCCGCAAACATCTATAGCAGGATAGTTTAAAGAAGGCCAGCAAATAACTGCCAAATCTTTACCTAAAACATTCCTATACTTAGATGGAATAGACACACGTCCCTTCACATCAACTTTATTTGTATAGGTTGATAAAAACATTAATAACTCCCAGTTGAAATTCCAATAATAACATTAATTATTCTTATGGTATTTAATAGGCTATCATGGAATTTTATGCCCATTCAATAAAAATTAGCAGTTTTTAAGTAAAATTAACTAATTATTTAATTATATAAATATGATAGTATATAGAAATATCAAGTTGAAATCAGTTAAATATTTAACATTTAATAATTTTTCAATTTTAATTTATTAAAAAAGTTAAAATAAGATAATAAATAAAGATTCTACATTAAAATATAAATATATATAATATACATATGATATTAATAATAAAGCTCAAACAATATTGAAAAATTAAATTGCAAATAGCTCTCTAATAGCTTCTTTTATTAAATCAATATTAATTCTAGACCTTGACATTAGTGTCATTTTATCTAGCCAATCAACAATTGCCTTAACAGATTTAAATGACCTTGGAATATTATTAGATATATATTTTAAAATCTGATCACTAATTAAAATTTGTTTATCAGAGAACTCTTTATTCAAAGCTAAAAATAACGAGTTTCTATCTGGTATACCAAGATTAATAATTGGCAATGACAACAATCTAGAAGCAAGATCTGGCAGTTTTATTCTACTAATAAAATTAATATCTGAGCAATTTGCAATAATATAATAACCAGAAGATATTTGAACATTAAAAAAATGCAAAAAATCTATTTCTGAGAGAAGATTTTCTGAAAACAAAACATCAATATCATCTATAATAACAGAACAAATTGGATTATTTATAACTTCTTGCAGTAAATGTATATTCTCTCTAGAAAGAATTGCAGATGCGGATTTATTACCTAAAATATTTGTTAAATATGTTTTTCCAGATCCAAATGAACCATAAACAATCAATCCATTACTTTCCCAATCTGGCCAAATATCAATCCATGAGACAAGCTCTCTATTGTAATCACCAACAATTAATTTATTTTCTTTATAGTTAATACTATTATTAAATGACAACAATAACTGCTTATACATAATAAACTAAAGTATACTATACTTCCTATTGTAAAGGAAAATTGATAAAGTGCTTAGAAAAAATGAAAAATAAATTGTCAAACCAAAAATAAAATCAAAATCATTCAAATATTCTAACCCAGATAATTTTAATAAAACAAAAATAATTAATAAAATCTGGACAAATGTATTTAATTTAGACAGAAAAATAGCTTCCATTTTTCTACTAGAAAACAAAAATAAATATAGTCCAAAAACAATAAATATTAATTCCTTTATACAAGAAAATATAATAAACCAACTAGGCAGAAATCCATCAAAAAATAAAGCATAATAACAAGAAATAAACATAATTTTATCTGCAAAAGGATCAAGAAAAGAACCTAATTTACTTTCTTGATTAAAATAACGAGCTATAAAACCATCAAAAAAGTCACTTAAGCAAGCGAATACAAAGATGAATAGGCAAATTTTATATAAACCCCAAAACCAATAATTTAGAAATAAAAAGGACAAGAAAACCCTAAAAAGAGAGATAAAATTAGCAATTGTAAGCACTACAAAACCTAAAGCAAATAATTATAATAAATATATTATAAATGATTTTTCAATAATTATAAATATATTAAATATTTTTTACTGTAACCCATTTACCATCTAAATCTAGTTCCCATTTTTTATAATCATCTGAAAAATCAGTAAAACTAAATTTATTTAGATCAAAAATATAGAACACTTTTTTAAAACCCAAAAAATCAAACTTATCATTCCTATCAAAAACAATCAATACATCTGACTTATTTGGATTAGATAGCTCATCAGCAATATATATCAACTGCATTTCAGGAAAACTATCACCTTTAACCCCATTTGGCAAAAGTTTGTTTACAGTATTGTATTTCCATAAATTATTGCTAACTAAATTAGTTTGTTCACTATTTGTAACAATAACAATCCTATTACTTTCAATTAATTTCCAAAGCAATTTTGTTAAAGACAAAAATAAATGATCAGATCCTCTTAGACCATAAACATTTATATTTAAGGGTAAGTTATTTTCTAAAATATGACTATTCATAATAAGATTTAACTAACTCATTCAGTAATTTAACCCCATAACCAGTTGCACCAAATGGATTTAATGAATCAACATTATCCTCTGTGCTTGATGTTCCAGCAATATCAATATGAGCCCAAACAGTTTCTTCCTTCAAAAATCTTCTGAGGAAATGAGCTGCAGTAATACTACCAGCATAACGACCTGGCTCAGAATTAGTAACATCTGCAAATTTAGAATTAATTTTCTTATTGTAACATTTATCCATTGGCATTCTCCAGATCTTTTCACCAGATTTATACCCAGATTCAATAATTTGTTCTGCTAAATTGTCATCACTACTAAATAGCCCAGCATAATCAAGACCAAGAGCAACACAGACAGATCCAGTCAATGTAGCCAAATCAATAATAAATTTTGGATCAAACTTATTTTCAACAAAATTTAAAACATCTGCTAATACCATGCGACCTTCAGCATCTGTATTAGTAACTTCAATAGTTTTTCCTGACAGAGATTTTACAATATCACCTGGCTTTTGTGCAGAACCAGATGGCATATTTTCCACCAATCCTACAGCTCCTATAACATTAACTTTAGCCTTTCTCAAAGCTAGGGTTTTCATCAAACCAACAACTGTAGCAGCACCGCACATATCAAATTTCATTTCTTCCATTTTAGTAGAGGGTTTAATTGAAATTCCACCGCTATCAAAAGTAACACCCTTACCAACAAAAGCTATTGGTTTAGACTGATCATTTTTACCCTGCCATGACATAATTACTGCAAATGGTTTCTCAACAGAACCTTTTGCAACTGCTAAAAGTGAATTCATTCCCAATTTAGTCATATCATTTTTATCTAGAACTTCAATTTTCACTCCAAGTTTAGATAATTCTTTAATCTGTTCTACAAAAAAACCAGGAGTCAAAACATTAGATGGTTCATTACCCAAATCTCTACTAAGCAAAATACCAGCAACAACTGCATCAACATCATATTTATTAAAATTATCTTCAAACACTAGCTCATTTTTTATAATAGATTGCCTACTTTCTAATGAAGAGTAATATTTATTAAATGAGTAATTTCCAAGATGAAAGCCAATAGTTATTTCACTAATTATTTCTGAATTAAGATCACTTTTTAAAAAAACCAACCTATCAAAATCCTTACCTCTTAAACTACTAGCTATACATGATCCTAAAAGCCTTAAATCTTCCAAATAAGAATTAGAATTTTTACCAAAAGGCATTTTATCAGAACTTAATTTTGCCAAAACAAAAATTGCTGCATCATCAGACCCCAACACATGCAAAATATTATTTTTACTATCATAGAATTTATTAATTTTAATAGCTCTAGAAATCAAATTTTTAGTTTCATTGCTTCCAAATAAAATTTCTTTATCTAAATCTGAAACAAACAAAACTTTTACATCATTATTTTTCACTTTTTATTACCTCAGTTCCAAATTGAATAATATTTTTACCTGCAATTTTATGACCAAACTTTAAACATTTTTCCATACTCAAACCATCTAAATAGCTTTTTAAAAATCCTGCTGCAAAAAAATCACCTGCACCTGTATTATCAATCATTAGATTTATCTTTTCAGATTCTACAAAAACAATTCCTGATTTAGAGACAGCTATAGCTCCTATAAAGTCATTTGTTACAACATAAATTAGATCAGAATCTTTATTATTTTTAAAATTCTCTTCAAACAAATAATTACCAATAACTTCCAAATCATTAGATAGCATAAATAAATTTGCATAATCATAAATATTACCAAAAACAATATCAGATAATTGAATACACATTAAGATAGACTGCCTATTGCTAGATATTATATCTTCAATAGGAATAACAAAAGCAGATTTTTTTGGCTGTCGAAGCAAATTTATAATTGTATCTTCTGTACCAGATCCATCACACAAATTTCCATCAGTAAGAAAAATATCAGATCTATGCCAAAATTCATTATTTAAGTCACCTGACAAGAATATTGGATTATCATCTTTATATGCTAAAGTCCTTCTACCATCAGGAGTAACCATAACAAGAACAATACTCATACCTGTTCCAGATTTTATAGCTAAATCAACATCTACACCAACCCCTTGAAGGCATTCAATAAATTTCTCACTGTATTTACTTTCACCTTTCACTACACCAGAAAACATTGTATCACAACCCAATGCTTGCATCTGTCTAATGATATTAGCAGTAGTACCACCTGCAGTGAAATCAGAAAAATTAAAATATGATAGTAACTGAAATAGCTTATTATCATCAACCAATGTACATGTATCTTTTTTCAGATCAAATTTTTCCAGATCAGAATCCAAACATTTACAATAATAATCAATCAATACTGTTCCTATTCCATATACACTACTCATTATTAAAGCTCATTAAATTTTTCACAAATAAAGTCCCAATTAATAACATTAAAAATATTTTTCAGATATTCTTTGCGATTACTATGATATTGCAAATAGTATGCGTGTTCCCAAACATCTATACCAAAAACTATGTAACCATTTTCATTAACCAAATCCATATAAGGATTATCCTGATTTGGAGTTGTAATCAATCTCAAACCTTTAACTTTATCAAATAAAATCCAAACCCAGCCAGAGCCAAAAACACTTAACCCTGATTTAGTAATTTCATCCCAAAATTTTTCAAAATTTAAAAATTTATATTCTATTTCTCTAAGCAAGTTTCCATTTGGAAACATTTTTTTTGGAGTTAGATATTGCCAAAACAGGGTATGATTATAAAATCCACCAGCATTATTCCTAACTTTATCACTATATTTAGAAACTGATTTAATGACACTTAATATGTCACTACACTGAATGTTATTTTCTTCAATAGCAGCATTTAAATTCTTACAATAACCCAAGTAATGAGATTCATAATGAATCTTCATAAGATCTTTAATTATATATGGCTCTAAATCACCATAATGGTAAATTAAATCTGAAGGAAAAAATTTCATATCTAACCCAAAAATAACAACATATAATTATGTATTTTTTTTCCATTAAAAACAATAAATAAACATTTACTTTTCCACAAATAAGATTCAAAATAATTCAAGGTTTTTAATTTATTTTCAAGGAATTTTATGTCTGATCTTGTTCAAAAAACAGGTTGTATTACCAAAGTTCTATCAAATTCAATGTTTACAGTTTGCATAGAGGGAACAAACCATAGCTTAATGGCATATATTTCTGGAAACATAAGAAGACATCGCATTAAAATCCTACCAGGAGACATGGTAACTGTTGAAATTAGCTCACATGATCTTAATAGGGGACGTATAGTGAGAAGATTAAAATAATATGAGGATTATAAATGAGGCTTATTTTAGGATCTGGATCCAAATCTAGGTTAAAGTTACTTCATTCTATAAATATTTTCCCTGATTTTATCTATAGCCCTGATGTTGATGAAAATATTACTAAGAAAACAAAAGTAAGAGATGCAGTTTACCAAATTTCAGAGAGGAAAATCAACAAAGCCATACAAAAATTTCCAGATGATTTAGTAATCTGTGCTGACAGCTTAACATATTGTGCTGGGAAAATATTTGGCAAACCCAAGAATGAAGAAGATATGATCAGATATCTCAAGACTTTTTCAGGAAGAAAAAATTCAATATATACCTGTGTTTTTGTTCATGATCCCAAAAGGGGGAAAAGATACAGAATAGTATCAACCAAAATCAAATTCAAATCATTATCAAATGAGGAGATCAAAAGCTATATTAGTAGCACTGATACATGGAAGGAAACATGTGGGGGATACGAAATAGAAGGACTATCAGGTAAATTTATCAAGGAGATACAAGGATCATATTCCAATGTACTAGGGTTACCGCTCTATGAGACAGTTGCATTAATCAATAATCAAAAATTATCCTAAGAAATTTTTAACTTCCAACTTAATTCTATCATTCAAAACTGGACCAATATTACTAATAACATCAGCTGCAAGGATATTAGCAATTTCTCCACAAATTCTAGGTTCATAGCCATTAAGATAACCATATAAAAATCCTGCTGCAAAAAAATCACCTGCACCTGTCAAATCTACAATATTACTTACATTTCTTGGTGGAAAATAAATTGATTGATTTTTATCAATAATAACAGCACCTTTTTCATCCATTGTTGCTACAGCAGCAGAATACTTTCCAGATTTACAAAATTCTGTCAAAATCCTAAAAATATCTTCTTCATTTTTTGCATTAAACAAAGATATAAATTCATGATAATTACCAATCACAATATCTGATTTATTGGCAAGATACTGTACATGATTAAAACATTCATTAATACATGCTATATTTGATAAAGAAGCAATAATTTTTATCCCACTTTCAACAGCATATTCAATTGCTTGATAGGTAGTATCTATTAAATTCTGATTAGCAAATTGATAACAATCAACTAACAGGTAATCAGAATTTTTAATTAAATCAGGATTAATATCAGAAGGCAAGATAGTATGTGATGCACCAAAAAGTGGCAACATTGTTCTTTCACCATCTGGTGTAACTAAACAGAAAATAGTTGATGTAACCATACCTTCTTCAACTATACAAAAATCATCTACACCATAATTTTTCAGATATTCAGAAAAGCTAATTCCAAATTGATCATTACTATACTTACCCAAAAACTTAGATTTTAAACCTAAAAAGGACAATCCTCTTGCAGTATTAGCAGCAGATCCTCCAGCAACAATTCTATCAATTTCTAATTCTTTAATTATTGGAAAGACCTGCTCTGGGGACCAACCAGAATAAATACCTTTTGGTATTTTAAATTTTTCCAGAAATTCATCACTAACATGACTCACAGAGTCAACTATTGGACTACCCAAAAGAATTATTGATTTACTCATCAAACAATCACCCCAACTTAACTAAATTTTCCAACTTAGATTAAAGTCCAAAATTACTTTATCAATAAAGTTTTTATCTTCTATTTTATCCAAAGTTGCACCAAACTTACTAATTACCTTTGAGGCCACAAAAGTTCCAAGTTTACCACACTTAAATGTATCTAAGTTATTTACATACCCAGAAATAAAACCTGCAGCAAAACTATCACCGGCACCTGTAGCATCAACTAAATTCTCTACTTCCAGGGCTTCAATAAATATTGGATGATCAATATTTGGATCAAATATTGCAACTCCTCTGCTAGCCATTGTCATAACCAATATAGAGTTATTTTGACAAGCAAATTCATAACCATTCTTTACAATCAAATCCATATCATTAACATCTACTTTTAACAAAGCTGGAATTTCAAACTCATTACCCAAAACTATATCGATATTTGGAATAATTTTTAACATCAAATCATGCAGAGCATTTACACATGTATAATCACCTAAGGTAATTGCTGTTTTTACTTTATTTTCATTTGCTATTTTTAAGCCCTTTTGTACTTCAGCAACACCTATAGGATTAAAAAGTTTATAAATTTCAGTATAAAACAATTTTGAATTAGATATATTTTCCTTATTAATATATTCTTCTGATGAAAGATTAGATGCTCCAATGTATGTATTCATTGTTCTTTCAGCATCAGGTGAAACCATAACTATACAAGAGCTTGTTGATAAATTAACATCTTTTGGTTTACAAATAATATCTATGCCATTTTCTTCAAATTTATTACTAAAGAAATTACCTTCTTTATCATTTGCCATAATTCCCAAGATTGATGCAGATCCACCCAAGCAACTCAAACTAAAAACTGTACTACAGGTTGTTCCTCCTGTTAATATTTTTTTATTTTTCAATTCATCATTATTAATTAATAATTCTCTTGAGTCCTTAGATATTAATACTCTACCACCTTTCTTAATATCATTTTTTTTCAAAAAATCATAAGAAACCTGGCCTATGATATCTACAATTGGATCACCAAATCCCATAACATGATATCTTACCATTACATTGCTCCTCATGACAAACTACTCTAACAAATAATCTTAACTTCAATTTAACACTTTTTTCAACATATTTTTCTTGCATTATTTTACAACCTGTTTTAGCCTAATTATGCAGGTATGGCGGAATTGGCAGACGCGCTAGGTTTAGGTCCTAGTGACTTTATAGGTTGTGAGGGTTCAAATCCCTCTTCCTGCACCAATTCAGTTAATATAAAATTCAGTCACATAGAGCTAGAAATAATGAAATTAATTCCATTAAAAAAAGAAAACTTAAAACAGACATTATCAATTAGCATAGAAAAATCAGACATAGATAAAATCTCAACTGATATTCTTGTAGATATCAAATCAAAGAGCAATATTAAAGGGTTCAGAGCAGGAAAAGCGCCAATATCTTTTTTACTAAAGCAATATGAAGATAAAATTGTAGAATCCATTGTTGATGGTTGTATAAATTTGATTCAAAATGAATATGAAAGATATATTAATGATCAAAAAATTTACCGAGTTGCTTTCAGCAAAGTCACATTCAAAAATGTTAAAGATGGTGATGTAAATTTTGAGCTTAATTTTGAGTGCATACCAAAAATAGATTTTGGAAAGTTAAGTGACATATCAATCACCAAACCAAAGATCAGTATAGAAAAAAAACATATTGATGATTTCCTAAATTATGCAGATGAGAATGCAAAAAAATACAAGTTAAATGAAGACAAAGATTACAAAATCAAATCTAGTGACCTAGTTGTAGTTTCATTAATAGCCAAGACAGAATCTAGTCCAATTATCAAAGACACAAAAATTGAAGTATACCCAGACAAAATTGATTCTGAAATTATATCAAAGTTAATTGACAAAAAATTAGGAGATGAATTTAATATTGAAAAAATTGAAGAGTGTAAGCACATTTTTGAGGATGATTTTAATAAGGTAAATTCTATTAATCTAAAAGTCAATGAAGTTCATAATCCTGAAAAAATAGAAGTTAATGAAGAACTTGCCAAGTTTTATCAATTAGAAAGCTTAGAAGCATTAGAAAATATTGGCAGAACAAAAATCAGTAAAGAGCATTCAATATTAGCAAGGTCTTACCTACAAAAATCTCTACTCAATTTTTTAGATGAAAGAATTCAATCAGAGTTACCAGAAGTGCTAGTTAAGCAAGAAATTGAACAAATTAAATCCCAAATTTCCAAAGATGACAATCTTTCTGATGATGAAATCAAAAAAATTGCTGAACGTAGAGTAAAGCTTGGTCTAACAATATCAGATATTGGAACAGTACATAACATAAAAGTCACAGATGAAGATATTACAAATATTATCAAAACATCTGAAGCCAATTTTGGGATAACAGGAAAGCAACTAGAAGAAATTATCAGGAAAAATAGTTCATTCAGACAGCAAATAATTGCTTCAATAATAGAAAACAAAGTAATGGATTTTCTTTTCAATCAAATCAATATATCGGAAGAACCCATGAGTTTAGAAGATGTAAAAAAATATCTCAATCAGTAATTGTATATATTTTCAATTTTTTATTTTTTATATACAATTAATTTGCTATAATCTCTATTAATACGGAGGATTTTAATGAACCTAATTCCTATGGTTGTTGAAAGAAAAAATAACGAGGAACGTTATTTTGATATTTATTCTAGACTACTAAAAGAGAGAATAATATTCCTTTCTGGGCCAATAAATGATGATGTAGCAAGTGTTGTAGTAGCACAATTACTATTTTTAGAGTCAGAAAATTCCAAAAAAGACATAAGTTTATACATAAATTCTGTTGGTGGAATTATAACATCTGGTTTAGCAATTTATGATACAATGAATTTCATAAAACCAAACATAAGTACTGTTTGTATTGGACAAGCTTCTTCCATGGGATCGCTGCTTTTATGTGCAGGGGCAAAAGGTTTAAGATACTCTTTACCAAACTCCAGAATAATGATACATCAACCATCAGGCGGATACCAAGGACAAGCAACTGACATTGAAATACATACCAAAGAAATATTATATCTAAGAAAAAAAATCACTGATATTTATTCTAAACATACTGGAAAATCAACCAAGGTAATAGACAATGCTTTAGAGAGGGATAATTTCATGTCTCCAGATGAAGCATTAAGTTTTGGATTGATTGACAAAATAGTATCAGATAATATTTTAGTTGAAAAATAATTCTAATATACCTATTTGTATTAGATATATAGCTAGCTGAAAAACAACATAAGGGATTAACATGAAAAAGTGCTCATTTTGTAAATCTAATACTGAAGATGCTGGCCAGGTTGTTGTAACACCTGACAAAAATGCATGTATATGTGCTGAATGTATAAGACTTTGCATTCATGCAATTGATGTTGATAGTAGCAGTGATATAGAAATAAAAAAAATAAGCAAGAAAAGTAAATCTAAATCCAGCAAGAAAATTAAGCCCTGCCTATTACCGCACCAAATTGTAGACAAACTAAATGAGTTCATAATTGGACAAGATGAAGCAAAGAAAATATTATCTGTAGCAGTTTACAATCATTATAAAAGATTACAAAACATTGAAGAGAATGGTGAATTAGAAATTGAAAAATCGAACATTTTAATGTTAGGTCCAACAGGTTGTGGCAAAACCTTATTAGCCAAGACATTAGCCAAGATATTAGATGTACCTTTTGCAATTGCTGATGCAACAAGCCTAACTGAAGCAGGATATGTTGGTGATGATGTTGAAAACATTTTAATGTATTTAATCCAAAATGCAGATTATGATGTTGAAAAGGCTCAGAAGGGAATTATATATATTGATGAGATAGACAAAATTGTAAAAAAAACAACTGGGACATCAATAACCAGAGATGTATCTGGTGAGGGAGTTCAACAAGCATTATTAAAAATAATTGAAGGTACAGTTGCGAATGTATCTCCAAATTCATCCAGAAAAAACCCTCAAGACAGGATGATCAAAATTGATACCAGCAATATACTTTTCATATGTGGTGGAGCTTTTGTAAATCTAGACAAGACAATTGAAAGCAGACTAGACAAGTCTAGCATAGGATTTAATAAGCCAAAAATGGACAGTAAAAACACAGAAAACAAATCTTTTTATGAAATAGCAAAGCAAGTTAATACGCAAGATCTTATTAATTATGGACTAATACCTGAGTTTGTAAGCAGACTACCAATAACAATAGTACTTCATGAGCTTGATGAAAGTGCTATAGTAAAAATACTAACTGAAACCAAAAATTCAATTACAAAGCAGTATATTAAGCTTTTTGCGATGGACAATGTAGAGCTTAAATTTGAAAATGAAAGTATAGTTGCTATTGCCAAAAAAACCATTGAGCAAAAAACAGGAGCTAGAGGATTAAGGTCAATAATTGAAAAAACACTACTAGATTTTATGTATACTATACCGCAGAATAATGAAATCAAAGAAATAATGATTGATGCTAAAAAAGTTTAGTTATTTCATTATAAAGAATAATCTTACCAGCAAGGTGTAAAAATGTTTACAGTACAATTATTCCCTATGTTATCGTCATACAGGACAATGATTTTACCTGGCACAATTGTATCAATTAATGTATCAGATCCATCAGGCATTAATACGCTCAAAAATGCTATAGACAACAAAAGTCAAATTTTTATCATAAAAGAAAAATATGCAAATATTCAGTCAAAGAAGAATGACAAATTTTATTCAACTGGGATAATATGTGACATCATACAAATGGTCACATTTCCTGACAAGTCAGTAAAAATAATTGTTGAGGGGCATTCTTGGGGGAAGATATCAAACATTAAAAAAATTGAAGATTGTTCTAATGTTGAGGTATTTCAATACTTTGACAAGAGCATAAGTGACAAAAACGAAGAAATTGCATACAAAAAAATCATGCTAGAGAATATGAAGGAATATTATCTTGTAGACAAAAATGCAAATGCAGATTTAATTACTAATTTAGAAAATACAAAAGAAGTCAACAAGATTATTGTATTTATTGCTCAGCAATTAAATCTAGACAATGAAAAACAGCAAGAAATAATAAATACACAGTGTATTGCTGAGAGGATTGAGCTAATAATACAGTTTATCAAGGATGAAATTGAAATAGTAAAAGCTGAAAGCAAAATCCGCAACATAGTCCGAGACCAAATAGAAAAGCGTCAAAAGGATATATATTTAAATGAACAATTACAAGCAATACACAAAGAATTAGGAACTGACAAAACAAATTCAGAGTTTGAAAAAATTGAAAAAAAGCTTAATCAGATAAAAATGCCAAAGGAAACCAAAGACAGCATGTATGAATATCTGAGCAAACTACAGATGATGAATCCAATATCTGCGGAAGCAACTGTACTTCTAAATTATCTTCATGTAATATGCAGCCTACCATGGAACAAGAACAAGAAAATTAAAATTAATCTAGAAAGAACAGAAAAAATCCTTGAAGAAAGTCATTTTGGATTAGACAAAATAAAAGAGAGGATATTAGAATATTTAGCGGTACAGAAGCATACAAACAACAAACTTGCTGGGCCAATAATATGTTTAATAGGGCCACCGGGGGTTGGGAAGACATCATTAGGAAAATCAATTGCCGATTCAATGGACAGAGAGTTCATATCAATACCTCTTGGAGGGGTATCTGATGAAGCAGAAATCAGAGGTCATAGGCGCACATATATTGGTGCAATGCCTGGGAGGATAATCCAAAAATTATCAAAATTAAAATATAATAATCCAGTAGTAGTACTTGATGAGATAGACAAAATTAGTTCAGATTTCCGAGGTGATCCATCTTCAGCCCTATTACAAGTATTAGATCCAGAGCAAAACAAGAAGTTTTTAGACAATTACCTAGATGTTGATTATGACTTATCGCAAGTTATGTTCATATGTACAGCGAATACATTAAACATGTCTACACCGTTAATTGACAGAATGGAGATCATAAGATTATCAAGTTATACTCAGGAAGAAAAGTTTGAAATTGCAAAGAAGCATTTAATTACAAAAAACATGGAATCTCATAATTTAACTAAGAAAGAGATCAAAATATCTGATGGAGCAATTAAAAATTTAATCAAGCACTATACCCAAGAAGCCGGGGTACGTAATCTAGAACGTGAAATAGCGAAATTATGCCGTAAAGCAACCAAAAAAATTATTAATATTGAAGAGCATAATAAAAACAATAAGTTGAATAAAGAAGAGTTCAAAACAATAGAAATAACAGACAAAAATCTAGAGGAATTTTTAGGGGTAAAGAAATTTCTCAATGAAGAAGCAAGCAAGAAAAATGAAATTGGACTTGCAACTGGATTAGCTTGGACAGAGGTTGGTGGAACAATATTATTTATTGAATCTGTTGCGATGTATGGAAGTGGACAAATCAGTCTTACTGGAAAACTAGGAGATGTAATGAAAGAATCTATCCAAGCTTCTCAAGCTTATGTAAAGTCACAGATAGACAACCTAAATATAGATAAAAAATTATTAGAAAAAACAGATCTTCATATTCATATTCCTGATGGGGCTACACCAAAAGACGGGCCTTCTGCTGGTGTTGCAGTAATTACTTGCATTGTTTCAACATTAACAAAAACTCCAATAATTGCTGATGTTGCGATGACAGGAGAGATAAATCTTCATGGAAATGTTTTAGCTGTTGGTGGAATAAAAGAAAAGGTTCTTGCAGCAATTCGCAGTGGAATAAAAACCATAATTATTCCCGAGGAGAACAAGAAAGATTTACATGAAATTGATAACAAAATTTTAAAAAAAGTAAATATTAAGTGTGTATCAAAAATCAATGAAGTACTTAATATTGCATTAGAAAAAAATATCAAAAAAACCCAGGTGAAACCAACAAAAAAACAAAAAGAAATATAAATCAATTATAATATTGATTATTAATAAATAATAATATATATTGCTGATATGCCCAAACAAGGGGGCGGTTGGCTCAGTTGGTTAGAGCGCTTCGTTTACACCGAAGAGGTCGGCAGTTCGAATCTGTCATCGCCCACCATTCAAAAAATTTATTTTATTTTTATATTCTCTATAAAGTACAGCAAAAGACCAATTATGAACATTATTATAAATGAAGTGTATGGGATTGAGCTAAAACAGCTAGAGATCAAACTAAATACAAAACCACTCAAGTACAAAAATGAAAAGTGAATTCCTGCTGCCAAAGATGTATCATTTACAGAGTTTATTGCTCCTGACATTGAATTTATAGAAATACAAGTAATCAACATTGCCAAAACAGAAAGAGTAAAGAATAAAATCAAGTTATTAAAATATCCAAAATAGTACAATGCTAATTGCAAACTTGTTACTAAAAAAAATGTTTTAATCATAAATGACATTAAATTATCTAGATTATAAATTTTCAAAAAATAGTAATTAAGCAAAACTGCCAAAGAAGCGCAGATCATATTAAAAACATAAAGATAGCTATACAAAAAACTATCTTGAATAAAAAATGCAATACCAATATAGGTGTAGAAATAACCAAATGTTAAGACCCCTATAGCTGTATTATAGCAAAATTTACTATTGCTCAGTAAAAGTCTCCAAAGTTTTTCTTTAAAAACAACACTATTATAATTTTCAGATAAACCAGATGATAAAACAAACAAAAGAATATTAATAGCAATTATTATGAAGTGAATTGATTTAAAGCCATATTCATATATCAAATATGTAGAAAAAATTGGAATAATACTTGATGACAACAATGTTATAACTTTTATTACAGAGTATGCCTGAGCTACAAATTTATCCAAATAATTCGAATTCTTACCAATAATTGACCTAATTGCAACATTCTGACCAGAATCTCCTACTCCCTGAAAAAATCTCCAGACCACCAAAACCCAGACATTATCAAATATTATGATACTGAAGGTGCTCAAAATTAGCAATGAAGTACTAAACAACATCATTTCCTTAGCAGAAAAACATACAAAAGCAAAAAATAAATTACCTGTTCCTTGACCAAAGGCATAACTAGCAATCAACAGAGATGCCAATCCCTGATCAATACCCATCTGACTTGCAATCAAAACTATTGCCACATTAATTGAATCTCTAGCAAATGGATTAGACAATCTAGACAAAATAGTTAAAATATAGAACAAAGGTCACCCAACAATATAAAGTTAAGAAGAAAATTCCAAACCTTAATCTAAGATTTCACAACATATTAGACAAAGTATAATAATCCAGAGACAGTAAACATGATCTTATGTATTGATATTGGCAACACTGAAATCAAATTTGGACTATTCAATTATTATAACATCAAATGCAAAGAAAAATTATCAATAAAAACAAAAGATTTAAGTGAAAACAATATTAAGCAAAAATTCAAAGAATATATACACAAAATAAAAAAAGTCATTATTTCATCAGTTGTTCCAGAAGTAAATAAAAAAATTAAAAGTAATATTGAAGGTATTTTTAGAATTGAACCAATATTCATAAATTTATCCAATCTCAATATAGAGACAAAAAACAACAAAAATCTTGGATCGGACAGAATTGCCAACATAATTAGTGCGCATAATTTATACCCAGAAGAGAAAAACTGGATGATAATTGATTTTGGAACAGCAACAACCATTTGTTTAGTAAATAAAACTAAGTACCTAGGTGGATTAATATTTCCAGGGATAAAAACTCAAATTTTATCAATAAACAACAGGACTCAAATTACAGAAAATATAACAATAAAGGAAGAAAATATTGTTGAATATGATCTTTTAAAGAATGGAACAGAAAACCAGATTTCATTTGGAATAAAATATATGCATTATGTAACAATAAAATCTATTTGCAATGAAATTAAAAAACAGATACCTAATACCAAAATTATTGCAACTGGTGGGTATAGCAAATTATTTAAAAATCTATTTGACAAAGTTGAGCCCGAACTAACGCTAATTGGACTATATTTTATAGCTTTAAAAGAGGATATCTTATGAAAATATTACTAGGAATAACTGGAAGTGTTGCAGCAATAAAAAGCTATGAATTAGTGATGAAGTTAATTGCTAATAATCATGAATTAAAAACCATATTAACATATAATGGAGAAAAGTTTATTTCTACCTATATTCTTGACAAGTTAGGTGCTAAAATAACCAGATATGACTATGACAATTTCCCTCATATTCAACTAAACTCTTGGGCTGATTTAATATTAATATGCCCTGCAACTGCGAATATTATTGCCAAAATTGCCAATGGAATAAGTGATGACCTAATAAGTCTAGTTGGATTAATTGGAAAGTCTAAATTAATCATTATTCCTGCAATGAACAATGAAATGTGGTTTGACCAAGCTGTACAAAACAATGTCAAAAAACTCAAAGAAATGAATGTACATTTTATTGGACCAATAAATGGACAATTAGCTTGTGGGAGCAAAGATTTAGGTCATATTGCAGAAATAAAGGATATTATTTGTGCAGCAAATATTAGAGAAATTACAAAGAATAATCAAAAAGATTTATTTCCATTAAAAAACAAAAACATTCTAATAATAAATGGAAAAACCAATGAGTCTATTGATAAAATCAGATTTATTAGCAACAAAAGTTCTGGAAAAATGGGATATGCACTAGCATCTGTTTGCAGAGAAATGGGAGCAAACACTACACTAATTCAAAATGCCAAAGAATATCATAATCCATGCAACATAGAAATAATAGATGTTGAAACTGCTGATCAAATGCTAGAAAAAGCAATTTTAAATATCAATAACAAAGACATAATAATCAATGTAGCAGCTGTAACAGACATAAAATACAAGAATCCTAAAAAAAACAAGATCAATAAATCTGATTTAATAAACAAGCAATTTGAAATTGAACTGAATAAAGACATCTTAGAGGAAATAGCAAAAAAGGCAAAAAATCAAAGCAATAAACCAATATTAGTAGGATTTTGTGCAGAAGAAAAAAACAATCTTATTCAATCAGCAGAAAAGAAACTAAGAGCAAAAAACCTAGATTTAATAATTGCAAACCCATTGGAAAGTTTTGGAAGCAATAACACTGAATGTAACATTTTATACAAAAAAAACAACAAAATAGAAAATTTAGAGATAATTCATCAGAGTAAACTAAAAACAGCAGTAGAGATAATAAAAACTATAATTAAATTTATCTAGGCACAATCAAATTCAAATATTATAGGAGCATGATCAGAGGCTTTAAGCATTTTGCGAGCCTCAACATCAACATGAATTGATTTAATACAATCACTAAATTTAGCAGGAATTAATACATGATCAATTCTCAAACCGTTATTTTTCAAAAAGGCGAGGTATTTATAATCCCAAAAAGTAAACATTACTTTTTCATGCATATCACGCAATACATCTTTCATACCAATATTTTTCATTCTTTCCCATTCTAAACGCACTTCTGGCTGGGTAATAGAGTTATTCTTAAAATTTACAGGATTATAACAATCTTCATCTTTAGGGGCAATATTATAATCACCTGCAACAATAAAAAAATCACCTTTTTTGAGCAAATTTTCAACATAATCTACCAACAATTTTGTCCAATCTACCTTATAAGGAAACTTAAAGGAATCATCTATAGGATTTCCATTTGGAGCATATATATTAATTAGATGAACATTATTTGTAACAACTTCTAAGTATCTAGCCTGATTAACGTTATCACCGGGCAAAATATCGCTAATTTTTTGAATCGGATATTTAGATAAAACTGCTACTCCGCAATAACCTTTCTGACCTCTAACAACAGTGTTATAACCAATATCTGATATAAAATCATATGGAAATTCATGATCCATACATTTAATTTCTTGGAGACAAACTATATCAGGATCATGATTATTAATTAAGTCTAATAAATTCTTCAATCTTGCTCTAACAGAGTTAATATTATATGTTATCAGTTTCATTTATTTCCTCAGATCAAAACAGCTGTGTATACAATTCAAACAAAATTAATATAATATATTTCTATAATCAAATTAACAAACATTGGCTAAAAAATGGATGTAATATTTTATTTCAAAAGTCTTATTTGTAATATTATCAACGATAAATACTCAAATAATCCAGACAAATCAAATCTTGTTGTTGAGGTATCCAAAAATCCAGAAAATGGAGATTTATCAACAAATGCTGCGATGATATTAGCTTCTAAACTAAAGAAGTCACCTAAGATAATAGCAAAAGAAATCTCAGATGAACTAGAAAAAGTCACAGAAATCACAAAAATAGAGGTTGCTGGACCAGGTTTTATAAATATTTGGGTTAGCAACAATTATTGGCAGGAAAAGCTAAAGGAAATTCTAAAATATGGGAAGAGCTATGGTAACAACAACATTGGAGATGGGGTAAAAATCAACCTAGAATTTGTATCAGCCAACCCAACTGGGCCGCTTCATATAGGTCATATAAGAAATGCCATATATGGTGATGTAGTAGCGAATATGTTAAAAAAATGTGGATATAATGTAACAAAAGAATTTTATATCAATGATATAGGTTCTCAGATTCAAAAAATGGTCCAAACTGCATACCTAAGGTATCAAGAGTATTTAGGAGTAGAAATTGGAGAGATTCCGGAGGGTTTATATCCTGGGGAGTACATGATTAATATTGCCAAAAAAATTGTAGATCTTGATGGGGAAAGATGGCTTTCTTCAAGTGAAGATGAATGGCAACCAAGATTCAGGGAATTATCGTTAAAATTTATGATGGAAATGATAAAAGAAGATTTATGTAGTATGGGAATTTTTCATGACATATTTACTTCAGAGAGTTCATTACATGAAGATCCAAAGCTATTAAATAGTGCGATTGAAAAATTAAAAAAACATGATTTAATATATACAGGAAAACTAGACAAACCATTAAGCAGTAAAGCAGTAAATTGGGAATCCAAATCACAAATGTTAGTACGTGCAACTGCATTTGGTGATGATTTTGACCGAGCAGTTTACAAGTCAAATGGTGAGTGGAGTTATTTTGCATCTGATCTAGCCTACATGATGAACAAATATCAACGTGGATTTAATGGAGCAATATATGTACTTGGATCAGAGCAATTAGACTATGTAAAAAGACTAGAAAAGTTATCTGAATATCTTACAGATGGCAAGATGAAAGTCCAAGGTTTACTTTATCAAATGGTTGGAATAATCAAAGATGGCAAGCCACTAAAGCTATCAAAGAGAAGTGGAAATTTAATAACAGTGAAGGAATGTTTAGAGGAACTAAACAAAGACATTCTCCGTTTCATGATGTTAACCCGCAAAAGTGATATGCCTGTCAAATTAGATGTAAACAAACTAAAATTACAAAACAAAGAAAACCCAGTTTTCTATGTCCAATATGCATATGCCAGAGCCTGTTCAGTTTTTAAAATAGCAAAATCAAAGTTCAAAGATTTAGATCTATCAGATAAAAACTTAATTGAATCTGCCAACATAAGTTTAATAAATCTTTCTGAGGAGATAAATTTAATAAAATAAATGTCTCAATGGCCAAATGTAATCAAATCAGCCACCAAAGCCATGGATCCACAAAGATTAACTTTATTCATGACTGGACTTGCATCAATATTTCATGGAATCTGGACCAGGGGAAAGAGTGAATCTGAGTATAGATTTATAATTGAAAACAATTCTGAGCTAACAGTTTCCAAGCTAGCTCTAATCAAAGGGATGATTAATATTATCGAATTATGTTGTGAAATAATATCAATAGATCTAAGAGATTCAATGTAAAATAACACAAAATATTTTTTATAAAAAATTATTAAAAAATTTTAGACATACCTACTTGTTTATTATGTTTCTATTTGGTAGACTTATTTTATTATCTATTGTTGATAATTGTGAGAACAACAAAAATGGCAAAAAAAGATAAGAGAGTACTAGGATTCTTTTCCTGCCTTGCCCTTGTTGTTGGAAATATGTTTGGTTCAAGTGTTTATGTACTACCTTCACTTCTTGCTCCATATGGATCTATTGGACTAATATCCTGGCTAATAGCTGCAGTTGGGGTACTTTCTGTATCCATAATATTCATGAAATTACCAAATCTAATCAAGATATCTGGTGGGCCTTATGCCTACACTTCATATTGTTTTGGAAGTTATGCGGCATTTTTAGTAGTTTGGTGTTACTGGATTGGTGTTTGGACAGGAAATGCAGCAGTTGCTATTGTTTTTGCCAATTATATTATATTCACATTTCCTTTTTTATCTGATTATTTTCTAACTTTAGCGATATCATCAATTTGGATATTTACCACAATAAATTGCCTAAATGTTAAGTCTGCGTCAGTTACTCAATGTATTTTAACCATTTTAAAAATTATACCAGTAATAATTGTTTTAGGAGCTGGATTTTTTGGCATGCAAAATGAAGTACAAGATATAATTAATATTCCAAACAGTACAGATCAATCTACCCTAGTATCAATTGGAAGTGCTTATGCGATAATATGGTGGGGATTTCTTGGCATGGAGTCAGCTACTGTTGCGTATGATGATGTTGAGAATCCTGAAAAAAACATACCACTTGCTACATGTTATGGTGTTATATTAGTCCTATTACTCTATGTTGCAGCTTCTTTAATTTCAATGCTAATAATACCGAAAGATCAATTACAAAATTCTGGATCACCTTTATCTATCATAGCTTACATGACCCTTGGAAATTGGGGGGTTTATCTAATAACATTTGGTGCTATAATATCATGCCTGGGATCAATAAATGGCTGGATTTTCCTGCAAGGACAGGCTCCTATGTCAGCAGCTCAAGATGGTGCTTTTCCAACAATATTTGGATTAGTATCTGAAAATGGAAGGCCTGTATGGGGAATTATTATTTCAAGCATACTAATAACTGCAATAATAATTCTAAACAATTCCAGAGAAGATTTATTTGAGTTTATAGCTCTAATTTCGATATTTACAACGTTAGTTGCGTACATGTTTTGTATGATGACTTATGTATTGTATTATGTTAATAAAAATGAATTATCAGAATTTATTTCAATATTTAGTTTGGGATTTATTGGATTTTTATCATGTTTATTAGCAGCGGTATTTTCACCATCAGAGGTAATATTCATAGGGACCATTCTAATTTTATTTAGTATTCCCATGTTTGTAATAATTCAATGGCAAAATACTTTACCTAGTAATTAATAAGGAGTAATTCTTGTGGAAAAAAATAATTTAGGTATTTATTCTGAAATAGGTAATTTAAAAGAAGTTATTGTTCATACACCGGACAGAGCTTTTGATAATATCTCTCCAGAAAATTGCCATGAATATTTAGTAGATGATCTTCCTTGGCTTGAAAAGGCACAAGAAGAGCACAAAAAATTTGTTGAGTTAATGCAAAGCAAGGGGATTATAGTTCATATATTTTCTGAGCTTTTATCACAAACATTAGAAAATAAAGAAGCAAGAAAATGGTTACTAGAGCGCCGTCTTCCTGCACAATATGTTGGTAGTATTACTGAAGATGTTTCATCATATCTTGAAGAAATTCCATCTGATTTACTTTCAGTGTACTTAACAGGTGGTCTAAGATTTAGTGAGCTTCCAAAAGATTTTAAATTAAAAGGAATTTCTACCATCACCTTAGAAGATGATGAATTAATTTTACCTTCATTACCAAATCAGTTATTTACTCGTGATCCATCTTGTTGGGTATTTAATGGTTATTTCATTAATCCTATGTATTGGCCAGTTCGTCGTTTTGAAGCAATGAATGTTGCATCTGTATACAAATTCCATCCTCATTTTGCTAACAGTCAAATGATATGGGGAACTGATTCAGTAATTGACAGCAATGCAACCTGTGAAGGTGGTGATGTTCTTCCTGTAAGTGACAAAGTAGTACTAATTGGAGTAAGTGAGCGTACAAGCAAATTTGCTATTGACAGTATTGCCAAATCTGTATTTGAAAAGTGTCCTACTGCGGAAAAAATTGTTGCTGCAAAAATTCCTGCAGCTCGTTCTTGTATGCATCTTGACACAGTATTTACTATGTGCAGTGAAGATGTTTTCACAGGATACAGAGAAGTAATAGATGGCATTAAACCTATAATAGTTTCCCGTGGAGACAAAGAAGGTGAAGTTATCTATAGAGAAGAAAATGGCTATTTTGTTGATGTATTAGTAGAAGCCATTTATGGCAAAAAAGCGAAGTACAAATTAATTGATACTGGCGGTGACAAACTACGCAAAGCATTTGAGCAATGGAATGATGGAAACAATGTATTTACCATCAAACCGGGGGAAGTAATTGGTTATGACAGAAACAAAGAAACAATTAAAGCTCTAAGAAATGCAGGGATTCAAGTTCATCCAATACATGGATCAGAACTCAGCCGTTGCCGTGGTGGAGCAAGATGTATGACATGTCCAATTTTACGTGACAGTGTTTCATTCTAATTATTAATAATTAATAAAGGATATATAAATGAATTTAAAAGGACGTCAATTTTTGACATTATTTGATTTCTCACCTGAAGAAATTAAATATTTATTAGAGCTTTCAGCCGAACTAAAAAAAGATAAAAAGTCTGGAAATATCAAGCCAAGATTAAAGGGAAAAAGGGTTGTTTTAGTTTTTGAGAAAGACTCTACTCGTACCCGTATCAGTTTTGAAACAGCTGTACATGATCAAGGTGGAACAACTGTTTACCTAGGGTCTTCTGGAAGCCAAGTAGGTAAGAAGGAATCTATTGCAGACACTGCGCGTGTTCTTGGCAGAATTTTTGATGGTATTGCATTCCGTGGTTTTGAGCAAAAATCTGTAGAAGATTTAGCTAAGCATTCTGGAGTAATTGTATGGAATGCTTTAACTGACACTTATCATCCAACTCAAATTTTAGCTGATTTCTTAACAATTCAAGAACATTCAACTAAACCATTATCAGAAGTCAAGTTCTGTTTCCTAGGTGATGCAAAAAACAACATGGGTAATTCATTAATGATTGGAGCAGCAAAACTAGGAATGGACATAAGACTATGTGCTCCAAAGGAATGTTACCCTAATAGTGATATTGTTGAAAGAGCAAGAAAAGTTGCTGAGGAAACTGGTGCAAAAATTACCATCACATCTGATGTTAAAGAAGCTGTTGAAGGGGTTGATTTTATTTACACAGATGTTTGGGTATCAATGGGTGAGCCTGACTCAGTTTGGGAAGAGAGAATTAAGTTATTAAGACCTTACCAAGTCAATTCAGATGTATTAAAGCTATCTGGCAATCCTAATGTCAAATTCTTACATTGTCTACCAGCTTTCCATGACACAAACACTGTTGTTGGCAAGCAAATATATGAAAAGTATGGATTGAATGGACTAGAAGTTACAGATGAAGTATTTGAATCTGAAGCATCTATTGTTTTTGATGAAGCTGAAAACAGGAAATATTCTATTGAAGCCATAATGGTAGCTACATTAGGTGACTAATATTAGATTTTTAATTTAGAATTAAGGTAATCAAGTTTTTGATTGGTTACCTTTTTTTATAATTTTAGGAGAAAAAATGAAAGTTGTAATTGCACTAGGTGGAAATGCCTTGCTAGAAAGAGGTCAAAGTTCTTCTGCAGAAAACCAAATAAAAAATGCTGCTACTGCAGCTGTATCCATGGCTGAAATTGCCAAGGAGCATGATTTAATTATTGCTCATGGGAATGGACCTCAAGTTGGACTTTTAGCCCTACAAAGTGATGCTTATTCAGACAAAGCCCCTGTTAGTCCCCTAGATGTATTAGTAGCACAAACACAGGGAATGATTGGTTATTTTATACAAAACTCGCTACAAAAGTTAATACCATCAAAAAGTGTTGTAACAATTGTTACCCAAGTATCTGTTGATGTGAATGATCCTTCATTCAAAAATCCAGCAAAGCCAATTGGTCCTGTTTACAACACCCAAGAAGAAGCAGAATCTATTGCGAAAGAAAAGGGCTGGACAATAATGCCTGATGGCAAGTATTTCCGTAGAGCTGTAGCATCCCCATTACCAAAGAAGATAATTGAGATTGATGCAATTAATGCAATCATCAAAAGTGGTAGTATTCCTATCACTGTTGGTGGAGGTGGTATTCCTGTTGTAGAGCAAGCAGATGGAAGTTACAAAGGCATAGAAGCAGTTATAGACAAAGATCATGCCAGTGCATTACTTGCAGAGCAAACTGGAGCTGATGCGTTTATAATTTTAACTGATGTTGATGGGGTTTACCTAGACTGGGGAACACCAAATCAACGTCGTTTAGAAAAGGCCACAGTTGCTGAAGTTGAAGAGCATGGATTTGCTGCAGGTTCAATGGGACCTAAAGTAAAAGCAATATGTGAATTTGTAAAGAAAACAGGAAAATTTGGCGCTATTGGAAACCTTAAAGATGGACTAGATATTTTAAGGCACAACAAAGGAACAATTATTTTACCTTAATTTATTAATTCAATAAAACAATAAGACCCTTCATAATTAAACCTGAAGGGTTTTATTTTTATCTTTTAGAATTAATTCATTTCTTTAAGTAAGTAATTTATTTCTTTGAGATATTATTATTAATTTCTGTAATTTTTAGCTTTTTCTTATCAATTTTACCAATTGGAGTTTTTGGTAATTCTTTAGCAAATTCAAACATTTTAGGCATTTTAATAGAAGACAATTTTTCTCTACAATGTTCCAATATTTGATCTTTTATTTCATTTGTACCTTCTAAGCCTTTTTGTAATTGAATAATAGCTTTTGGTATTTCTTCCTGTAGGAGGTTATTTTTTACACCAATCACAGCAACATCTACAACACATTTACATTCTCTAATAACTTCTTCAATTTCACTTGGAAATATATTAAAACCTCTACGCAAAATCATATCTTTTATTCTATCTACGATATTAATTGCTCTAGCTTCATCTATATAGCCAACATCTCCTGTTTTGAAATAACCATCAACAAAAGCGCCTTCATTATCTTTTTTATCCAAATAAGATTTCATAACCTGTGGTCCACTAACACAAATTTCACCTATTTCACCTGTTTTAAGTTCTTTTTTATCATCTTCCAAGCTCCTAATAGAGATTTTTGTATTTTCAGTACTATAACCTATTGATGATGGATTTTTCTGTCTATCTTTATAATTTAAAGACACAATTGCTGTAGTTTCACTTAGACCATAACCCTGAAAAATTTCAGCATCAGGAAGAGCATTTTTTGCAGAATTATATAATTCTTTAGAAAAAGGAGCGCCGCCAAGCAAAATTAATTTTAATGATGATAAATCATAATCTAATAATTTATTATATTTCACAATTGACAATAAAATTGTTGGAACAAATGAAGCAATATTTATTTTTTCTGATTGAATAGTTTGAAGAACACTTTCTAGAGAAAATTTAGGCACCAAAACAGATGTAAAACCATTTTTAATGGAAACATTTAAATTAACCAACATAGAAAAAATATGATAAAGAGGCAAAATAGTCAAAATATTTTTAATATCTTTCCTTTCAAGCTTATTTTTAATTTCATCAATAACAAATTGAGGTTCATATATTGCTGAAATTAAATTAAAATGACTTAGCAATATTCCTTTAGGTTTTCCTGTAGTACCACCACTATATTGAATTAATGCAATATCATCTTTCTTTATATTAATTGGAACAAAATCAGAACCATATTTTAATAAAGATGAAAACTTAATAATATCATCACTGTACTTTACAGATGCAATTCTATTATATGCTTTAATCCAGAATATCCAATCCTTAAAAGTAGATATTGTATCAAATAATGTACAAACAATTATTTTAAATTTTTTTATATCTTGTCTTTTATTTGTTAATTCTATTTTAGAGTAAACATCAGATATATTAATAGTTATTATAAATTCTGGCTCAGAATCCTTAGTTTGATGATAAATTTCTTCTTCAGAATATAGAGGATTATAATTTACAATTGTTCCTCCAGCCTGAAGTATTCCATAATAAGCAACAAGAAAAGCTGGACAGTTTGGAAGAAAAATACCAACTCTTGTACCCTTTTTCACACCAATAGACTGCAATCCTTTAGTAAATTTATTAACCAAATCACTAGCATTTGAATAAGACATTCTACTGCCTAAAAATCTACAGATATCATCCTTTTTATATTTTTCGCAACTTTTATTAAAAACATCTACTACATTTTCAAACTTGGACATAAACTATAATCCTTATATAAATTATATGATAAATAATATTATATCTTATAGTCATAATAAAAATATCAATTTTTAAGTTGACTACCATACATCATATGTATTATTAATAATTTATGTAACATTTGGGTGCTTAGTTCAACGGCAGAACACTTGGCTTTTAACCAAAGAATAGTGGTTCAATTCCACTAGCACCTACTCAGAAATTCAATTATGCTTCATCTCTATTAATCAAAGTAAGATATATCAAGATGCATAGCAAAATTGACAAGAATTGCACTATTGCCAGTGATGAGATGGTATTAAATCCATAATCTATTAAAATACCAACAAAAGTAAATGCAAAGGAACTAATCCCAAATTGGGAAATGCCCAAGACAGCTGATGCTATTCCTATCTTATCTGGATGACAACCCAAAGATCCTGTTATACAATTAGATGTTATAAAAGGTGTAAACATTTTTGGAATAAAAATTAGCAAGCAAATAAAGGATAAACTCACTATTTCATTAAGTACAAAACCAAAAAGTGAAATATTTTTTCCATGGATAAAGAACAGACCTACAATTAATGTAATAAAGCTAAAGATTAGCATAACCATAGACCCAACAAAAATCAGTTTATTAATTGAATAATTATCCAACAATTTCTGATTTGTTAAAGATCCAAGTATTGCTATAATCATCATTAAAGATCCAAATATTGAGAATGAAATAGGATCATATTCAAAAATGTTCATTACAATAATTGGCATACTAAATATTGTTGCAAATATCCAAACAAACATGAGAGAATTAATAAGAATGTAACCAATATATTGTTTATTATTAAACACTGACAAATAACTTAAGTACATAAAATCATTTTTAATTTCTTTGCTTTTATCAAGAGTTTCTGGAACCAAAAATAAAACAAATACTAGCAATAATGCAGTAAATGACATTAATAAAAACAGAGATGACCATCCCCAAGCTTCAACCATTTGACCAGAGATCAATGGAGCAATAACTGCAAAAACCAGAATAAATGTTGTTAAAAGGGAAAAAGCTTTAGATATTTTCTTTTTATCACTAAAAATATCATTAATCATTACTCTAGAACATAATATTTGAACTGAAATCCCTATACCTTGAATTAATCTCATTATAAGCATAATTTCAATTTCTGAGAAATTACCAAACAAAAATCCAAAAGTACTATTAACAATACCTGTAAAAAAAGACAGATAAAAGCAGATAAATGCACTCATGCATGTAATAGACATTCCAAAGATAAAAATATTTTTTCTACCATAATCATCAGTCATTGGTGCAAATATAAACTGCCCTACACACAAACCCAGTGACCACATTCCTTGAATTTGACCAACTTGCAGATATGAAGCACCCAAAGATAAACCTATATCTTTTTGAGCAACAAAAAAAACATCAAAAGAAAGGGCTGCAATTAGATTGCTAAATAGAATAAAAATAAAAACAAGGTTTTTATTTTCTCTAAAAGGATTTACAATAGACAACATATTATTTACTCAATTAAAAATTAATACTCATTTACATTCTATTAATAAGCAGACCAATAGTCAAAACAATATAATCAGCAAACAAAAATATTGTATGATTAGCAAAAAATAAATCCAGAGCAAGAAAAATATGTCAATAAATATTAAAATAATAATCCTATTAATATTGGCAAAAATATCAGATCCAATAATAAAAGATGCATTCATAGCAATATTACCAAATATCTCACAATCGCTAGCAATTGGAGCAATAGCAACGAGTTTAATTGTCAACTTACCAATACTTGGAAAGGGAATAGCTCAGCTTTTTTGGGGTGAATTTGCTGACAAATTTGGGAGAAAAGGTGCATTAATATTAGCTGAAATTTGCATCATTATTGCCAGTCTTATTATAATATACAGTTCTGACAAAAATGTAATAATAATAGCCAGATTTATGCAAGGATTATCATCTGCTGGAACTAATCTAACTATTTTTGCAATCATTGCTGACATTTTTCCACACAGATCATACAGAGTACCGCAAGGGTATTCATTATTAAAATTTTCTTCACTTGTATTTGGAGCTTTTGTACCATATTTAGCATTTTTTCTTACATTAACATTCACCTGGAAATCGATCTTATGGTTAATAATAATAATCAAATTTTTATACCTAATATTAATTGTAAATTACCTTCCAGAAACAATAAATTTTAATCATATAGCAAAATTTAAGCATATCAAAGATTTATTTCCTAAATTAATCAGAAACAAAATGTATATTCTTCCAACAATTTTAGGTATTTTATGTTACATGTGGATATACAGCTACTTTAATATTGTACACATATTCAGAAGAACACCATTTTTATATTCTTCAACGCATGCGATAAATTTATTTCTTGCCAGCTTAGGTGGAATAATAAACATATATCTATTAAACAAAAAAAAGCTAATTACAAATATCATACTTAATGCATCAATCATAATGATCATTGGAGCAATAGGAAATGCCTTCATTACTGTATATTTTGGAATAGATGATATTTTATATCTATATGCAATTGCATCATGTTCTGCAATCATGTCTTTTGCAGTTACTTTTATAACATCAAATACAGTAGCATTATCTGTAAACTCATACCCAGAACATACAGGAGCATCATTAGCAGTGTATGGTTTTTCTCAATATTTTATTGCGAGCATATTTTCAATATTCACTGCATACCTAATAAATTTCTTTAATGTAGAAAATCTAATTGCAACTATAATGATTTTAATAACAATTACTATATTTATAATTTCTTTATATCTCAAAAAAATTGTAAATCAACAATAAAATATCAATCTTCTTCTATTGGATCTTTACCCAAAACTTTTACATCTAAAAACTTATTTAATTCATCCTTCAAATGACCAAAGTTTGGATTATAAGTATTTTTTCTCAAAAGACCTTTTTTCAAATTAACATAAGAATTAACACCTGTTGGAATTGAATCATCTTCCAAACACTGTTTATAAAGATGTATATTTTCCTGAGTAAAGTAATGATTACATGATTTATATGCTGGATATTCACCATACCACCAATCATATGATGGAATAACAATACTTTGACCGTAGATATCATATATTTTTTTATCTGGATCGCTAATATTAATTGCATCCTTCTTCTCACCGCTGCTATTACCATTTATCCCATAATATAAAATAAATTTTGAATTATTTGGATTAAAAGAATTTTTAAGTAAATTATGAGAGTAATAATAATCAACGATATTACTTTCCTGAGAAAAAACTGCAAAAAGCAATATATTATTATCTTTTTTAGATTTAATTTTATTTTGAACCAAATGACTCAAATCAGAAAACTCATTATATGCCTTATAAGGAATATTATCATATGCAACCTTATTTATATTTCTATTTAACTTAGACCATACATTAAAGTATGATGATACTTTAGAAATAAACATTTTACTCTTATTAGAAAGAACTACAGCTGGGGAAAATAAAAACAAACCCTTAATATTTGTATCATCATCAAGACTATAGTTTAAAGCCAAGGTTGATCCCATACCTATACCAGACAAGTAAACATTATCAACACTTTTAGATAATTCTTTTACAGCATAACTAATTTGTTTCATCCATTCAGAATATGAAACATTAAGTAAATCAGCAGGATTTGTACCATGACCAACTAGGAGTAAAGAGTAAACTTTCATACATTTATTATTAAATATATGTGCTATATGATGAGTTTGATATGGAGAAGCACCCAAATCATGAATTAATACAATTCCATTCTTAAATCTTTTTTCTTTACCAGATGGACAACCAACCAAAGGGTCAAAAATAAATGGAGAATTACTTCTAATAGTAAAAATTAGATAGCTATCCAAATCAAAACGGTTTTTCTTTATATTACGAATTGAATAATCAATATAATGTTTAAAATCTTTATTTGTATTAAAGCCAAATTTTATTTTTTTATCATGACCAGAAATGCTTTTACTATTTAAAATCAATTCCTGCTCTCTTTGAAAACTAATATTATCAGCATTCAATACACTAGCTGAAAACACAGTTAAAACAAAGACAAAAATAAAATGTATCATATTCATTTATTTACTCTTCCAAAGTTACTAATTAATACATGAAATAAAGAATACTGGAAACATTTTATAAAATAACCATGCAATCCCAAAAATAACCAATTACTATTATCTGAAACCAGAATTATATTCTATTAGACTATATATCTATATCAATTAACCTATTAATATTTTCTTCTAAAAACTTACGCCTTGGATCCACCAAATCACCCATAAGACCAGAAAAAGCTTCTTCTGCCTTATCAATATCACCAAGCTTAACACAGAATATATTTCTTATATCAGGATTTAAAGTTGTTTCCCACAGCTGATCAGGATTCATTTCTCCTAAACCTTTATACCTTTGAATTGAAAGTCCATTTTTACCTATAGAAATAATCTTATCAATTAAATCAACTGGACCATAAATATTATTTTCTTTATTCTTATATTCTAATACTATAGAACTTTTATATAAATCTTCATCATTCTTAACCAAATTGAGCAAATTCTTATAATCATGACTTTCATAAAAATGCTTAGAGAAAACATGACTTTCTTTAACACTACGAACAACTCTTTCAACAACAAAATTTTGTTCACCATCTAAATCTGATGTGTAAACAGACCAAGTCTTTTCACCCTCTAATGCAGTCTCATTTAATCTAAACAAAAATCTATCAATTACATCTTTATTTAGACCATATTTTGGATCTAATATCTTAAATAAAACTACTTGCTCCAAAATAGAGGGATTATATTTATATGCAATACTGTTCAATAACAACTGAATTTTATGAGCATTATTCACTAAATTATTCAATTTTACATAATCAACTTCTTTACCATTGATCTTGATAGAGCAATCATTCAAAGCATTACTAATCAAGAATTGATCCATTTCTGACTGGTCTTTCAAGTATTGTATTTTTTTTCCTCTTGTAACTTTATATAAAGGAGGAGCAGCTATATATAAATAACCATTTTCTATTAACTGTGACATTTGCCTAAAGAAAAATGTCAGCAACAAAGTTCTAATATGAGCACCATCAACATCTGCATCTGTCATAATAATAACTTTATGATAACGCAATTTAGATATATCAAAATCTTTTCCTATACTAGCACCAAGAGCAGTAATCAAAGTACCAATTTCTGCTGATGAAAAAACCTTATCAAACCTAGCTTTTTCAACATTCAGAATTTTTCCTCTCAAAGGCAAAACAGCCTGAAAATATCTATCACGACCTTGCTTAGCAGATCCACCTGCAGAATCTCCTTCAACAATAAAAATTTCTCTTTCTTCAGGTTTCTTAGACTGGCAATCAGCCAATTTACCAGGCAAATTAGCAATATCTAATGAGGTCTTCTTTCGAGTTAATTCTCGTGCCCTTCTAGCAGCTTCCCTAGCTTGAGCGCATTCTGCAACTTTATTAACTATAACTTTTCCATGAACTGGATTTTCTGCAAACCAAGCACTTAGCTTATTGTTAACAGCATTTTCAACAACTGATCTAACTTCACTAGAAACCAATTTTTCTTTTGTTTGTGATGAAAACTTTGGATCTGGAACTTTAACAGACAAAATACATGTAATACCTTCACGGATATCATCACCAATAATATCTATTTTATCTTTTTTACTTAAAATATTAAATTCACTAATGTAATTATTAAGTGTTCTTGTCAATCCAGCCTTCAAACCTGAAAGATGTGTACCACCATCTCTTTGTGGAATATTATTAGTGAAACAAATGACATTTTCATGATATCCATTATTCCATTGCATTGCTATTTCAATGACTATACCCTGATCTTGATCTTTTATAAAAATTGGAGATGGGATAATTGGTGTTTTATTTCTATCTAAATACTCAACAAAGGACCTTACTCCACCATCATAATTCATTTCAACAACAACTGGATCAATACCACGTTTATCAGTTATAATAATTTTAATATTTGGATTTAAAAATGCCAGTTCTCTTAAACGTTTTTCAATTGTTGAGAAGTTAAAATTAATTTCTTTAAAAACATTTTCAGATGGGTAAAATACAACTTCTGTTCCTGTTTTATTTTTTTTAGCATCACCAACAATTTTTAAATCATCAGCAGCATAACCATTTTCAAAAGTCAATTCATGCTCTTTACCATCTCTCCAGATTCTCAAAATTAATTTATCACTAAGAGCATTAACAACAGACACTCCTACACCATGTAAACCACCAGAAACTTTGTAGGAATTACTATCAAATTTTCCACCAGCATGAAGCTGGGTCATAATTACTTTAGCAGCTGATATGCCTTCTTCTGAATGTATCCCAGTAGGAATACCCCTACCATTATCAACCACTGTCACACTATTATCAGCATTTAATGTAACTCTTACCTCATTACAATAACCAGCCAGACCTTCATCAATAGCATTATCCACAACTTCATAAATCATATGATGTAGACCAGAGCCGTCCTCAGTATCACCAATATACATCCCAGGACGTTTTCTTACTGCCTCAAGACCCCTAAGAACCTTAATCGAGTCTGCATTATAGTTATCTGACATAATTTTTTTAACCTAAAAATTTACTATATTATATAACAATATTCTACCCTAAAATGGTTAGATTGTACATACAAGGTATCAGTTATAAATTATTCTACAGTTAATTGCTATGCATAGGCATCAATACATAAGTTGTATCTTTATCATCTATGCAATATATCAAAACTGGAGATATTTCTGTAGTAATATCAATTTCCACTGAAGCAGAAAAATTATCCAAAATTGAAAAAGCATAAGATGAATTAAAAATTATATTTTTATCATTGCCATCATATAAGATTGGCACAGACTCTGATGCTGAACCAATTCTGCTATCAGCAACGCTAACTTCTAAATTATTTTTAGTCAAATTAAAAACAATTTTCTTTGAATTATCACCAGACAATAATGAAACTCTACCAATTGCTTCAAGCAATTCTGAAACATTTGGAACATTGACTTTACTTATTAAAGATCCAACTTCTAAAATAGACTGATAATCTGGAAAAACACCATCTATAAGATTAGAGTAAAAAACTATATTTCCATTTTGCTCAAACTGAATTGATGAATTACTAATTTTAAGAGTTAAAAAATCTAGTTTACTATCAACAAATTTATGAATTTCATTAATTGTTTTTCTTGGAATAATTATCCCATTTTCCAAAATGTTTTTATCATCCAAGTTTTCAATTTTTGCTGCAGACAAAACTCTTCTTGCAAGCTTATGAGCATCTGTTGACACAGCTGTCAATTGCCTTGAGTTATTAATATGCAAAAATATACCATTCAAATAATACCTAATTTCATCAGAGGAAATAGCACACTTTATTTTACTTAAAGTAACAAGAAAATCATCTACAGATAAATTGATTTGCACATTAAAATCTCTATTTATAGATATATCTAAAAAATCATCAGCAGGAAGAATATTTAGACTAAATTTTGCCTTCCCATAGCTAATTTCAATAACTGATTTTAGAACATGTAAGGAAATATCACAACCATCAGGAAGTTTTCTTATTATATCACTAAATAAATGAGCTGGAACCATCACTGAACCTGGATCGCTCACTTCAATCAGATCAATATATTGAGGTACCACAATTTCTGAATCAGTTGCTTTAATTAAAAGTTTATTACCTTCTGTACCAATAAAGATATGTTGTAGTTTTTCATTTGCATTTTTCCTATCAACAATATTTCTTATCTTACTTAGAGATTGGGACAACAACTTTTGATTAACAACTAATTTCATAACAAATACCTAAAGTTCAGCTAAATAGATACTAACATATTAATATTTGACTAACAATAATATTTATTTCTTGTTAAGAATCTGAGTTAAACATTCAATATCTTTTTTTATCTGATAATCTTCTTTCTTAGATTTTTCAATTATATTTATTGCATAAAGAATTGTTGTCACATCTCTACCTTTAAAAGCCTTTGCTATTGCTGACATTGACAATTGCAGCAATTTTTTAGCTAAATAAATAGCTATTTGTCTTACTCTAACAAATTTTTTTAACCTTGATTTTGAATAAATTTCTTCTATGCTTAACTTATAATATTCACTAACTTTAATAACAATTATATCAACTGACAAAACTGGAGATGAAGAGTTATTTATCATGTCATGTAATAAATTATAAACTACGTGAACATCTATATCTGAGTCTATATACTTCATATAAGATTCAATTCTTTGCAAAGCTCCTTCAATTTCTCTAATATTCGAAGTAATTTTTTGTGCCAAAAATTCCATAACTTCCTTTGGCAATTTTGACTGCATTTTAGAATTAATAATATTTAACCTTAATTCATAAGTTGTTGGATGAATATTAACTGCCAAACCACCGGTAAATCTAGAACGCAGATAATCAGAAAAACCACTCAATTCAGAATACATTCTATCTGCAGACAAAATAACCTGCTTATTAGCATTTAATAGAGTATTAATTGTATGAGCCAATTCATTTTGAGTTGATTCTTTATCTGAAATAAATTGAATATCATCAATCATCAAAACATCTACTGAGCGTAAGTTATTTTTAAAAACTTCAGAATTTTTATTTCTTATTCCACTTATAAATTGAAACATAAATGATTCAGCTGACATATAAATAACTTTTTTATCTTTATTTTTTAACTTATTTTCCCAATAAATTGCGTGCATCAGATGAGTTTTTCCTAGCCCTACATTCCCGTATATATAAAATGGATTAATTGAAATCTTATCTTGTATAGCAATATTTTTTGCTACTTCATATGCCATCTTATTTGGTTTTCCAACAATAAAATTCTCAAAAGTAAAATTAGAATTAATATAAGAGTGAAAACTACCTGAGATAAAATTATTAATATCTTGAGATTTTTCTAAAGATTTCTCATTATCAAACAAATCACTATTAACTTCTACAATTACTTCTTTAATAGGAATTTTTTTTCTAATTATATTTCTATTTATATGGGACAAAAATTTTGTATCAATATAATCTTTAGCCAAATTATTTTTAACATTTATTACAAGCTTTTCATCATTAATTTTTACAATAACATCACTCAACCATGCATCGAAAATAGCACTACCAAAATACTCTTTAATAGGAGAAGTTATTTGTTCCCAAACATTACTAGACATTTAAATTTTTTATTTTCTCAAGGTTTTAACAGTAAGTATTTTAATTCTCCAAGAGTAACAAGTAAAACATAAAAAACAAATATTCAAATAAAAAAACAAATTTGACTGTTAACAACAATAAGAATAGAATAGACTTTGCAGATAGGAGAAGAGTTGCTTTAGAATCTTTTTATCAAATAGATTAATTAATTCTAAAGAGGAAAGTCTGGACTCCTTAGAGAAAGGATACTGGATAACTTCCAGCTAGGGTGACCTAAGGGAAAGTGCAACAGAAAGTATACAGCCTGAGAAGGTAATGGTGAAAAGGCATGGTAAGAGCATACCGCGCATTTGGCAACAAATGTGGCATTGCAAACCCTATCCGGAGCAAGACCAAATATAAGTAATGTGATTCTCTACACTATAATTACTTGGGTAGGTCGCTTGAGGGTTAAAGTAATTTAACTCCTAGATAGATAACTCTTTTAAACAGAATCCAGCTTATATCCTATCTGCGATAAAATCAAAAAGGCCAGGACAGAATACCCAGCCTAAAAATATTCAACAAATAGATATCAATTAATAAAACAACCTATCTATTTCAAAGATAAAATCATCTTGATCTGCATCATCTCTTGATTTTAAGAAAATATAAGATGCAAGTGAAAGATTAAAATTTTTTCTTGCTCTAACATGAGCAGCAAGTGATAAAGCCTGATCATATCTATTTTGCAATCCATGCAATTCTCCAAAAGAAACTTTATATTTTGAATTCTCAGAAACATTAAAATGTTCATTTTCAACTCTATCTCTAATATCACTTGATGCTTTCAAAGCAAAGGCGTAACACATAAATGCTATTTTAGCCATATCTTGATTTTTATAAATTACCTGATAATTTTGCTCACTATCGCTAATAAAATCACAAGATTTATAGAAATCTTTAACAGCTTCAGCTTCAGGATCATTTTTATGGATTGCTTTCTTATAAACAAAAGGCTCATAAACATAGTCAGCATAATCATATGGATTATTTGAAACATTATTATAGACTTTAGTCAAAAACTCATCTCTTTGACCTTCAAAAGCAAATGCTTGACAGGACAAGATGGTTAATAATAACAAAAATTTTTTCATATCTATTTTCCTAATAAATAAATTATTCAATATTGCCATATAAATCTTCATCATCAACAAAGATGCCAATCAAAATTCTATATTCCTTTCTTCTATTATGATAAAGAAAAAAACCGAACCTTTATCTGCAATGGCAGAAGCAGAGATTTCCAGGATTTCAGAAAATTAAGTCTATAAAAGTCAAAATAGAATTTAGAAATTTTTTATAAGCCTGAAAAATATCAAACAAATATTAATGAAATTCTTTTTCCTAAACCATAATCAAACTGGGGGGATCTAAACAATTTATCATATCCAAACTAAAATTTTTAGTAGATCGCAGTATTCATATTACTTTTGTATAAAGTTATTTTTTACAATCAAACCTGTAAGGATCTGTTTTTATAGATTTATTTTATTTCAATTTACTACATTGATTAAGGGTCTGTTGAAAACAAAAATAAGACCTAAGTGAAAGAAAAATCTTTTTCATAACAAATCCTTTAAAATTAAATCATCAGAAGCAATAAATATCACTAATCAGATGTTAATTACCATCCAAGAAGTATTAAAAAACAAAAAAAGCAAAAAATCTTAATATAGCCAATTAATTGACTAAAACAAAAAATTAAAATAGACTGAATTGTTTATTATTAGGACAAAAAATGATTAGTTTAGAAAAAATAAATCAAATTAAAAATAACTATGCTATGCTGCAAGCAAAGCTAGAAAAAATTAATTCTCTACCCGAAAAAGAGATAGCAAAAACTTCTAAAGAGTATTCAAAATTACAACCAATAATTGAAAAAATTGAAAAAATTGAAAAAATAAATGCCCAAATAACAAATACCCGATCCCTACTACAAGAATCAGATCAAGAGATAAGGGAAATAGCTGAAAACGAACTAATAGAGTTACAAAATTTATTAAAAAAAAATGACTATGAGCTACAACTAGCACTTTTACCAAAAGACAAAGATGATCAAAAAGGGGTAATAATTGAAATAAGAGCAGGAACAGGTGGTGATGAAGCTTCACTTTTTGCCTCAGATCTTCTGCATATGTACCAAAAATATTCTGAAACCAAACGTTGGAAATTTGAGATAATTGAGATAAAAACTACTGACCTAGATGGAATAAAGGAAGTTTCTGCAGAGATATCTGGAAATGGAGTTTTTTCCAAGCTAAAATTTGAATCTGGAGTCCACAGAGTCCAGCGCATACCAACAACCGAATCAAGTGGCAGGATTCATACCTCTGCTGCAACTGTTGCTGTTTTACCTCAAGCAGAAGAGTTAGATGTAGAAATATTAGACAAAGACATTCGTATTGATGTTTACAGATCTTCAGGAGCAGGTGGCCAGCATGTTAACACTACAGACAGTGCTGTAAGAATTACCCATATTCCAACTGGAATAGTTGTTTGTCAACAAGATGAGAAATCTCAACACAAGAATAAAGCCAAAGCGCTAACAATACTTCGTACAAGAGTTTATGCCCTAAAACGAGAGCAATATGAAGCAGAGCGTACTAAAGAAAGACGTAGCAAAATAGGTTCTGGTGACAGATCTGAAAGAATTAGGACATATAATTTTCCACAAGGGAGGGTCACTGACCACAGGATTAATTTTGTAATGTATGAATTAGATGCAATACTTGATGGATCAAAACTAGAAATCATGCTTGATAAGTTAATTTCTGAAGATCAAGCAAGCATGCTAGCAGCAAACAGCCAGTAATTTCATGAAGATAAAAGAATTAATAAAATTTTGCAAACCCTATTTAGATGATCAAGAAATTTTTACTATGTTAGGTTATTTAACCAAAAAATCCAAAACAGAGTTAATTACTAAATGCAATGATGAAGTTGAAGAAAATATTATAAAATCTATTGAGAAGATAATAAAAAAAAGACAAGATGGCATACCTTTAAGCAAAATTCTTGGATTTAAATATTTTTGGAAATCAAAATTTATCACTAACGCAGATGTCTTAGACCCAAGATCTGACAGTGAAACACTAATTGAAGCAGTACTAGAAAATACCCGAAAAGATAAAAAATATGAAATTTTAGATTTAGGAACTGGATCAGGGTGTTTAATAATATCATTATTACAAGAACTCCCCAATGCCAAAGGATTAGCTTTAGACATATCATGCAAAGCAATTAATACTGCCAAAAAAAATGCCAAAAATTTAAATGTAGACAAACGCATGGAATTTAAAATAGGCAATTGGTTTGATAATATTGACTTAGAAGATAAATTATTTGATATTATTATAAGCAATCCCCCTTATGTGGAAAAAAGGGATATTTTTTACCTCCAATGTGAGGTAAGAGATTATGATCCTCTAATTTCATTGGATGGTGGTTTAGATGGATTGGTTAGCTATAGAAGCATAATTCCTCTTGCTTACAAAATGTTAAAAAGTGATGGAATTTTTGCATTAGAGCATGGATATAACCAACAGGAAGAAGTTATAAAGCTTTGTTTAGATTATTTTGAAATAAAACACAAGTATAGAGACATCAATAATAAAAACAGAGTGCTATTATTTATCAAAAAATAAGGAAAATTTATGAAGCATTACCAGAGAAGAAATGGATCAAGTTTTTGTAACACTGGATCAGTATCTGAAAGCAATGGGCCTTGTGGAAAAATTCGTGGCAGCATTCAACAAATAATAGAAAAGTATGAATCTGCAGTTAATGAGAATATAAATCTTCATGATGAAGTAAAAACACAATCAATACTCCAGTATGCAGAACATTACAAGAGAGTTAATTGTGTTTTTAAAAAAGAAAAACAAAGCAATGAACAAAATTTTGCAAGAAACAAAAATCAAGATAATCAAGAAATCAAAGAAAAGAACAAAGATAATTTCATTTCTAAAAATAAAACACCTTTTAACAGAAAAGATAGAAATTATAAAGACAAAAAGGACGATAATGATGCTGAAATTGCTTCAGAAATTTTTGGTGAAAAAAATCTGATTACAGAAGAAGCAAGCAATCAAATTAATACCAAAAACACTACAGATAATGTAGATGCTAAAAAAAATAATAAGAGAAGGAACATTAAAAAAGCATCAGCAGATTCAGTTATTAGCATAGATGCAATTTCATACCTTAAGAAAGACATTACAGATACAATAGACAAATTAGAAAAATAAAAGTGCAAAAATTTATTTAGATTCTGCTTTTTCTTTTTTACTATTAATTTTATTATTAATAATTTCAATTGCCTTTTTTAAATCAATTGAATAAGCTAAACCAGGATCAATATTAACATAAACATTATTTCTCATTACATAAAACCCAATTTTACTAGAACTGATAATAATTTTATCACCATTTTCATCAGTACCTAGTTCTTTTGGCAGAGAAACAATAAACTTTGCTAAGTTATAATCAATAGATGAAACATCAATTTTATTAGAAAGTGAAAAATTAGATTTTTTATCATTATTTTGCAATTGCAAGTAATTACCATAAGGACCAGAGCAAAGATAAATTGATCTTCCTTCTTCTTCCCCCAAAAGAATAGGTTCTTTTCTTGAAGAAGATGATGTCTCATTATCATTACCAACTTTTATACTTTCTGTAAACTTACACTCTGGATAATTTGAACACCCAAGAAACATACCAAATCTACTAAATTTTAAATCTAAATTGCTATCACATTTTTCACACTTAGATTTATTTATAGATTTCAAAATTCTATCTGTTTCTTCAACAAGTGAATCTGAAACAGTTTTATTATCAACTACCTTAATCTCGCTTATATTTTGATAAAAATCAGACCAAAAATTACCCAAAGAATCTTTCCATTTAATTTTACCAATTGCAATATTATCCAGTTCTTCTTCCATATAAGCTGTAAAATTATTACTTACATACTTAGGGAAAAACTTTAAAAAAAACACTGAAACCAAACGCCCAACTGGAGTAGGAACAAATTTTTTATCTTCAAAAACAACATAATTTCTTCTAACAATCACATCCATTATTGAAGCATAAGTAGATGGCCTACCAATTCCTAATTCTTCCATTTGCTTAACCAAGCTTGCTTCACTAAATCTTGGAGCAGGTTCAGTAAAATGCTGCAAAGACTTAACTTTATCTGGATTAAATTGATCACCAACTTTAATATCAAAATCTAATATTTTATCTTGGGAATCTCTTCCATATACTTGAATAAAACCAAGAAAAACTATTGAAGTAGCTACAGCTTTAAGACCAATAATTCCATCTGAATTGTGAAAATTTATTGTTGTTGTAGAGTACTTTGCAGGCATCATTTGACTTGCAATTGTTCTATTCCAAATCAAAGTATACAATTTAAACTGCTTTTCATTAAGATAATCCTTAATCTTAGATGGACTCAATGAAAAATCTGAAGGATGAATACATTCATGAGCTTCTTGAGTATTAACTCCACTCTTATATACATTAGCAGTAACAGGAAGAAAATCTTTACCATACTCATTGCCAATCAAATCTCTAATGCTATCCATACAATCTTTTGACATTGATGTACTATCTGTACGCATATATGTAATCAAACCTATCTGTTGATCACCAATCTTTACACCTTCATATAATTCTTGAGCAATTTTCATTGTCTGTGTAGCAGAAAAATGCAATTTCTTAATTGCTTCTTGTTGTAATGTAGATGTTATAAATGGAGCAGATGGATTTCTTTTATATTCTTTATTACCAATATTTGTACATTTAAAATCTGATTTTTTAATTTTATTAACAATCTCTTGAGCAAAATCTCCATTAGGAATACTTAATTTTTCTAATTTAGCCTTATCAACTTCAAATAATGTAGTAGAAATTTTATTTTTACTATTTTCTACACTATTTAAATCAACATCAACAGACCAATATTCTTGCTTTACAAAAGCTTCTCTTTCAACTTCTCTTTCATAAATCAAGCGAAGTGCAACTGACTGAACTCTACCTGCAGATTTTGCGCTTGGTATTCTTTTCCACAAAACTGGAGAAAGATTAAACCCCATAAGATAATCCAAAGCTCGTCTTGCTTGCTGTGCGTTAACAAGTTGCATATTAATATCACGAGGATCTTTTAATGAATTCAAAATTGCTGCTTTTGTAATTTGATTAAAAACAATTCTCTTAATTATTTTTTCTTCCTTACAAGATTTCTTTATTTCTTCAGAAATATGCCAAGAAATAGCTTCACCTTCACGATCCAAATCTGTTGCAAGATAAACACTATCGCATTTTTTTGATTGTTTAATAATTTCATTTAATGGTTTAGAAGACTTTTCAGAGACTTCATAAATCATTTTAAAATCTTCTTCTGGAATTATTGAACCGCTTTTTGATGGAAGATCATGAGTATGACCAAAGGAGGACAAAACTATAAAATCAGAGCCTAGATATTTATTAATAGTCTTTGCTTTTGCAGGAGACTCCACAACAACTAACTTCATCTAGAAACCCTTTACACAAGAAATAATCTGGCTCCCTAAGCTGGGCTCGAACCAACAACCTTTCGGTTAACAGCCGAATGCTCTACCATTGAGCTATTAGGGAGTACAATTAACATAAGAAATATTGAATAATTATTCACTATTTGTCAAATTATTTTTCTAAATATTTATATGCAATAAATCTACTCAATAAAACTCTATGAAGGGAGCATGAAATAATATTACAACCATTAGAAATTAAAAAACCAATTGAAAATTTATCTGCAGCATGTTCTCCGCAAACTGAAATGCTAATATCTTTTTTAGCTTTTTTAGCTTTTATAATTGTATCTGCTATCAAATCACAAACTGCATCATCCAATCTTTGAAAAGGATTAAAATTTAATATATTTTTATCATAATAACTTTTCAAAAACTCACTATCATCCCTACTAATACCAAGGGTCATTTGAGTTAAATCATTTGTTCCAAAGCTAATAAAATCCAAATCTTTTACTATATTTTCTATTTTCAAACATGCAGCTGGAGTTTCAATCATTGAACCAAATCTAAAAGGCAAATCATCTAAATTAATCAAGCTAATCATTTCAGAAAAATATTTAACTTCTTTATAATCAGAAACCAATGGCAACATAATCCCCAAATCAATTCCCAAAAAACCATCTTTTTCTACTTCCTTAAGGGCGGAAAAAATAGCACTAATCTGAGACCTATAAATATCAGGAAACACTATTCCTAATCGACAACCTCTACAACCAAGCATAGGGTTTTTCTCACTAAACTGAAAAATTTCTTTTGGGAGAAATTCATGCAAAGGAGGATCAAGCAATCTAATATTAATTGGAAATTTTTCACCAACTTTTATATCACTATTACATGCTTTAAATATTTTTATAAATTCATTCCTTTGAAAATTTTCAAAATCATTCAGCAAATTTTTATCAATTTTATCATCAAAAAAAGACAAAATTAATTTTTGCAAAATTGGCAAATAATCAGATTTCAAACATATATGTTCTGTACGACAAAGACCAACACCTGATATACCCAGCTCCTTACCTGCATATATTTCATGATCAAAATCAGCATTAAGATATATTTTTACAGAATTCAAGCATTCTTCAGACCAGCCTGATATTTTTTCAATAACTTCATTTCCAGAATTATTTACTTCCACTTTACCCAAAAATATTTCACCAGAACTTCCATCAATTGAAATTACATTACCTTCATAAAGAGTTTTATCACCCAAAATAATTTTATCAGAACAAATTTCAATTTTGCTTATTGCAGAAACATATGGTTTACCCATTGCTCTAATCACAACAGCCATATGACTTGTACTACCACCAAATTTACTAACCACTCCAACAGCATAATTTCTAATATAATCAAAATCACCAGGGTCAACATTATTAACAAACAAAATTGGATTTTCATATTTATTCATATCATCAACATTCAAGCAAATACTTCCAGAAACAATACCGGGACTACAACCCAATCCACAATCCAAAGATTTATATTTTTCTCTATCAATAGAAGAACTGCTACATTTAACAAAATCATCTATAGATACCAAATCTAAAGCTTCAGATTTTGAAATAATACCTTCATTTACCATATCCAATGCTACTCTAACAGATGCATTAGGAGATATTTTTGCTTTTCTTGACTGCAAAATCCACAATTTACCATCTTCAATTGTAAATTCTACATCAACAACAGATTTAAACAGCAATTCCAAATCAGTCAAAATTTCTTTTAATTTATGAGAAATATCAGACAGTTTTTCAGGATTTTTTCTACCAGAAACAATATCATCACCTTGAGCACATGATAAAAATTCCCCAAAAATTCTTTTTTCACCTACAGCTGGATCTCTACTAAATACAACTCCAGTACCACAATCAGTACCTAAATTACCAAAAACCATATTTTGAACAATTACAGCTGTTCCCAAATCATCACTAATTCCATAAACTTTACGATAGTCTTTAGCACAACCACTATTCCAAGATTTTATCACCATCACAATAGAATCATTTAATTGCTCAAAAACATCACTTGGAATACAAATATTATTTTTTTCCAAAACCAATTTAATAGAGCTGACATCAAAGCAATTAATATTAGAAAAAATTTCTTCACTTTTACCCAATACCAAAACTGAATAATCAATTAAAAATTTCCCATAAATTTGATCTGCAAAATCATTGCCATAAATTTTTCCTAAGGATGTATAAATATCATCATTAATTCCAACATTCAATATTGTATTCATCATTCCAGGCATAGAAACCAAAGCACCAGATCTTACTGAAACTAATAATGGATCTTCAATACTACCAAATTTTTTAACATTTGAAAGATTATTTACTGACTCAATAAAATTAATATTTTTCATTAAATTAATATTTTTGCATACTTCAGAAGAAATAATAAAAGCATTAGGAACAGGAATACCTAAATTAGACATTTTAATCAAATTTTTCCCTTTAGATCCTAAAATATCTACAATATTATTTGTACCTTGAATTGGGTATACTAACATACTAGCCTTCTATTTTACTAAAATCAGCAAATTCTCTCATAACTAATAAAACTAACTGCAATAACAGTAATTTATTTTTATCATTGCCAATAATAACATTATCAAAAATCTCATTAACAACAGTTGACAAAACTACAAATTTATCAAAATTATTGCTAATGCTTAACAATATTAATTCTTTTATCTTTCCTAACAAAGAATTCTCAAGATTAGCAAAATCTTCTTTATTAATTATTCCCATAACCTGACTATAAGCAACAGAATGGGATTGATTATCAATAGAAAACAAATAATTAACTTTTTTACCCTTAAAAAATTTCACCAAACGTTTATAAACAAATTCAACATCTTTAATATCATTAAATTTACTCAAAATTTTCAGATGATTTAATTGCTTAACTGGATTATTTAAATGTTCTAAACTAGAAAAATATTTCTTATTAAACCCATACTGCTCAGCAAATATTACTTCAACACGTTTATTAATAAAGCCTAGTATATCAGGCAAATCAATATTTTTATTTCCAATTTCAGATATTACTTTTTCCAAATTTAATTCTATATTTTCTTCTAGCAAAATCCTAACTAAACCAATACACATACGCCTCAAAGCAAAAGGATCTTTAGAACCTGTAGGTTTTTGATTAATACTCCAAAAACTGGACAATGTATCAATTTTATCAGCCAATGCAGTTACAACTGCAACCAAATTATCAATTTTTGCATACATTCCCTGAGGGTAATAATGATTTCTAATAGCGCTAGCAATTTTAGATATATAATCATTATTCAATTCTAAATTAATATCAGTCAAACCATATTTAGAAAAAGTTCTAATGATATCTTTAATATTACTATTCAAAAATAAATAATAACCAATAACACCTTGAAGTTCAGGAAATTCTTTAACTGTATTTGATGACAAATCTACCTTTGACAGCAACCCAGACAAAACACAAGATTGAACAAAAATTTTATCATCAGAAATATTATTTGCAATAATATTTGCAATATTTCCAATTCTTAAAGCTTTATCTTTTAAACTTCCAAGTCCTTTATAGTATATAGTCATATCCAAATCATCTAACCTATCAGCGAGAGATTTTTGCAACTCATCTTTATATAAAAATTGAGCATTACTTAGACGGGCAGTAATCACCTTTCTGTAACCAGAAACAATTTCATCATTTACAGGGACATTTAATACATTAATAAATTCATTAGAAATTTCATTATTTTTATGAATTACTAGACACTTTTGATGATATTTAATTGTAGTATAAATAATTTCTTTAGGAATAGTAGCTAAAAAGTTTTCTGAGAAAGAAACTTTACAAGGACATGGATATTCTGTCAATCCAACCATATCTTCAACAATATCCATATCAATCAAATTAGTATCTATATACTTTTCAACTTCAGACAAAATTATCTTTCTTCTTTTATCTTGATCAACAATAACAAAGTTTTTCTCTAATTGATCAAAATAATCTTCAACAGAGTTAATATATAATTTTTTACCTACAAGTGTCTTATGAGCAAAAGTAAAATTACTAGAACTAATGCCCATAAAATCAAATTCCAACAATTTTCCATCCAAAAGACACAAAACTGAACTTATTGGCCTAATCCACTTGGAATTTAAACCCCAATTCATTAACTTTGGCCATTTAATATCTCCCAATGCAGTTAATATTAATTCTTGGACATTTTCATTTTCAACATTTGCACAGATCACCATTCTACATGGTGAAATCAAAGCCTTAATTATAGTAAAACTAAGACTTTCTAATTTAGATTTTAATTGAGATATTGCAGATTTTTGCATTCTAGCTGGAATTTCTTCGCTATACAATTCTAATAATAATTCTGACATATCAATTCCTAATTAGATGCACTAATCCATATTTCAGCACAACCTTTAGCCAAATCTCTAATCCTAGCAATAACTGCAGGTCTTTCTGTAGCACTAATACATCCTCTAGCATCTAACAAATTAAATATATGGCTCATTTTAATACAATAATCATATGCTGGAAGAGCTAATTTTTCACTTATTAATTTCTTACAAGTTTTCTCAAAAATTTCCAAATTTTGAAATAACAGGTCAGGATCTGATAATTCAAAATTAAACTTAGAATTCTCAAATTCAGATCTAAGATAAATATCTCCATATTTAATATTATCATTAAATTTAACATCAAAGACATTGTCACATTTCTGAATATACATAGCCAATCTTTCTAAACCATAGGTCAATTCTACAGCACATGGATTGCAGCTAATACCACACATCTGCTGGAAATAAGTAAACTGACTTACTTCCATACCATTACACCAAACTTCCCAACCAAGACCCCAAGCTCCTAAAGTTGGACTTTCCCAATCATCTTCAACAAATCTAATATCATTATTTTTTATATCAATACCAATTGCTTGAATACTTTCTAAGTAAAGCTTTTGAGCATTTTTTGGAGCAGGTTTAAGGATAACCTGAAACTGATAATAATGCTGCAAGCGATTTGGATCATTACCATACCTACCATCTGCAGGACGTCTACATGGCTGAACATATGCAGCATTCCAATTATCATTTGACAATAAATGTAATGTAGTAGCTGGGTGAAATGTTCCTGCCCCCATTTCTGTATCATAAGGCTGTAAAATTATACAACCTTTTTCTGACCAAAAATTCTGCAAAGTTAAAATTATATCTTGAAATGACTTCACTAAAAACTCATCTAACTAAATAACTATAAGAGTATAATAAACCAGACTAATTAGTAAGTCAAAAATATTTGAAAATTACAATAATATTTACTTTATTATTCTAATAATTTCATTATATTTTGCCAATCTTTCAGAGCGAGACATTCCACCAAATTTAACCCCGCTAGCACCCAAACCCAAAGCCAGATGAGAAATAGTTATATCTTCATTATCATTAGATCGATGTGAAAAAATTGTCTTTAAACCCAGCTTATAACCAGCATTAACTGCCATAATTGTTTCAGAAATAGTTCCTATCTGATTTGGTTTTATAATCAAACAGTCAATGCAATTACTATATTTTATAATTTTACTGCTATTAGTTACTGTTAAATCATCACCAACAATCAATGTTTTATTACCTATAGCATTTCTCAAATTAACCCAGCTATCTGAGCAAAAATCTACCAAAGGATCTTCAATACTAAAAATTTCATATTGACTTACCAAATCATGGTAAAAATCAATCATTTGATCAGCATCCAACTTTTTATTATCAATAGAATAAAAATAATCATTATAAAAACTATTTGCTGCAACATCTAAGCTGATAGCAACATCTTTATAATCACCAATAGACTCTAATAACAGATCCATTGCCTGATTTGTACTACTAAAATTAGGTGAAATTCCACCTTCTTTTCCAACACTCAAAGATATATTTCTTGATTTACTTATTTCTCTTAACCTGCAATTAATTTTTGAAGCAAGCAGAATTTTTTCAGAAAATGGAATATCTTTAGTAACAACAATCATAAATTCCTGAATTGTCAAGCTATTATCTGCATGCTTACCACCATTAATAAGATTAATAAAAGGCATTGGATTTACAATTTTATGACCATAATTTTTTATCAAAAATTCATACAAAGGCAAATTATTAGTAGCAGCAACAGCATTCCAAAAAGCAGTACTACAACCAACAATTGCATTACTACCCAACCTTGATTTATCTTTAGAGCCATCCAAATCACATAAAAAATTATCAAATTCTTCTGGCGAGTTAAATTCAACATTTTTAATTTTAGGAAAAACAATATTTTTCAAATTACTAATAACAGTATTAACATCAAAATTATTATCTAATATTTCCACAGCTTCACAACTACCAACTGAAGAGCCAGATGGAACAATAAATTTACCCAAATATTTAGAATTAATTTCTATTTCTACCTCAATTGTAGGCAAGCCATAGCTATTAAACAATCTTCTAACTAAAGAATTTGTTACTTTAAGCATCAATTATTAATCAACAGTAAGTTAAATAAACATAATCATAATTCTATACTAAATGTAAGAAATTACCAAATAATTACCAAATTATCATAAGAAAAAATAAAAACTAAAAATTTAGATAAATATTAAATCTATAAGCAGGCAATTGAAAATTAAAATATTTATTAAGTTTAATAGTTACTGCAAAATCCATACCCAAAAAATAACTCAATTTTTTATGAAATCTAAAAGAAATAAAAAATTTTTCATCAATATAGGAATTATCTGCATTTTTCACCCTAAAATTACCTATACTTTGAATATTTGAACGAAATTCAGGCAATTCCAAATTTTCAGGAACAAAACTTAAATTAACCTTATCTACTTCATTAAGGGTTAAAATTTCACTTTCTTTACCAAAATCTTCATTTGAAGAAATAAAATCCATATTCTCAGGTATATCAAACAAATCCAAATCAAAAATTTCATTATTAGTATTTTCTTCTTTAACAATTTCTTCAATAACAAAATCATAATCACCAACTTTTAAATCAAAGGAAGTTGGTTCAACTCTAATTTCAGTATCAAACCATATCTTTTCAAAATCTGAAGAAAAGTTAAATTCCAACAGATTATTATTAAATGACAAAACCAAACCAAAATCTTTTTTCAAATAAAAACTTTCTAATGATTGAACTACAATTTTAGAAGAATGAAGAGAAAAAAATTTATTTATTAACAGAGCATCAATGCTAAAATTTTTAAAATAATTATCATATTTAGTGGAACATTTTTTCATTCCCTTAATTTCAGAAAAGTCTATATAACCAAAATAATTTAAATGCTCATTCTGACAATAAAATAAATATTCAGAAAATTTATCATATGATAAAAACTTATTTACAAAATTATTTTTAAGATTATTTAATTCATTGGCAAAATCATAAATTAACTCATTATTTTCTGATTCTTCATTATGAATTTCACTTGGAAAAAACCTACTATTATCACCTAAAAACCAATCAAATGATTTATAATCAAGACTAGTATTATAATCTAATTTTGAATTATTAAAATAACTAAAAAACAAGTAAAAAAGCATCTAAACTAAAAATAAAATTAAACAAAAACTTTTATGGTATAATGAATATTAAGAAAAACAATAAACAGGTACAACAAAAAAATGAATATTTCAATACTTGGATCAGGAGCTTGGGGACTTGGAATTGCACAAATACTTTCTGAAAAATATCAGATAAAAATCTGGTCTAGAAATACTGACCAATGTAATCAAATTAATGTAAATAATAAGGACAGCAAGTACTTTCCCGATATAGATCTCTCAAAAAAAATTTCATGTACTACAGAAATTGCAGACACTATTGAAAACAGCAAAATAATAATCACATCAATACCAATCAAAGCGCTTAGAGAAGTAATAAAATTATGCAATAAACATAGATGTGAAAACAAAATCTTCATATCCCCGTCAAAAGGAATAGAAATTCAATCAGGAAAATTTGCAACTGAAGTTTATGAAGAACTTTTACCAAAATCGTGTAATTTTAGCTGCATATCTGGACCAAACTTTGCCAAGGAACTCATTGAATTATTACCATCATCAGCTACAATATCTGCCAACAATATCAAAACCTTAGAGGAAGTTTCAGAAATCTTTAAAGGCACAAAAATACAAACAATAAAATCAGAAAATTTAATCACTATTCAAAGCCTAGGAGCATACAAAAATGTTGCAGCTATTGGTTGTGGCTTAGTTTACAAATTAGGATACAATTGCCTTTCAACAGCATTCAATAATTTTTTTCTAGAATTAGAAAATTTTGTTACTTTATCTCTCAAAGAAAGGGGGCAAGAAGACAAAAGTTATAAAAAAACCCTATTATCACCTGCTGGCATTGGAGATTTTTTTGGCAGCTGTTCAAGTACAAATTCAAGGAATTTCAATTTTGGGGTTAATTTGTACCACAAAATACCAACAAATAAAAACATTTTATGCGAAGGTCAATATACTATTAAAGCATTAGAGAAAAAACTAGATCAACTACCTCTTGTAAAATCACTTTATGAATTAATATATAAAAACAAAAGTACAGAAGAAACCATTCAAAAAATATTACAAATTTACAACAAATAGTTTCTTCTAAATTGATTTCTCAAATCATCAATAGATACTATTTTACCATCAATATTAATAAACCAATAATCCCAACCATTAATTCTCCTACCTACCAACTTACTTGCCATTCCATGAATAGTATCAGACAAATTACCCTTCAGTAAAATACCATCAACTCTAACCTTAACTTTATTATTTTTCTTATCAAACAAGACTGATCCAGGCAGAATTAAACCAACCTCAACCAGAGAAGCAAACCTAACTTTCAATGACTTAATATAATCATCAATTGGCAACAATTCATCATCTATTAACTGAGATTCTGTGACTCTTTTTTTAGCAATCTCAACATATTTTTCTTCTTTCTCAAAACCAATAAAATCTCTTGAAAGCATTTTGCAAACAGCTGCAGTTGTTCCTGAGCCCAAGAATGGATCCAAAACCAAATCGCCTTTATTACTGGAAATCAGAATAATACGTTTTAATAGACATTCTGGTTTCTGAGTAGAATGGGAAATTTTTCCATTTTCATTGTGCAACCTCTCTTTACCGCGACAAATTGGCAAAAACCAATCTGACCTCATTTGGATTTCTTGATCATTTAAATTCTTAGCTATTTTATAATTAAATTTATACTTGCTATCCTGTGATTTTACACACCAAATAAGAGTTTCATGTGCATTAGCAAGCCTAGTACCATGAAAATTAGGCATAGGATTAGTTTTACACCAAATAACATCATTTAAAATCCAAAAACCCAGATCTTGTAAAATTTTCCCAATACGAAAGATATTATGATAAGTACCAATCACCCAAAGAGAGCCATTAGGTTTTAAGATTCTTTTTGCTTCACTCAACCATAGATAAGTAAAATCATCATAGTCTGAAAAACTAGAAAATTTATCCCAATCATCCCTAACACCATTCACTTCACTATTATCTGGACGAAATAGTCCTTTTTCAGGCAAAAGCAAATTATATGGAGGATCTGCAAAAATAACATCAACAGATTCTTTTGGCATTTCTTTCATTAAAGAAATACAATCTCCAGACTTAATATAATTTTTTAAAAATTTTTCACCCATAACAGAAATCTTAAATCTTAAATTAAATTGCACAAATTACAAACAAAATATAACTTAAAAAATTTATTAAAAACAGTAATTCAAAATTAACCATTCAAAATAATTTTTCTGCAAAAATCAGTCCGATGATAAATACTCAAACCATTTCTTTTAATTGCTTCAACATGACTCCTAGTACCATAGCCAGCATTTTTATACCAACCATAAACATTATTAAGATCCAATTTTGCAACTATTTTATCTCTCAAATACTTAGCACATAATGATGCTGCAGCAATTGACAAAGATTTTCTATCACCTTTAATAATTGTCTTAATTTCCAAATCATTTTTAAATTTCCTAACATTATTAGCATTAAAAACGAATGATCCACAAAAATTTTCAGAATTAATTATATTAGACCTAAAATCTTCTATATCACTAAAGCCCAATATTGGGTATCTCTCCCAAAGCCTAGGAGACCTATTACCATCCACTAGCAAACAATCATATGATAAACCACTTACTGCTCTTTGCATAGACAAAAAAACTGCATTTGAAATATTATATTTATTTATTTCCTCAACAGATGACAAACCAATACCAATTGTTGACAAACTTGCTATTTCATAAAACAAGCTTTCATGCTTTGATTTACTAACCAATTTAGAGTCATTTACTTTACCAAGCAAATTTTCAGCAAATTCAGACAATATAATCACTGCTGCAGACAACACAGGGCCTGCCAATGAGCCTCTACCAACTTCATCAACACCTGCAACTGAAACAAAATTTGCCAACCATAAAGATTTTTCTATTTCTAACATAATTTAACTAAATAAAATAATCCTATTTAATTTTCTTTTCACCCATAATTATTTTATCTTTTATCTTCTTAATACTTGAAGATAAATTTTTACCATCTCTCTCAATGTCACTCAAATTAATCTCTAATGTTCCAAGAGATAAAATAACAGAAAATGCTTCTTCAACAGACATATTAACTGGAACTACATCATTTTTTGGAACATATATTATTGTACCTGATATTGGAGATGGAGCTGTTGGAATAAAAACAGCATACATATCATTATCAAAAGATTTTTTCACTGTATTTTTAATATCCAAAGTAATAAACCCTATACACCAAATACCATTTCTAGGATATTCAACCAAAACTACTTTACTAAAGTAAGAGCCTTCTTTATCCAAGAAAATAACAAAAACCTTTTCAATAGCACTATATATTGACCTAACTATTGGAAATTTATTTGCAATACCATGCAGAACACTTGTAAATATTTGACCAAAAATATGAACAACCAAAAAACCAATAAAAAAGCAAAAAACAATGCTAAAAACTAAACCTATACCTGGGAAATAATACTGGTACAAGAGGTCTGGAAAATATTGAACAATGAATTTATCTAAGAAAGATAAAAGTAAAAAAGCAACATAAAATGAAATAAATGTTGGAATTACAGAAACAAAACCAACAATTATATATTCTCTAAAAAAGCTCAAAACTCTAGAAAAAAATCTACACATAAAACAAACCTGCTAAATATTCATACAAATTTATACAAATAATAGCTATTAAGAATCAAGTTTTAATATACTAAAAGTATATTTTTTCATATATGAAATATATTTATTTGAGAACTATAATTAACTTTATCTACATATTAGTGTTTAATAAAAAGTTAACAAATTATTACTTTTTCTACATAAAAAAAATACAAAAATTTTTTATTATATGAAAATATCATACATATATGAAAATATCATACATTTTTCAATATAATATATAATTAAAATATATCTACAAATTAAACAATATAAATATATATTTTTTTAAAAAAATTAAACTTTATCTCCCTTTAAAGCTTGAATAATAAATAAAAATGTTAAATATTATTTATATGTTTTAATATTTATAGATTTTTATTACTAATAATTAAAAATTAATACATTTATTTTAAATAAGTAATACAATTTTTACAAATTTATAATACAAATTATACTTTTAGTATGGACAAATTTACCTTAAAAAATAGTTTTTTTTTGTAAAAAAAAGATAATTAATTAAATAATATGTATTTTTACTAACTAAAATATAAATATTAAACAATTAGAAATTTTTATAGAAATTTATGAGGTTCAAAGATGAGAATTCTACTTATAGAAGATGACATTGCAACTCGAAAAAATATTGAACTGCAACTTATTAGAGAAGGATTTAAAGTCTTTGCAACTGAACTTGGTGAGGATGGGATAAATTTTAGCAAGTATTATGATTATGATCTTATAATATTAAACCTTGAGTTACCTGATATGTTAGGACTTGAGGTATTAAAGAAGAATAGAAGCAAGAATATATCAACTCCAATACTTGTAACATCTTCAACTTTAGATTCTGAAACAAAAGCAAAAATTCTTGGAGAGGGAGCTGATGATTATCTAACTAAGCCATTTGATAAAATTGAATTAGTTGCTCGCATTCATGCATTAATTCGAAGATCAAGAGGGTATGCAAATTCAGTAATCAAAACAGGAAATTTATCAGTTAATCTTATGACAAAAATTGTTGAAATTAATGACAACCCAGTACATTTTACCAAAAAGGAATATTCTACTCTTGAACTTTTATCACTAAGAAAAAATACATTAGTAACAAAGGAAATGTTTTTAAATCACCTATATGGTGGATTACATGAACCTGGATCAAAAATTATTGATGTAATGATATGCAAACTAAGGAAGAAAATTGCCAAAACTGCAAATCAAGACAATATTATAATTACTGATTGGGGAAGAGGGTATATTCTCAGAGATCCTCAAAAAAGTTGTAGCAATGCAGCACTATAAAACCACTTCTAAAAAATATTAAAATATCAATTAATCAAGCATATTTATGATATTTATTTCATTAGAATTTATTAATATATTTACTAATATTATCAACAAACAAAAGTATCATAATTAATGATAATATATTAAATTAATGTTATAATAATCATTATATTGACATTAATTAATAAACTAAAAGGATAAGGTAGATGGGACAAGATAAAGAAAAAATAATTAAAAATGTAAAGATAGTAGGATCCATGGCTGCTGTACTTGCTGCTATTGCCCTAGTATTTACAAGCACAAATAAACAACATGATATTAAGAAAGAAATCAGTGAAGTTTCATCAAATGTCCAAGAAGTATTATTAGTTTCAGGTATTTCTAGTGATCCAGTAATAGATATATCTAAATATAATCTAGACCCAACACCGCCTGAAGGATGTTTACCATCTGAAAAAAGAATATCAAAAGGGACAAAATCTGGATGTTATGACTATTATGTATTTTCCCAATTTTGGACAAACTCAATGTGTGGAAAATTCAACCCTGATGGTACATGCATAGATTTCCAAGAAAGTTATGCAAAAAATGATATAGCATTACATGGATTATGGCCGCAATTTGACACAAGTGTTTATAAAAACCCAGTTTTCCCACAACAATGCAAAGGAAATAAAGACAAATTTATTTTAGCTAAATTCTCAAATAGAGGTACAGCAGAAAGAGTTAAGGAATTATACCCTAACAATTTAAGATTAGCCAACCATGAATGGAGCAAACATGGAACATGCACACAATTAAGTGCTGAAAACTTCTTTACATTATCAATAGCATTGCATGAAGCATTAACTGTGCCTCAAAAACTAATTAACAGCATTGGACAAAGTTTAAGCTACAATGACATTGTTAAAATGTTTGACAGACCAATTATAATAGCCTGCAGACAAATTAATGAGAAACAATCAATATCTGAAATCAGAACAGGTTTAACAAGAGATAAGCTACAAGCAATAAGCATAACTAATGATGAAGAAAGCACATTATGTGATCAAAGCAAGCCTATTTATGTAACAAAACCAAATAGACAGTAGGTTTGTAAACAGTATAAGAAAGAGGAATGGTGGAAAGGAGGGGATTCGAACCCACCGAGGTGCTTTAAACACACCTACTCCCTTAGCAGGGGAGCGCCTTCAACCACTCGGCCACCTTTCCTTTAGATTATACTTTATGGTTAACATTTTGAACAAAAAAAAACAACCAAATTCTTCACATTAACAGGTTAAAAAGAACAGAATTGAAGCAAAATTTTTCAAAAATTCTATTTCTATAAAAACTAAACTATTTCCCAGCTCTCTACATCACCATCAACAACAAGAAACAAAGAATTACATTTTATTTTTTCTGCATTTATATCTTTAATCTTGCAAAAAGTCTTATTATCTCTTTTTTCTACTTTTCCTAAAAAATGTTTCCATTCATAATTAATTTGTCCTTTAGTAACCTTAATAGGACTAATATCAATCTTATGAAAAAGTATTTTTGATCTATTAAATTTATAATTTCTTTTTTCAGATTCATCGCATATATCATGTAAATAATTAGAAATTGCATTAACAGGCAATGAGTGATTTTTAAATCTTATCAACTGAGGATGATTTATATAACCCTTAGTATTTCCGAGCAAAACATTTTGTGCAAGCAAAGTTTCTCTCCATAAAGCAACTAAGCCTTTTGAATCTAAATACTTTTCATTAATAGTCCAAATACGCATATAAAAAAATTTACCCTATAAATTAACAAAAATAATTTATTAGAATCTAAAACACTATATTAGTTTACAATTGTAAATTTATAATTGTAAATAACTAAAAAATATTTATTAATTTTAGTGATTAATATAAAACTATAACAAGCAAACTTTCAAATAATCTTAATAAAGCCTTGCAATTTTCTACATGAAAGGACAATTTTCATAAATTATATTAAGACCAAGCAATATTAAAAAACAAGTTAGCAAATACAGATGCAAAATAATATTTGTGAAAAACAACAACCAATGATAAACTTGTAATATTAATATAGATAAGATTTTGCTTTCAAAGATTGCATATAACCATTACATTTAACCTTAAATATTTAACCTTAAATAAAGTTGTATTAGAAAATAGAGTAAATATAAGATAGCTTTGGAAATTATATTATGATTAAAGTCACTCAAATAGCAAAAACACTAATGATATTATTTTTGCCAATTTTTGGGTTACTTTCATATATGAATCTAAATGTTGAATTATTACCAGAATTTGAAGAGAAGATAATTAAAATAATAATAAAAACAGAAGATACAGAGCCAGGGGAAAATGTAGAAAAAATAATCAGGCAAATAAACGGTTCTATACGAAATATCGAAGAAATTTCTTCAATTCAATCGGAGTCAAACCATAATTATATATCTTCAACTGTTGATATCAAACCTGGGTCAGACATTTATTATGTAAATTCTCAGATAGAAGGCAAAATCAAGCTTTTAAACCTAAAAGAAGAGATTTCTGTAATACCAATGTATCTAAAGCTTAATGATTTTGTTCCAGCATTAAGTGTTGTAATTTATGGGGATAAAGATGACTCAGATTTATTTGAAATTACGAAAAAAATCAAATCATCAATAGAAAAAAATCAAGATATTCAATTAGTTAAAGCATTAAATCCAAAAGAAGAAAAAATACAGATCATACTTGATCCAGAAAAAATGCAGTCAAATGGTATATTAGCTGGAATGGTTATTTCATCTCTTGAGAAAAACAATTTTAGAGTTAATAAAGTTGGTAAAATTAAAAATCTTAATAAAGAATTAGACATTATATTAGACAGCAGACTTGAAAATATTGATGAAATAAGAGATTTACCTATAAAAAATTTACTAGACAAAACAGTAAAATTATCTGAAATATCTGAAATTGAAACAAGCAGAGAAGAAATAAGAAATAAAATTTACTACAATGGAAAAAATGCAGTAACTTTAAATATCTTCAAAAAAGACAATGGAGATCTTGTAAAAATAAGCAGTTTTGTAAGAGAAATAATCAAAAATACTGATATTCCTGATGATATTCAAGTATCAATAACACAAGACAATTTAATATCAGCTCAAAAACGTGTTGATGACATTTTAAGTTCATTAATAATATCTGGAATAATAATAAGCATTTTAGTTATTATCTACCTAGGGATCCAAAACAGTATTGTAATTGTTATATCAATGTTATCCACATTCTTTATGTTATGTTTAGTGCTATATTTAATGTCAATAAAACTAAATTTATTTGTTATGTACAGCATACTTGTATCTCTTGGAGTAATTATAGATAACAGCATTGTTGTAACAGAGGAGATGCAAAAAAATCTAACAAAAGGCAATTCTGTTAAAAAATCATATGAACTAGCAATTAAAAATACATTTACACCTCTTTTAAGTTCACTAATGACAACATTAATTGCTTTTGGAACTCTTTTCTTTATGCCCAACAGAATTGGTCAAGCAGTATATTTCCTACCACTTACAATCAGCATTACAATTATCATATCATTCATTGTAACAATATTTTTTACAGGAACTTTAGGATCAATATTTATTTCTCCGAAAAAAGAAATAGAAACAAGAATAAACAAATGTACATTAACTACAATTTATTCTAAGACATTAAAGTTATTATTTAAATATCCTATTTTAGTTGTTGCAAAAATAATTTCAATACTAATAATAATACCTCTAATACTAATTTATTTAAATGAAAAAGATAATATAGTTTTCACATCAGACATTGAACCAAATAAAGTAATTATTCAAATAAAAGACACAAACAATTCTTCTATAAAAGAAAAAATAGATACAATAAAGAAATTAGAAAACTATATCCAAATATATAAAACAAGAACAGAGGAAATAGAAATAACGGGCATAGAAAGCAGATTAGAAGATACAAACAATGAAATTGGCCAGATAATTATTTATCTTCCTGAGACAAAAAAGACTGAAGATAGCAATAAAATTATTTATGAAACAAGTGAAATCATCAAACAGAATATGCCAGAAATTGATTTTAATATAACAAAGGAAAAATTCTTATCAGCAGCAAGCTTATCCAACAACTATGATGTAAATATTGAAATCTATGGCCCAGACTATAACAAAACACTAAAAAGAGCAAAATTATTAACTGAATTTATAAAAAACAACTTAGATGATGTAAAAAATATCCAATCTGATGTTTACAATACTGAAAAAAAACAAATAAAGTGGAAAATAAATAGAAAAAAAACTGCAGAGTACAACATAAATCCTGATTTAATTGCATCAGAAATTGCAATGTTTGCAAATGATATTAAAATAGGAAAGCATCAAAATAAAGCAGACATAGTGTTAAAATATGATGACAAAAATCAAACATCTGAAATATTGAAAAAATACAAAATACCAACTAAAAATGGACTTATTCCATTATCAACATTTATAACAGAAAAAATAGATTCATATCCGGAAAAAATATTATCAAAAAATGGAGATTTCTTATTTTTAATATCAATCAATACTGACAAAATTTATAAAGTAAAAAAGCAAATAAAAAACTGGAATAAAGACAATAAAGAAAGCATAAAAATATCTTTTGGCAGACTAGAAACTGAGGAGAAAGAAATTTATGATTTTTTCAAAAAATCTGTTCTTTTTTCATCAATAGCAATGTTCATAATTCTTTATATCCAATTCAAAAACCCACTTAAAGCATTTATTGGAATCTCTTCACTTATTTTTGTCATACTAGGAATATTAGTTAGGTCATTAATCATATCCAATCCATTCAACATACTCATAAACAGCATTGGAATGATGTTTTTAATGGGAATTGCAATCAATAACAACATAATAATCATTGATAGATACATTAAGCTCAGAAAGCATGAATTATCACCAGTCGAAGCAGCAATAAAAGCTTGTGAGCAAAGATTAATTCCAATTATTCTCACTTCAACTACAACAATACTAAGCATGCTTATCCCCGCATTTAAGTTAAATATAAATTTTTCAAAAATGATAATAGAATATAATTCATCTTCAATTATTTGGGCATATGACATGTCAACTGGAATAATATTTGGAATGGTAACAAGCACTTTAGGAAGTTTATTTATAATTCCAATAGTAATTGCATACTCTGATATTTTATTTGAAGAGAAGAAGAAATAATGGGGTGATGAATCGGGATCGAACCGACGACCTCCTGAACCACAACCAGGTGCTCTAACCTACTGAGCTACCACCACCAGATTGACAAAGATATTATAGTATCATCTATATTTTTACACAAGAAGAATTATTTTCTGTACAGATTTTTTCTATCTGAATAGTATTATGAATAATATCATATTTCTCAAGTAAAAAATCATTAATATTTTTTATTGCACTACAGTTATCATTGCTATTTATAATAACATGCATACTTGAAATAAATTTATCTTCTGTCAGATGCCAAATATGAACATGATGTACATCAGATACAAAAGAAAAATTCTTTTTAATATCAATTGTAATCAAATCCCTTTGAGCATGATGTGGAGATCCATTACATAAAATATGAATACATTTTCTAATAATTCTTATTGTTCCCAAAATTACCAAAAAGCTCACCAATATTGATCCAATTGAATCAAGTAAATCAATATCATAGTACATACCAGCAATTGCAACAAATATTGCAATGAATGAATTAAATAAATCTCTTAAAATATGCAATACAACTACTCTAGTATTTAAACTTTTTGAATTATTAAAAAGTAATGCAAAAGAAATACAATTAATAATCAAGCCCAAAACAGAAATAGAGAGCAAATGATCATGATCATGAATATGATTTTCAACCAACAAAGAAGAAAATCCATTTATCATTGTTCTAAAATTTATCAAGAACAAAAAAATACCATTAAATAGTGCTGCTAAAATAACGTATCTATAGTAACCAAAAGACTGATTTTCACTAACATTTACATCAATAAATGAAGCACCAAACAAGGCAATCAATATTCCAACAATATCATAAACAGAATGCATTAAATGGTTAAATATAATGAGAGAACCGGACTCTTGGTGTACATAAAATTCTGCAAAAGAAAATAACAAAGTAAGTACAAGTACTACTAAAAGATTTTTTTGTGACCTATTAAAATTCATAATTTTATATCTTAATAATTAATATCAATGTTTATTATTTAACATGCATTAAGATGTTAGAATATAAAATTACTATCAAAATAATATTGACAAATCAACAAATTCTACCAAAACTTGTATATAAAGTGGAGGTATAGCTCAGCGGTTAGAGTACTGGCCTGTCACGCCAGGGGTCACGGGTTCGATCCCCGTTGCCTCCGCCACTTTCCCAAATTAATAGATTTTAATAAAAAGTAATAAAATGCTAACTAACAGAGAAATTTTAGTATTAGTATTTGTTTTTTGATTTTTCTTAATAAAGAAATGCTTGAATTTGGTAGCTTCTATCAGACTCGAACTGATACACCTTGCGGTACTACCTTTTGAGGGTAGAGTGTCTGCCAATTCCACCAAGAAGCCACACAAACTAATAGTAATATATTTTTTATTTTAATTCCATAAAAATTTTATTTTATTACAAATTTTACTTACTTAATTAGTAGCTATGATTATAATAATAATGATGGACACATCTTAATATTGGAAATCTAAAAATGCACAAATACAGAACTAATAAATGTGGAGAACTAAGTGAACAGAGTTTAGGAAAAACAGTAAAACTATCTGGATGGTTAAGCCGTAAAAGAGATCATGGAAATCTTTTATTCATAGATTTAAGAGACCATTATGGTACTGTGCAGTGTGTTTTTGAGTCCAAATTCAAAGATTTCAAGCTTGTAGAGTCGATTCCCAATGAAAGTGTAATTACATTAACTGGAAAGGTAATATTAAGAGATCAAGAAAACATCAATGATAATTTAGTAACTGGCAAAATAGAAATTGCTGCAGAAGAGATAAGTGTAATATCATATGCCAAGGAACTACCTCTTCCTGTATCTGGATGCCCTACCGAGTATCCTGAAGAAACAAGATTAAAATACAGATTTCTTGATCTACGTCGTGAAGAAATTCATAAAAACATAGTATTAAGATCTGAAGTTATATCTTATATCCGCAAAACAATGATAGAAAAATATGGATTTAAAGAGTATCAAACTCCTATTTTAACTTCATCTTCTCCAGAGGGAGCCCGTGACTTTTTAGTACCATCCAGACTAAATCCCGGGAAATTTTATGCTCTTCCGCAAGCCCCGCAACAGTTTAAACAGCTAATCATGCTTTCTGGCTTTGATCGTTATTTCCAAATTGCGCCATGTTTTAGAGATGAAGATGCTCGAGCTGACCGCAGTCCTGGTGAATTTTATCAATTAGATATAGAAATGTCTTTTGTTACACAAGAAGATGTACTTGAGTTAAATGAGCAATTAATGAGGGATATTTTCACAAAATTTAGTAATAAGAAAATCAATGAAGGTCCTTTCCCATTAATTTCATATAGAGACTCAATAGAAAAATATGGAACTGACAAACCAGATCTGAGGAATCCTCTTATAATTCAAGACCTATCAGAAGTTTTTATTAATTCAGGGTTCAAAATATTTGATGATGCTGTAAAAAATGGCAGTGTAGTAAAAGCCATCAAATTACAATGCAAAGACAAACCAAGAAGTTTTTTTGACAAATTAAATTCTTGGGCCAGATCTGAGGGAATGCCAGGATTAGGGTATTTAGTTTTCACAGATAATGAAACTCAAGGTCCAATTGGAAAAAATCTGAACAATGAAAGTATTGAAAAAATTAGAGAACTAAGCAGCATTGAACCAAATGATGCTTTATTTTTTGTTTGCAACAGCAAAGAAGTTGCGCAAAATTTTGCTGGAAAAATTAGAACAAAACTTGGACAAGATTTAATTAACAAAGATGAATTTAAATTTTGTTGGATAGTTGATATGCCTATGTATGAATGGAATGAGAAGGAAGAAAAAATTGATTTCTCACACAATCCTTTTTCAATGCCCCAAGGTGGACTTGAAGCACTAAAAACCAAAGATCCTTTAGATATTCTTGCCTACCAATATGACATTGTTTGCAATGGAGTAGAATTAAGCTCTGGAGCAATAAGAAATCATGATCAAGAAATAATGATAAAAGCTTTTGAAATTGCTGGATACAACAAATCTGATATTGAAGAAAAATTTAGTTGTTTATTCAATGCATTTGCATATGGATCACCGCCTCATGGTGGTATTGCCCCGGGGATTGATCGTATAGTAATGTTATTAGCTGGAACAGAAAACATTAGGGAGGTAATAATGTTTCCCATGAATCAAAAAGGGCAAGATCTTCTTATGTCTGCACCTTCTGTAGTTTCTGACAAGCAATTAAAGGAATTAAAAATAAAATTAGATAAAGCAGGAAATAAGATAAACTAATTCCAAATTTTTCAATTATATGATATTATTTTGTGAAGACATCTTAAATATTCTAATTAAGGATGATTTTGCCTAGTGTATCCATAAGTGGGCAATTTCTTAAAAAATGAAGAGTAATTTTATTGAAACTATAATTGGCGGGATTGTACTTGTAATTGCAATAGGACTTATAGTTTTTACTTACATAAAGACAAGTAGTTCTTATGGAGTTATTAACCTAACAGCAGAGTTTGAACATGTCAGTGGTCTAAGTGTTGGAAGTGAGGTAAGAGTCAGTGGGATGAAAGTTGGAAAAATCACCAAACTTGTAATAAATCCTAACACTTATAATGTTACTGTAAGTTTTTTAGTGAACAGCAATATCAAGCTTACTGGAGATTCAATTGCAAAAATTGAGAAAGACAGCATTCTTGGAAACACTAACATATCAATTGAACCAGGTGGTGACATTAGCTCATACATCAAAGATGGAGATCATATAACTATCACAGAGAGTGCCATAAACATTATGGATTTAATTTCAAATATAGTTACAAATTTTACATCAAAACAAAGATTAAATTAATATATTATAATGAGCAAGCAATTTAAAACTTCAATTTTAATATTAACTATATTAAGTATTCCATTTTTACTAAGATATAAGATATTTGACATTGCATTTAATAGTTTTGTAGATGCCTACCTAAGTGTAACAATCTTTGTAGCTGCAACATTAATGCTAGTTGAAGTTATAGAAAAATTATTTGATTTCAAACTTGAAGAATTCAACACTAAAAATCCCAAATACCAAGTTTTAATATCATCAATACTTGGAGCCTTACCTGGATGTGGAGGAGCAATAATTGTATTAACACAATTTAGTAATAGGAAAGTATCTTTTGGAAGCACAATAGCTGCTTTAACTGCCACAATGGGAGATGCATCTTTCTTACTTTTATCTAAGCAACCGCTGGTTGGAATTGGAATAATCATATTATCAATGACAGCGGGGATAATATTTGGATACATTGTAGATTTTATACATGGCAGAGATTTCTTAAAAGTAGAAAGCAAAAGTAGATTAGCAAAAGAAAAAAACATTATACCTATAAATAATAAAATTATGAATGCTAACATAATTTGGATAATAATTCTAATACCAGGAATAATTCTTGGACTAACAAAAACAATATTTTATGGCATTGAAGCTAACTATCCAAACTTAGAAAAAACAATGAATATAATAGGATTTATTGGTTCTGCCTTATCAGTTGTAATGTTTTACTACAATAAAAACTCAATAACCATAAATACAATCAACCAACAGTCTTACATTACAAAAATTATAAATGACACAAATTTTATAACATTTTGGGTAATATTATCTTTTCTTATGTATTCTTATACAACCTACTTATTTAACATAAATTTAGAGAATTTATTTAACAATCACAGAACATTACTACCGCTTATTGCAATACTTATTGGATTTATACCTGGGTGTGGGCCGCAAATTGTTGTAACAACGCTGTATATAAACAATTTAATTCCACTTTCAGCTCAAATTGGAAATGCTATCAGCAATGATGGGGATGCTCTTTTTCCAGCGATTGCTGTTTCACCCAAAGCTGCAATATTAGCAACTGTATATTCTTCAATACCTGCATTAATTATTGCATATTCTTATATGGCAATCTTTGAATAGATTTATGAAAGTAAAGATGTATCCAAATATAATTACCATAGGAAGTTCTGATAATATTAGTGGAGCTGGGGTTCAAGCAGATTTGAAAGCATTTTCAGATTTTGATTGTCATGGAGCTAATGTTATAACGAGTGTAACAGCTCAGAGTTATAGTAATAAAGAGTTATTCAGTTATCAAGACATAGATTTAGACAATATATCAAAGCAATTTGATTATATAATCAATGAATTTCCAATAAATACAATTAAAACAGGAATGATTTTTAATACAGAAACCATCAATCTAATATCAGAAAAAATCGAGCAATATAGGTCAAAGTTAAAAAATATAGTTGTTGATCCAGTATTAACCAATAACAATGGCAAATTATTATTTGGACAAGAAATAATAGATTCTATGAAAAATCATTTAGTAAAGCTTGCAACGGTAATAACTCCGAATCTAAAAGAATTCAAAATATTATTTAATAGCAAAACAGATAATATACAAGAGATACAAAAAACACTAAGCTGTGATGCAATTATAAAATTTGGCAACACAGAAAACAAAAACACAATGATTGATTACTGTTTTTCAGAGGAGAAAATACTAAAATTAGAAGCAAACAAATTAAATAAGCAAAATATCCGTGGAGATGGATGTAGATTAGCTGCAGTTATAACTGCATTATTAAGCAAAGGATATTCATTTCTAAATGCTAGCAAAATTGCCAAGGAATATGTTTGGAATGCAATTAATAACAATCAAATACTTTCTCAAGAGATCTAAATGATTATATCACCAAAATTAAAGTATCTTACAGACAAACAAGTCATTGAATTAGCCAAAGTACTTTGTTCTTCTAAGTCATCAATTCAAGAAGATTACAATAAAGTTTTTCAATCAATGCTTGAAAGAGGTTTATCTGAAAATGAAGCAAAAAAAATAATCAGAGTATTTAATGACAAAATTACTTATGATCAAGAAATAAATATAGAAAATTCCTGCAGTATATATAATATTAATGGCTTTAATCAAATAACCTATTTAATGGTCAATTACATATTAGCAGCAAATAACAACCCAATTATTGGACATTTTTGTAATCAAGATACAATAAAATTAATAGAAGAAGAGTTAAATCAAAATGTAAATTCTTCAATAGAGGAAGCAACTGAATCTTTAATAAAAAATAAAATTTGTTTTATCAATAACAATTCAATTCACCCATATTCAGAAGACTTATGTATTGAAAATAAAGAAACATTATTAGTTAAATCATTAATAAAAATAAATAATGCGCCTTATTGTATAATTTATTGCCCAGATAAAAACATTGCGAATTTAGCTTTAAAATCAGCAATTGAGATAGAATTTGAAAGAATAATGACAATAAGCAAAAGCAATGAAGAAAATATTTTACATTGCCAGATATATGAGAATTCAATGCAAAGAGATTTAGAAATTAATAGCCTAAATTATGGGGTAAAACTAACAAGAAACAAAACAATAGAAATAAATGAAAGTCAATCAATAATTCAATCAATATTTATAGGCTACAACTCAATATATAAAGGAGAAATAAGTTTATTAACCTCTCTTGTATTATATTTTACTGGGAAAGCCACAGATATTGATGAAGGAATTCATATAACGCAATCAATATTTGAAAATAACAAAATAACAAATTTGATTAAAAGTATTAAAAAATAATCCCTATTATTCGATAAATTTATTAAAAAATTTGATAATTAAACCAAATTTTAATAATTAACAATTCAACATACCTAAGAGTTAATTAGTTAATATATGGTTTAATTTATGCCTACAATAGAAAAAAATTTGGAAGTAAATAAAGTAAATAGTATATCAGAGGAAAATTTACAACTAGAAGGTTCTTCAGAAACTGATATTGAAGACATGATGAATAATGTAATAGAATTCATGAATTCTTCTGGACATTCTTCAGAAGATATTAATTCTTTAAGCCTTAATGATTTTTTTACCAAAAATTCAAATCCTCTGCCAAAATTCCCTTTAGATTTAGATGATGATACTATAGATAATTCACCAACAGCAAGAGAAAACATTTTGGATGTAGAAGATATTTCTAACTCTCAAAATGTTTTAGATGAATTAGATTTAAATAAAAGTTCATGGGATCAATTAAAGACAACAAGAAGATCAGAATTACCAAGAGATGGAGATAATAGGAAACTATTATTAGAGCTTACCAAAAAACTTTCTAATGAAGAAAAAGGGCTAGCTATATATGAAACTCAAAGAGATCTTAAATCTTATGGTTTATCAAGGTTAGAGATCCTAGAAGGATCACCAGAGGAAAAAGTCAGAAGTATTGCAATAACAAATTGTCTATATTCATGTTGTAGGCCTATTGTTGATTTTTTCTCTCACATTAAATCATCTATTAGTACAGCAATTAAAAAATCGCAATTTAATAGGAATGTAAAATCTTTAACAAAGCAAACAAAACAGTTAATTGATAAAACAACAAAATCAAGTAGTACTGAAGGAAATGAGCTTATAATTCCAGAATCAGAAAAAGTAAAAATTATTAAGGCATTAAATAAAATCTCAAAACTATCTCACAAGATTAAACTGAAAGATCCAACACTGCAAGAAATATCAACAAGAATGGTAGCAGCAAAAGCAGCAAAAGAAATCCTAAAGGATAGAGATAATAATATTTTTGCTAATGATAATGAGAAAATTTTTGCTCTTTCAGCAATTTTTGATGGACTAACAAATATTAGTCAAATAAAATACCATGAAGGAATACAGATTGTTGAAGAGGTTATGCATCATCTTCTTGGTGAAGAAGCAAGATTATTTTCAGAAGGAGAAAGAGAATATATTGCTGGATCAATAAGAGTAAACAAAGAAGAAGCAAAAGGTATTTTTGAAAAATTTCTCTTATCAGATAAAGAGGAAGATTTAGCAAAATTTACAGAAAATAAAAATATCTCATATTATAAAGTAGATGACATATTACCTAATGATCCAGAAGAAATAAAGACTCAAATTGCTAATGGAATGCTAATGCACTTACCAATAAATGAAATTAGCAAAGATATAAACCCTGTAATATTTGTAAATAATGATGGTCCAAATCTATTAAATATTATAAAAAATTTCCTCTTACAAGATATAAATCAAAAAGTATTAAAATCTCTATCAACATATCAAAATACTGATGTCAATAAAAGTGTTTGGAAAGTTTTTGTAGATCATATGCAAAAAAATAGAGAAGAAATTAAAGTATTTATTCATGAAGATAAAGTCCATGTAATAGCTATTAAAAAGGAAATTAACTTTAAAAAAATTCAACTTAGTGAAGACAGATATCCAATAAAACTGGGAGAAGGTTCTTGTGCACAATTCAATTTAGAATTTTCAGTCCCAATCATATCTTTAGAGCAACAATGTCTTCATGGTATAGAATTTAACAAACTAAGATTAATATACTCACTTGAAAAGGACAAAGAAGCATATAGTTTAATAAACCCAATATATAGTAGCAATTACCAAGGTGAAGAAGTTAGTGAAGAAGAAGTTAGTGAATATGAATTTACTGAAAAAGAGAATGATATTTATGAAGAAGAACATATATATGAAGAAATAGATAATTACAGAACAAAACAACCAGTTAATAAAGCAGAAACAGTTTATAAAGAAATATCATTAGAAGATATTAAACACCTAGGATCTGATAAAGATTCGTTAGATCTGGAATCAAAACTGCTACCAATTAAAAATCCAATTCCAAAGCCACCTAGAACATACAAACATACATATCCAGCAGATTCTAATAAAACAGAAAACCAATCAGACCAAGCAGAAACTGTTAATAAAGACATATATGCTAAAGTAAAAAAAAGAAGAAGTGAAGAACAAAAGGATGAAAGCAAATTTGTATCAGAGAGTGGCAAAGTTAAAGAATTTGACTTTAGAGAAAGAAATATACCTAAGAAAACTACCAATTTAAAACCAGATACAGCATATCAATCCCCTACTAATGTAAAAAGTACTGACCAGGATTCAGAATATCAGACACCCTCTGATAATTCATCTTCAGGATACCAAGAATCTGAATATATTACAGAATCTGATATACCAAGAGCTGCACCACCAATACCCCAAACAAGAGGAGCAAGACCACTTGTTGATCCATATTGGATTACAGATTTAGAACTATTCCCTCCTTCTACACCTGATGAATATAGAAGGAAACTCTCAAATATAGAAGAAGTTACAGAGTCTTCAGATGAAGAAGCATATCAATCTCCTAGGAGTATAAGAGCTATTAGTGATCAAGATTCGGAATATCAATCTCCTAGGAGTATAAGATCTAATGAAGAAGCTTTATCAACTAACTTTGAATATGTTGATCTATCTGAACCAGAAGGATCTTTACCAAAACCAGAGGAATTAGATGCTATAAATCTTGCAAAAGAATCAGACAGAGAAAAACTACAAGCTGCAAAATTACTCATCCTAGCTGAACAAGGAAGAAATTCAATAGATAGGTGTAGAAAAAATCAAGAGAAATTAGAAGGAGAAATTAAGGAAACAAAATTAAGGCTAAGTTTGCTTCAATCAACAAAAGAAAATAAAGAAAAAAATAAGAAAAAATTAGAAGATAAACTAAAAAATCTAATGCAAAAGTTAATGACAACTAGATCAAAACAATCACAATATGGTCAAAAACTCAAAAGCTTAGATAAGAGTCTTACCAAAGAACAAAAAGAGGAAAAATCTACACTTGAAGGTCAAATAAAAGAAATATCATTAGAAATAGAAAAAATAGATAAATTACATAAACAAGAAAATACAGGATTAGCAGAAAAAGAGTCAGCATTAAAAGAACTAGAAAAAGAAATTAAAGAAAAAATATTCTCCACTGCATCTATAGTAGAAGAATCAAACAGATCATCAAAAAGATCCAAAGCACTAAATGATTCACTTATGAGGGTAAGAGAATCTACAAATAAAATTTATGAAAAAACAAGGGCCAAAGAAGAAGCAGAAATAGACCTAAAAATTGCAGAAATGAATTTAGCATCATCAGAAACAGATTCAGAAATTAAGAAAAATAAAGAGTTATGTAAAAAAGCCAAAGAAAAACTAAAAAAATCAGTTGAAGAAGAAAATTTTGAAGTAAAGAAACACTCAAGTCAACTTAAAAAAGAAGTAGAATTTTTTAGAAAAGTACATGAAATAGATCAAAAAGTAAATGAAAAAACTGAAAAAGAACTCTTACAGTCAATTCTTTCATTAGAATTAGCTACTTCAGAATTAGAAAAAGCAAATGAAGAATCAGATGAATCAAAAAAGTCCAAAGACATTGAAAGCTTGAAAAAAGCAGCAATAAATGTAGAAAAAACAAGCAAAAAATTAAGAAAGGACACAGAATATGCAACTAAAAAATTGAAAAAATTAGGCATTAAATTTGATAAAGAAACTGTAGAAAATAATGAAGGTTATTTAGAGAGCAAAAAAGAATTGCTTCAAAAAATACAAGAAAAAAGAGAAGAAAGTGTAAAAAAACAATTATCAATAGCAAAAAAAGAACTAGATAGATCAAATAACACAGAAGAAGAACCTGTTGAATTAGATAAAATAATCTTAAAACTAAGTGAGGCAAAAAGTTATAGAAAACCTACAAGATTATTTTTAAGAAATAACCAGCAATCAAGAACCAGATCAGCTAGAGAAGATCTTAAAGATTTATTAATATCTAACAGTAGTGATGATTTCACACTAGAATGCATGGACAGATGTGCAAAAAAATATCAAGAATCATTAACTGATATAAGTAAAGACTATCAAATAAACCCAAAACAAATATTGCATAATAATTTGACTTCAATATTACCTAAGTCTTTCTTAACAAAAAGAATAAAATTAGAAGATATTAATAATCTCTACACTTCAACAAGCAACAAACTCGAATTGCTCAAATCACATGGCAATAGATTCCAACACCTTAAAGAAACATATATTAATTTGTTAAACTGCATTCATGAGATGAAATATGAAAAATTAATTGCATGTATCAATGAAAGAAAATACTGCTGTGATAGTATTCATTTAATAAATGAAGAAGAAATTGTTTCTGGAATAGTATCAGCAATGGATGAAAATATATCAGATCATAATAATAGAACTGCAGCAAACAAAGGAATATACTTCCAAGCATTTTTAAATGATATGCCAAGATCAGAATATAAATTCTCAATTTTAAATTCTGCAGGACAAATTGCGGAATTACCAAAAATTACAAAAACAAATGATAAATTATGTTATACAGAAAACAATACAGTTTTAATCAATAGAGAAAAACTATCAGAATGCAAAAATAAAGAAGAATGTGTACAAGAAATTATAGAAATTTTATCTTCAAATAGCACAGATATTAATAAAGTGGAAATTGAAAAACAATTAAAAAATATCTCATTCATTGCGAATCAAGCAATTTTCGCCCCTACATATACAGCTACTATCAATAATCCTAACTCAATACAGGAAGTATTTTTCTTGAAATCTGTAAGTAACATGGATGGTGTTTCATCTACACAATTTAATATTGTAATAGGTCCTGATAATACAAAAGTTGAGTGTTCAAGCAGAAAAAGTATTTCAAGAGTACAAGGTGATGGGGAAAGATTACCATCTGATCAAGATGTAAATCATAATAGCTCATCTAGTACAACATTTATATGTCTAGAACTTAATAAAAATGATTTGCAAATAAAAAGTGATGATATAAAATCATTAGTTTTAAATTACGAAATCAAATTTGATTAGTGATTATTAAAGTCTTATTTAAAAAATAAAAAATAATTTTACCAAAAAATAATAAAATCAAGATAACTAGAATACATTAAAATCTAGAATTAATTTATTAAACTCAAAAAACATTTATTCAAATAAGACTTTATTAACTCAAATCAAAAAAGGTTTAAAATGCCTAGCAGTATAAATAGTAGCCCAAGCAATAGCATACAAGATATTCATACCCAGAGTAATGATGGTATTGGAAGTCAAGATACAGAAAATCAAGAAACCAATATAGATGAATGTTATGATGATACAATAAGCGCACAAGGAGTCTCTGCAAGTTCAGTTATTCCACCTCTAAATGAAGATGGTGATCAAATGTCTATTGGTCAATTTAATGGTGATGATGACATAGAATCTTGTGCATCATCTAGAGTAAGCCCAATTATTGATCGTAGTATAGAAGAATTAATTAAACTCAGATATGATCTTGAAAAACCTGTTACAAAAGACCCAGCAATGCTTAGGAGAATAGCAACCAAAATTCTAAGGAAGGAAGGAATTCTAAGATTATATGAAGAAGGTGAAGGTGAAAAAAGACCAGGATTATCAAAGGTTGATTTATTCTTAAGGAACCAAGAAATAAATTCAGATGATTTACAGGAAGGATGTTGTTCTAATGGATGTAGATCATTCATTAGAAGATTAGCAGATTCATGTAGTGATCTTGTAGGAAGACGAAAGTTAAAAAATGTAAGAAATGCAGGAAGAAAAATATTAAAGAAAGCAATGTCAATTGAAACATTAGGGGTTGTTAGTATTCTAAGTCCTAAAGATTTTAATTCTATCAAAAAAGCAATGCAAGAATATGTAGAAAAATCTTGTAAATTAAAAAGCTATGATGGACCTGTATTGCAAGAAATTGGAACAAGATTTGCAGCTATAGTAATAACTAAAGAAATTATAAAAAGAGATGAACAACAAGAAGTTCTCAAAAAGTTTTTAAGCCTATCAGAGATGTGTGACACATTATCAATAGTAGAAAAAGCAAAACATAAAGAAGCAATAAAGTTCATAAATGAAATTTTAATTCAACTAGACATCAACAATGGAAAAAGTTTCTGTAATGGTGATACAAATGAAATGTCTGGAATTATAAAGGTAGAGCATACAGATTTAAGTTCAATTTTAGGATCACTAGTAAAACCTAACCGAATAAATGAAAATTTTATTAAAGGAAAAGAAGGTAGTGAAACTTTATGTAAATTTATTACCCCTCTTACAATAGATTGTAAAAGGACAAAAAGAGAAGTTAAACGTCTTATAGATTTAGACAATGGAAAGAGATCACAATCACCACATATTCCTATAATTGAATTTGAATTAGATGGAAATAACTTACAAAGATCTAAAGCAAATTTTGAAATTGGTATAAAAAAAGTACTAGATCATAAAGGCTACCTTAATGCTAATGCCGAAACAGTATCAAACTTTTTAACCAACCTGCTAGATGGAAAACTAAATGAAGAGCTAGGAAAAGTTCTTTTATCTTACAGAAATAATTATGAAGAGGGTGATATCTGGAATATTATTTCAAAAGCATTAAATTCATCAGATAAAGAAATTATAATTCATTCAAATAGTCCTGCAAGACCAGTATTAGAAGATGGAGGTGCAGAGCTTGATATAGAAAATAATAGAGTTTATTTTGAAATACAAACATTTACCGAACCTGAAGAGATTACAATAAATCCAGATGAAAGAGCAATTGACTTAAAATTAAAAGAATCATATGTAAAATCTGTTGTAGCATTTTCATTAAGTGCAGATTCATTATCTCAATGCAAAACAACTGGAATAGAATTTCATCAGGCAGAACTTTTATACAACCTAAAAATGACAGATGGTTGTTACCTAGCAAGAAGAGCAAATATTTATAATGATGCTGAAGCTAAATTGAAAGCAAACAAAGAAGTAGAAAGATCTCAAGAGCCATCAAGTATAATTCAAGATTATTGCTTTTGTTGTTATGATGACTCAGATGATGATTATACAGACATGCAATCAAGACAAGTAATTAAAGAAGGATACAGAGACTTAATAGGATTTAATGGTTTAGAAGTAGCAAATCCAAATATAAGATCTAGAGATATAAGTTCTGACACAAGTGTACAAGGTATTAAACACTATGGTGGACTTAGAATAGATGACCCAAGTCAAGTAAGACAAGATATATTTGTCAGAGATGGGGAAGTTTTTCTTCCTGAAAAGAAGAAAAGAAAATATGTTCCTAATATTGAATTATCTGGTTCAGAAGAATCTATTGATATAATAACACATACAAGACGACAAAGGTCAAGCTTTGAAGAAGATGTTTTCCAACAACATGGTGACCAATTAAGCCAAAGGGGTCAAGATGATGTAAGATCATCAGATAGTGATGAAGAAACACCTCCTCAACCACCTCAGAGATCAACTTCCTTAACAGGAACAGAAGAACATACTATAGAAGGAGCAGCAGGAGGAATAGGAAGAAGAACACCACCTGCTGAAGAAACAAAACAAGAAGTAGAAATAGAACCTAAATATAGTCATTTTATAGATATACTAGGTGCTGAAGAATCATCCTATGTAGATCCTAAAACAGGAATAATAACAGTATTTTTAGATGAATCACAACGTAGAACATTAGAACTTCTATATGAAAATCAAGAAGATCAACCTAGACAATCAACAAGAAGAACTCCTCCAGTTAAACATAAGAGGGTATTTATGGATGATTATCTGCCAGGAACAGGAGTACAAAGACCTACTATAACAGGATCTCAATCTCAACTTAGTATAGAAGAAGCTCCAACAGAAGATGGAGAAATGACAGAAACAGGAGTACAAAGACCTACTATAACAGGATCTCAATCTCAACTTAGTATAGAAGGAGCTCCAACAGAAGATGGAGCAATGACAGAAACAGGAGTACAAAGAACTACTGTAACAGGATCCCAATCTCAACTTAGTATAGAAAGAGCTCCAACAGAAGATGGAGCAATGCCAGAAACAGGAGCATCTTCATCTGAAGTAGGCAGTAAGAAGAAAAAGAAGAAAAAATTTAAATTCAAAAAATTACCATCAATCGAATTAGCATTACCATCAGTATTTAAATTTAAAAGAAGAAAAAAATCAGTTATACCAGAAACTGAATATGAAATGATAACAATAAAACCTACTTCATCTGAAGAAAGCCTGCTTGGACCAGAAGTACCTCCAGTTGAAGGACCTGTACAGCAACCAGCCCAGGTAATCCTACCTCCATTTGAAGGACCTGAAAGATCAGAATCTGAAGGGGAAGAAACACCTCCTTCAAGCCCAGTTACTAGAAGATCTCCAGTAAGACGTCATAGCAGCTCAGATGAAGACAGAGGACCAGTTGGTGGTCTACAAAGACTAGCAGACCAACCAGGTGAACAACCTGAGCAACAAACTCAACAGCCTACTGAGCAGCAAACTGAGGAAACCCCAGCTGAGGGAGAACCATCTCAAGCTGAAGGACCCGTACAGGAACCAGCCCAGGTAATCCTACCTCCATTTGAAGGACCTGAAAGATCAGAATCTGAAGAGGAAGAAACACCTCCTTCAAGCCCATTTGGCAGAAGATCTCCAGCAAGACGTCATAGCAGCTCAGATGAAGACAGAGGACCAGTTGGCGGTCTACAAAGACTAGCAGACCAACCAGGTGAACAACCTGNAGCTGAAGGAGCATCTGAAACAAGACCAGCATCTCCAAAGAAAGGGGAAACTATATTCATTCCACTAAAAAGGCCTGTTCGACAAGTAAGAAAAGTTTCATTTCAGTTTACAGAAGATGAAGACCTAGTAAGACCAGAAGCACCTCCAGCTGAAGGACCTGTACAGGAACCAGCCCAGGTAATCCTACCTCCATTTGAAGGACCTGAAAGATCAGAATCTGAAGAGGAAGAAACACCTCCTTGCCCATTTGCCAGAAGATCTCCAGCAAGACGTCATAGCAGCTCAGATGAAGATAGAGGACCAGTTGGTGGTCTACAAAGACTAGCAGACCAAACAGGTGAACCTGTTCAAGAGCAACAAACTCAACAGCCTACTGAGCAGCAAACTGAGGAAACCCCACCTGAGGAAGAACCATCTCAAGCTGAAGGAGCATCTGAAACAAGACCAGCATCTCCAAAGAAAGGGGAAACTATATTCATTCCACTAAAAAGGCCTGTTCGACAAGTAAGAAAAGTTTCATTTCAGTTTACAGAAGATGAAGACCTAGTAAGACCAGAAGCACCTCCAGCTGAAGGACCTGTACAGGAACCAGCCCAGGTAATCCTACCTCCATTTGAAGGACCTGAAAGATCAGAATCTGAAGAGGAAGAAACACCTCCTTGCCCATTTGCCAGAAGATCTCCAGCAAGACGTCATAGCAGCTCAGATGAAGATAGAGGACCAGTTGGTGGTCTACAAAGACTAGCAGACCAAACAGGTGAACCTGTTCAAGAGCAACAAACTCAACAGCCTACTGAGCAGCAAACTGAGGAAACCCCACCTGAGGAAGAACCATCTCAAGCTGAAGGAGCATCTGAAACAAGACCAGCATCTCCAAAGAAAGGGGAAACTATATTCATTCCACTAAAAAGGCCTGTTCGACAAGTAAGAAAAGTTTCATTTCAGTTTACAGAAGATGAAGACCTAGTAAGACCAGAAGCACCTCCAGCTGAAGGACCTGTACAGGAACCAGCCCAGGTAATCCTACCTCCATTTGAAGGACCTGAAAGATCAGAATCTGAAGAGGAAGAAACACCTCCTTGCCCATTTGCCAGAAGATCTCCAGCAAGACGTCATAGCAGCTCAGATGAAGATAGAGGACCAGTTGGTGGTCTACAAAGACTAGCAGACCAAACAGGTGAACCTGTTCAAGAGCAACAAACTCAACAGCCTACTGAGCAGCAAACTGAGGAAACCCCACCTGAGGAAGAACCATCTCAAGCTGAAGGAGCATCTGAAACAAGACCAGCATCTCCAAAGAAAGGGGAAACTATATTCATTCCACTAAAAAGGCCTGTTCGACAAGTAAGAAAAGTTTCATTTCAGTTTACAGAAGATGAAGACCTAGTAAGACCAGAAGCACCTCCAGCTGAAGGACCTGTACAGGAACCAGCCCAGGTAATCCTACCTCCATTTGAAGGACCTGAAAGATCAGAATCTGAAGAGGAAGAAACACCTCCTTGCCCATTTGCCAGAAGATCTCCAGCAAGACGTCATAGCAGCTCAGATGAAGATAGAGGACCAGTTGGTGGTCTACAAAGACTAGCAGACCAAACAGGCGAACCTGTTCAAGAGCAACAAACTCAACAGCCTACTGAGCAGCAAACTGAGGAAACCCCACCTGAGGAAGAACCATCTCAAGCTGAAGGAGCATCTGAAACAAGACCAGCATCTCCAATAAAGCCTGCTTCTAGACAAGTACAAAGAATTGTGAAGGTTGTAGAAACTATAGAGGTTACAGAAATTGTAACAACAAAAGATAAAGAATCAGATGATGAAGACTCATCCAGACCAGAAGAACCTCCAGCTGAAGGACCTGTACAGGAACCAGCCCAGGTAATCCTACCTCCATTTGAAGGACCTGAAAGATCAGAATCTGAAGAGGAAGAAACACTTGTAGAACAACCTGAAACTAGTCCTCATTCTCAACTTCTTAAAGAATTAGAGGAAGCAGTGCGTGCACGAGAAGCAAGAATGCAAGCAAAAAGAGAAGCGGAAGAAGCAGAAGAAGCAGAAGAAGCAAAAAAAAGACAAGCAAGGAGACAAGCAAGGAGAGAAGCAGAAGGAGCTAAAGAAGCAGAAGAAAGAGATGAAAAATTTTTAAAAGAATGGAGAGAAGAACAAATGAAACACTAATTTTAGTTTCTAAATCTGAAGAGGTTGTATCAAGAAGAAGTATATCTAAAGAATTATATACAACTGAAACAAGAATACCTATAAAGATAATATTAGAACAATTAAGAACTGCAGTAATTCAAACAGCTGCAGCTTCAGCTTCTGGAGAAATGTCAAAATTAGATGAAGATAAATCAAAAACTAAAAAGGATTCAGAAAAGAAAGATAAATAAATAATGTAGAGTTAATTCTATTTACCAAGACAGAAGGAGCTAAAGATAACATCAAGAAGCTCCTCAATGTCAACTTCACCAGTAATTCTACCTAAACTAAAAAGAGCAAATCTCAAATATTCAGCTCTAATTTCTGGCAATTCAACCTTAACAAAGAGAAAATTATATAAATTCTTTTTTACTTCTAAAAGGGCTTGCCTATGCCTTTCTTGAGTTATAATTGAACTTGATTCAACATTCAATAAATCATGAGATTTACAGGATATTTTATCTAACAAAACATCAATACCAAAATCATTTACTATTGATGTAAAAACAAAATTATCAGCAAAATCACCCAATCCAGGATTATTTTTTTTAAATTCAGATAAAATATCATTTTTATTAGCTGTTATCAAATCGCATTTATTAAAAACCAAAATAGTTTTTTCATCAACCAACTGAGCTAATTCATCATTTAATTTTAAATTATTTGGAGAGCAGATAAATATTTTAATATCAGCAATTTGAGCTTTTTTTCTTGCTCTATCAATACCAATTTGCTCAATAGGATCACTACTATTTCTTCTAATACCTGCAGTATCAAAAAAATTAATCAAAACGCCAAACAGATCGATTCTAACTTCAATAATATCTCGAGTTGTACCAGCAATTGATGAAACAATTGCGCTATCAGTATTAGTTAGTTTATTCATCAAGCTTGATTTACCAACATTTGGTTCACCCAAAATAACTACTGACAAACCATCTCTAATTTTTTCACCTGACCTAACTTCCAAGTGACCAGAAATACTATCATAAATGCTTTTGATTAAACTATTTACTTCTTCTTCAACATTTTCAGGAATATCTTCAAATGAAAAATCAATCAATGCTTCTTGAAATGACAATGCTTTAACCAAATCTTCTTTCCATTTAAAGCAAAATTTACTCAAATTACCGCTCATTTGACCCAATGCCTGGAGACGTTGAATTTCTGTTTCAGCATTAAGCAAATCAGCTATAGCTTCAGCTCCAGTCAAATCAAATTTATTATTTGCAAATGCTCTTCTTGTAAACTCACCAGGATAAGCCAATCTTGTATTTGGAAATTTCCCCAACATTTCAAGGGCAGACTTTATTACACTATAACCACCATGAATATGCAATTCTCCTACATTTTCTCCTGTGAAGCTATCAGGACCAGAAAAATATACTACTAAGCTAAAGTCAATTAATACTTCTTTAAATGGATCAAAAATCTCTGACGTAAAAAACAACCTAGGCTGAAAAGCATTTTTTCGAGTTATTTTTGACAAAATTCCCCTAACATCTGGACCTGAAATCCTAATTACTGCAATTCCAGCTTTACCTTGACCGCTGGATAGTGCATATATAGTATCATTATTTATATTAACCATAATTTATACTTACTAAAAAAATTTACAATGATTGTCAACAAAGAAAACTGTTATTATGATGTTATTATCATTGGGGGTGGTCACAGTGGATATGAAGCCTGTTCTGCATCTGCAAGAGTTGGTGCCAAAACCTTATTACTAACAGCATTAGAGAGCAATTTAGGTGAGATGTCATGCAATCCTGCGGTTGGGGGAGTTGGAAAAGGTCATTTAGTTAGGGAAATTGATGCTCTTGATGGTTTAATGGCCAAAATTGCTGACAAAGCTGCAATTCATTATCATTGTTTAAATCAAAAAAAGGGGCCTGCAGTTTGGGGGCCGAGAGTTCAAACTGATCGTTCTTTATACAAAAAACACATGAGGGAGACATTAATAAATTATCCTAACTTAGACATCATGTTTGATATGGCTGGTGAGTTATTAACAAGAGATGATTCAATTATTGGAGTCATTACTGAATCTGGTGTAAAGATAGATTGTAAAAAAATAATTATTACCACAGGAACATTTCTATCTGGTGTAATTCATATGGGTGAAGAAAATTACCCAGCCGGAAGAGTTGAGGAGGATCCATCCAAAAAACTTGCTCAATCAATCAAAAAAATTGGGTTCAAAATGGGACGCATGCAAACATGTACTCCTGCCCGCATTGCATCTGATAGCATCAATTTCAGCAATCTTCTAATCCATCCAAGTGATAAAGATCCAGTATTTATGTCGCTACTTACAAAAGAAGTACAAGCTCCACAGATTGATTGCCACATAACCAATACTACCAAAGAAATTCATGATCTAATTGCAAAAAACATTCACAGATCAGCCACCTATAATGGTGCAATTACTGCCCATGGGCCTCGTTATTGTCCTTCAATTGAAGATAAGATAATGAGATTTCCAGACAAAACTGAGCACAATATTTTTCTTGAGTCAGAGGGGTTAAATTCAGGGCTAATTTACCCAAATGGAATTTTCACTGGACTAGCGAGAGATATTCAGGGCCAATTTATTCATTTAATACCGGGACTTGAAAACTGTAAGATTATCAGATATGGATATGCAATTGAGTATGACTGTATCAGTATTAATGAGATTCAATCAAGCCTAGAAACAAAAAAAATCGAAGGTCTTTATTTTGCAGGACAAGTAAATGGAACCACTGGCTATGAGGAAGCAGCTTCACAAGGAATAATTGCTGGGATAAATGCTGCGAGATCTGTAGATGGAAAAGAGCCATTTATTCCGAGCAGATCAGATTGTTATATAGGTGTATTAATTGATGACATCATAACAAAGGGGATAACAGAGCCATACAGAATGTTTACTGCCAGATCAGAGTACAGACTACAACTCAGAGCTGACAATGCAGACCAAAGAATGACTTGCAAGGGGATTGAAGCAGGATCTATTAGTGACACAAGAAGAAATTTATTTAATGAAAAGGATACCAAAATCCAGAAATTAACAAATGCTTTAAAAAATTCCAGACTATCACCCCAAGATTGTGCAAAATATGACATCAGACTCAGCAAAAATGGAGTTGTAAAGTCATTATTTGAGTTAATTTCCTACCCTGATTGTACAAAAGATAAATTAGAAAAAATATTACCTGAGTTATCAGAGTATTCAAAAGAAGTCATAGACACAGTATTTGCTTCTGCTATTTATGATATTTATATTGAGAAACAAAAGGAAATAATCAAATCTTCAAAAAAAGATGAGGAAACCAAAATACCCAAATTTATTAATTACAACAAAGTTTTTGGACTATCTCATGAAGTCAGAAGTAAATTAATTGAAATCCAACCTGAAAACATTGCTCAAGCAAATAGAATATCTGGAATAACACCTGTTGCAATTATCAGTTTACTTACATACATCAAAAAAAATTTAGAGTAATAAAAAATACAAAAATTTGAAAAATTAAAGCTAACATATAGATATAAAACAATTAAATTTCTTTCTAAGGAGAGTTTAAATTTTTTGATTTGAAAATAAGTTTATTTTTATAAATAAAATTGACTTGAAAAGTAGTCCAAATTTTCCCTTATATTAAAAACTAACACTAAATTGGTAAATAAAAAACTTTAATGTTTCCAGCTAAAAAAACATAAAATATCAATAAAAATTACTAGATATATTTTAATTTTTATAATTTAAAATTTGATTCTAAAAACTAAACATAAACTTTATCTTACTTAACAAATGCTTAACAAAACAATAAACAAAGAATTTAATCCCTTTCGATCAAAAAAAATGACAATCTCAATAGAATTATTAGATATATTTTACCCTTTATAAACTCTTATTAATTAAAATTATCCTAATATTTCAATATAAATTAATTAAAAATTTAATAATAAAACAAAAAATAGTTCATTATTATTGATACCAAGCTATATAAAATGCTAACAATATAAGTCTTATATCAATATTTGGTGTCTAGCTTTGAGGGTTTAAATGAAGAATAAGAGTATTATGAAAACAGGTTTATCAACTTCTGCATTGTTAACAGCTTTGTCAGTTGGAACAATTATCCCTTCATTTATTGTTGCTAATATAACAGGAACAAGAGCTCAAGCAGAGAATACAAATGTATTATTCTCAACAAAAGAACATGTTGATATCTTAACCGAAAAAATGGTGAATATTGCTCTTGGCAACATAGAAATTACAGGTTTTGATACAACAGCAAAGACAATAATTGATGGTAACAAAATAAAAACCCTTAAAGAAATTGTTTCTGAATACTATGCTGGTAAAGCTAATAATACATTAAATCAAAATTACAGTGACAATTTCTGGAAACTCTTAGCACATGCAGCTGGAGAAATCTCAGCAGAAGATAATCACAAATTTGTTTTTGCTAAAGCTACTGGCTGTACAGTTGATAGCAAAGCAACTGGAGATGCTAATTGCCTTCTATCAGGAAAATCTGACAGCAGCAGCAATGAACTAGTTGATAAAGCAAGTACTGTAAGTGATATAAAAGCCTTCTTCCCTGATACACAAACAAAAATTAAAGATGCAGCAAATGGTGAAGCTGAAGTAAAAACATTTTCCAGACAATCATTATCAGAAGACTTCTTTGGTAAATCATATAATAAGTTATGGAACCTAAGTATTGATGACTCCAACAGACAGCGTAGCTTTTACAACCTAGGAGTGTATATTGGTCTTTTACCTGGCTATGATTCTGACACAAATCAAATCAAAGCAGAACAAAAGAAAAATTATGAGAAGAAAGCTGGAATCAGCTTTATGAAAGCAATTCTACCTGAATCTGATCCATTAACAGAACCTAACAAGATCAAAGAAGCTGCAAAAAATCCATTATCAAAAACATGGAAAAATTTGAAGGAAATTCTTGAGAAGGAAGAAACTTATGACTTTGATACAAAAATGTCAAGTGTCATAAAATCAAATGAAGATGGTTCATCTAAACTTGAAATGTCAAAGGACTTCCTTTATGTAATAAAATACAAAGAAAATGATGCAGATATTCCTGAAGCTCAAAAAGCACAAAAAAAGGGAAAAGCTATGCTGCTTTCTCAAGTTAATAGAGATCAATTTAAGTCATTACTAGATTTTTACAAGGTTAAAGGATCTGATGAAGGCCAATCATCAATTAGCAAAGAAATTTTAAACTACCTTGCAGCAGCAAAAACAAATGATGCTACAACACTAGCTGATAGTGATGAAAATGTTGGTGCAGGTGCAGGAAAACCAAATCCAGAGATAGTAAAATATATTCAAGCTCTAACAACTGAAGAAGTACTTCTTAATGCAATAAAAAACATTAACAATACCTCTCCTGACATCAAAAAAATATATAAAACAGAAGATAACAAGAAGGAAGATTCTTTTGATGATCTCTTCAATGCAACCAAATCAAAACCAGAAGTTGGAACTAAAAACGGTAATAAATATACTGCAGAAAATGGTGGACTAACCTACTTAATCCAAAGCTACACCCGTAAAGGAGATGGCTTAGACAATGAAACAGGAACTGATGTAGCAGAAGGTTCATTCTGTCAAAAGAAAGCAGTTGATGGTGGTGATGTTTCAAACTGTAAAGGAGTTTACCCAATAATTCTTTTAGATAAAACTAATGGAACTAATGAAGAGTTGCAATGGGCAAAGCATGTTGAAAACAAAGGATTTGGAGCTAATGACAATGCACAAAAAACAGAAGCCCATAAGTCACTGCAAACATTATATGAACACTACATTGCAGGAACAGCTCCTGAACAGCTAGAAATAATAGATTACAGCCATAACCAATTTAAATTGGATGTTACTAAGTTCATTTCTGAAAGATTAAGCAATACAGCTATAACAACATCTAATAAGCAATTAACTGAAGTTTTTGTAGATTCATTAAAAAATAACCACAATCCAAACAGTATTAAATTTTTGATTTCAGGATTATATGACGAAGTAAATTACATAACATATTCACGTGATAAGAGTTTCTTAATTGAAAAGGCAAATGAGAAAACAGCAGGTGAAGACAAAAAACCTACATTCTTCTCATTCAGTACTACTGGAGACAATAAACGCAATTTCCTTGCTACACATACAACAGAATCAGACATAGAAGAATCCTGGGAATTTGTAATTAAAAAAGGACTTACTGATACTACCGATGAAAATGGAAGCAAGAAGTATGAAAAAAAATGGAAAGAAATGTTGGGATATCTTTATTCTACATCCTTTAAAGAAGGAAAACTTTCTGACTTCATAAAACCATTTGGAGAAGTTGATGGTGATTATGATACAGTCACAAATAGCTTAATAAGTAAAGAATTAGCAAGTACAAAATCAGATTCTGAAAGGACTGGTACAATCAATAAAATTATTGACCAAAGCACATTCTTAAATTATGAAGAAGCATTCTCTAACATAAAAGATCAAAATCAAAATATAGAATATAAATACTTTACCAGCACTGCAAATGGAGAAACAAACCTAGGTTTATTAAATGATGAGGTAAAGTTAATATATGCAGATGGTAATACCAGACTTAAATTCCGTCCTATGCTAAAGAATGAAGATGAAGAGTTTACAATCAAACCTGCAGTTGCTGCAGTAGGAAATGTTGCTGCAGTTGCAGCTAAAACAGCAAAGCTTGACAGATGGGATCTTATACCTATAATTACTGAAAAAGACAATGCTAAAAGCGTGAAGTTCTTAAAAGATTTAAATGATCAAGATGCTGAAGCAGACAAATTTAAAAAGGTTACTGGAAAAGTACATGGATCTGGACTAAGCAAATCTATTGCTGACTCATTATTTGGTATTAATAGACATGATGTATTAGCTGAAGGAAAAGAAAATAAATCTTTTGTTATCAAAAGCTTAACTGATGAAACTGCAAACTCTGATGCATGGGTCAAGCAATTAGCTTACACAATTGGAACTCCTTTCAAGAAAACAGCAAATGATCCATCAATTGATGTTGCTGTAGCACATGACAATAAAGATAGCTTAGAAGAATTTGTTAACATCTTAGCACAAGTGTATAAATCAAAAAGCAAAACTAAATTAGGCAACTACAGGGACTTATTTACAAAAGATAATGGAGTAGCCCTTGGTAAAGATGATAATTCAAGCACTGTAAAAACATTGCAATACAAAAAAGACCTTGCTGGATTAAAAGATGATGATGATACAAATAAATCTAATGTTGCAGGAAAAATATTAGATCTTACAAAAAATGCAAAAAGTAAGTTCTTTGGAGAAAGATCTGAAAGCAAATTATTATCTGCTAAAGCAAAGAAAGCTAACAATGCTGATATAGAAGTTAAATTTGCTAAACTCTTAAGAAAAGAAACTATCAGTGAAGATATCATCAAGGGAATAATTTTTGATAGCGCTAAACCTGAGTTTGTACAAGCCCTTGCTGATTTCCTAGAAAAGAATCTTGATCAAGCAGCAAAAGTTGCAAAAAGTCTTGAAATAACTGAGTTACTTGATGCAGCAAAAGCAGAAGATAAAGCAAATGCAAAAGCAGAAGCTGTTTCAATTGTAAATCAAGCATCTAGCGATAAAGAAGGTGCTGAAGTTACTTTAGAAGGTGGAGTAGAAGCCATATGGGGAAAAATTCAAGAAGAACTTGCTAAGAATAAAGATGACGGTCAACCTAAATATGAAGACCATGCATTAGTAGAAATTGTTGATGGAAATTATTCATTTGTTAAAGATGCTAAGAAAGATGGTGAAGATGACAAATACAAATACACACAAATAATTTCAAAAGCAGTTAAAGATGCTTGTGGATTGTCAGGTGGTGGATGTGCAAAAGGTTATAATAAATCAATATTAGGCACAATTGAAGCTGTTACAAAAAAACCAACAATGGTAAAAGTTGTTACTGATTTGATAGAAGCTGTTGGAATAGCTAAAAGCACTGACACAAACAACAAGAATAATATTGTCATTGAAGATAGTAAAAAGGTTGATAATCTTGATAAACTTCTTGATAGCAATTCAATTCTAACAGAAGATAATAATGGAGCTAAGTTCCTTGAAGCAGATTCTGCCAACAAAAATATTTTAAAAGTTAAAACCCCTACTCTTGCAGCTAAAGGTGAAGGTGATACAACTGCAAGAACAATTGATAACGTTGAATATAAAATAGAAACACCAGCAGATGCTCAAAAATATATAGTTTCTGGTAAATGGGATAAAAATGATAATAGCAAAAATGCTCAAAAAGTAGTAATAAATGATATTCGTAAAAACTCTGGAGATTATGCTGAAATTCTCAGACCATTTGTTAAAGAATTAGCACATGATAAAAGAATTAATATTGCATCTCAGTTTGAAAACAGATTAAAAACTGTATTCAGAGTTCATGAAACAGATGATAATACTGCTCAAAAGGTTGAATTTAACTCAGCTGAATCAATTGATTCAATATTCAAACACTTATTAAAGTCAGAGGTTGGATTAGAAAGAGTTGCTGGGCATACTTATGCAGAGTACAAAGGTAATGCAGCTGATCAACACAAACTTGGTGATAAATTAGTTCAATTAGTCAGAAGAGAATTAAAAGCTAATGCTAATTTAGGGAATATTACTGATGAAGAATATGATTACTTTTATGTTTGGACTTCAAGACCTGCTCCTCAGGTACAGGCACAAGCTGCTGCTCCTGCTCAGGTACAGGCACAAGCTGCTGCTCCTGCTCAGGTACAAGCTGATGATGTTGCCCCTGCTGAAGTAGAAGCCAATCCTATTGATCCAAAAAAACTTGATATTAGTGAGAATGGCGCTGACAAAGATAACATACTCAAGACTGGAATGAAAATGATTTCTGAAATTAGCCTTGAGGAATGGAAAAAGATTGCAACTGGAGAATATGGTTTTGCTTTTGATAGTAAGAAATTTGGTTTTGTTGGCAAAGAAATAGAAGATGTTCTTGGATTGCCAGTTGGTATGGCTAAAGATAAAAGTGGGAAATCTTACCCTACATACACACTTCTGTCAAAGTTAAAATTCTTTGAACTCCCAGCTGGATCAGATGGTAATGATGCTCATAGAGTATCACTAAAGAGATTAAAAGACTTAATAAATAGAAATTCTGAGGCATTGACCAAGGAAATAGAATCTAAAGTATCTCAGTTAAAAGCAAAAAATGAATTATGGTCATTTAGAATACTTGATGTACTTAGATCAAACCAAGCAATAAAACAAGCTCTAGGTGATCAAAAGGTTGGAGTAAAAGTTGGCAATGACTGGAAACAAGTTGTTCCTATGTTAGATTCAACATCTATTGCAAATTACTCTAAACACTTAGGTCACCTATTAGATGAAATCTTAAAAACAAAAGGAATATATAGTGCTATACCTAGATTTGGAGCACTTGATGTAATTAAAAGACTATCAAGTATTAAAGAATTTACTGCAGGTTCAGCTGTGGGTGATAATTTTATTAAAGCTACTGGTGTTGACAAAAATGAATTACATGATTACTTTGGTGATGCAGTTTTCAGAATTGGTAACAAAGAAATAGATAGCACAATTGGTATTGCTGTTGCTGCAGATGGTCAAGGAGAAGGTCAAGCTACAAAAAGACTTATAGACTTACTAACAGCAAGCTTCAAAGAAGCAGTAAAAATAGCAGATGAAGAAGATTTAGAAAAATCTATAGAAGCTTCAGATGCCCTAGATAAGTTCTATGCAAGTGAATATGGAAAAGCAATTCTTGAAAAAACTCATGAATCTCAATTTAATGCTACATGGACACATCTCAAAACAGCTAATAAACCACTTAGTACAGCTGCAAATCTTACATTTGCAATCCCTGCTGAACTTAAGGAAGAAGACAAGTATGACAATCTTCATGAATTGCTTATTGGAAGTGACAAAAAGGATAGTTTTGTAAATATAGAAAATGTTCAGAAGTCTTTTGATGAATTACTAAAGAAAGTGCTAGTTTATTCTTCTAAACAAGATGAGTCTAAATACCGCCCTGCTCAGTTCCTTACCAAGAAAGATGCAAAAGAATGGCTTGAAATTAATGCAAGAAATGTATCAAAAGAAATAGCTAAAGATAATACCGAGAATGGATTTAGAAAACATGTATTGAAGTTAATAAAAACTCAAGAAATTACTGATGTTGCTGATATTATTTACAAGCTTATTGAAGATTCACCAGTTTGGTTTGAAAAAACTGATAGCAAAGTAGACTTTAAGAAGACAGGAGGAAATTCAGCAAAGGTTTCAGGATCTGATATATTTAAACTTCTTTTAAACCATACTAATCAAGCAGCAGGTGATGATGATAATAAGAAAAAAGCATTAAGATTTGAATTATTATTTAGATTATCTGAGTCTGTGGAATACAGTTTAATAAATACTGCTGCAGATGGTGCAGTTGCTGACTTAAAATTTGTTTTTGAGAATGGTAATAATGTAAATCAATTAGGAGAAGGTAGAAAAACACTAGCAGAATTTATTTCTGGAAAAGATAATGATGAAAATGGCATTAAGAACAGCAAAAAACAAAAATTCCTTTACCATGCATTGAGAAACCCAGGATTTGTTTCTTTAATTGGTAAAAATGAAGCAAAAATAGAAGCTGATAATTTTGTTAAGTCAATTGTTGATAATAATCCAAATATTAACCATGGACTAAGCATCTTTACTCATGATGAAATATTTGACTCTGTTGACCTGTTCAACAAAAAATTCAATGATGAAGATTTAAGAAGTGCAAAGCGAGCAATCTTATTTGGAAACAACTTCATTGGAGGTGGAGGCCAAGAAGAAACTATGAGATACTTCCAATTGATTAAGACAGATGCTTTTGAACCAACCAGAAACAGACTTGAAAGATGGAATATTTCTGGTAACAAAATATCAAAACTTAACCTTGTAAAAGATGCATTAAGTTGCAGATGTGGTACAAACTATGATTCAGGTTTCTTAATTAATGATGATGAAGATAGTAAACTTCAGGATATCATCAACAAACTCTCTGACCCTACAAAAAGTGGAAGATCTGTTGGAAGATCAGTACTCTATGTTGTAAAAACTAGAAAAGCTGGTAATGCTGACACTGTTAATATAGGTGAAAGCACAGTTATTAAATATGATGGACATGATTCATTTAGACTAAGTTTAGGAAGAGATTCTGTCCAGGATGATGATAAATATGTAGACCGTATTCATTATGAAACAGTTACAGAAGAAGCTAAATCTTGGGCAGTTAAAATGGTAAGAGAAGAAGCTGCAAATTATAATGCTCTATCAAATGAAGAAAAGATGTTAGCAGATAGATATGCCAAAGATATGTTATCTGATATTATTGCTGAGGCTCTTTACATTGAAGGAGTATATGCACCTGAAATTCGTGAAATAATTAGTAATTTAGATGACATATCATCGAATATTATATCTAATGGAAGAAGAATTTTAGATACAAATGATGATAGTAATGAAAACTATTTAAGTGCAAATGTAGGTATTAATCCAATATTCATAAAAGGAAGTTCTGACTACTTTGGAGTATTTACAGGACTTGATGTAAGTGGAAGAAATCTAATTCATAATAATGATGATAACTCAGCTAAAATAGGCTTTAACTTAAGAATAGGATATAATTCTGGTAGCCATGCATCTTCAATAGGAAGAGGTAGATTTTCTCATTATATAGGTTATCCAGGAAATGATGAAGGAAATAATGCAAGATCAAATTTTGCAAGCAGAGGTATATCATCATCTGGTAATGTGTTTATTAAGTACTATGGATCAGAATATGATGTTCAACTAGGAACATATGTTGGAATTATCAATGATAACATAGAGAGAGAAAATGGAGACAACTTAAAGTTTAATTCATACTCAATTGGTTCTACTGGAAAAGTAACTTACAAAGGATTTAGCTCTGATTATGGACTAACAGGATCACTATTATTAGATGGTAGATTCACAAATAATCAAACATATGCACAATCTAAATCATTAATAGAAGGTGATATAAATAAGGTAAGAGCAATTGCTGAAATTTCATTGAAGTATGAAAAAATTATTGAGAGTGGAATTATTGATTTAGGAATTACACCAGGAATAGAAGCTGATTACAACCTAGAAGGTAAAATAATCTCAGATATAACTGGTTCAGCACAAATTGGATATTCATTCAAATCAGGTAGCAATTCTACTGCTAGAATAAGCTTTGCTTATGATTTCAAATACAATGATGATAGACTAAGCCAAAATCCAAAAATTGAATTTTCAATTGACTTAGATCTTTCATAAACAGTAGCATAAATAAAGATTATGTAGATATGATAAATTTGCTGAGACTAAAAATCTCAGCATTTTTATTTTTAAAGAGTAATAAATTTTATAGATGAACACAACTGAATCAAAATTAAAAAAATATCTTGAAATGCTAAAAGAAGGGCAAAAAATTTCTAATTTAGTAAGCAATAAGAGCCTAGAAAATGCATGGGAGAGACATTTTCTTGATTCAATCCAACTACTTGATTTAATAAAAACAGATAATATAAAAAACTGGCTAGACATTGGCAGTGGAGCTGGTTTCCCAGGATTAGTAATTGCTATAATGAAACCCAATATTAGTGTCTATATTGTAGAAAGTACAAGAAAAAAATGTGATTTTATGAAGAATGTAGCCAATGAACTAGAAGTAAAAAATGTTCAAATATATCATTCTAGAATTGAAAATATAGCATGCATTGGAAGCAAGAAAAAATCTGAAATATATTTACCTATAATGGATGTAATATCAGCCAGAGCATTAGCTTCATTAGAAAAATTAATTAATTATTCAACACCGTTTATGAATTACAATACAATTTGTTTATTCCCCAAGGGCTCATCTGCTGAGGAAGAAACCAAAAAAACAAATAAAAAATTTAAAATTACACTATTCAGTTCAAAAACTGAATCAAAATCAAAGATTATTCATATCTGCAAAAGAAAATAATCATGCTATAATTAATAGATATAGGATGTTACAAAAATGAATAAAGCATTTTTAGTATATGGGAATGATATTGGATTAATCAACAAAACAATTGATAAAACCAAATCAAGCAATACAGACTTAAAAGACCCTTTTGGTTATCTTAGAATAAACAACAGCAATCTTGATAAGAACACTAAATATTTAATGGAAGAAAGCCTAGCAATCACTCTAACAGGCAAAAATAGACTAATTCACATCCATGAACCAAATGTAAGTAGTAGTAAAATTATTCAATTTTGGCTGAATGAATATAAAGGAAGCAACAAGTTATTAATTTCATTCTATGAGACCCCTTCTTTCAATATCAAATCAATGATAGAAAAAAATCAAAATGTTACAACAATTAAGTGTTATATTGGAAATCAAATAAAAACTGAGCAAGAAATATTAAGTATACTAAAAAAGCACAATATAAAAATTGACCACCAAGCAATAAAAATACTATCTGAATCTCTGATAAATGATACCCAAATTATCCAATCAGAAATAGAAAAGCTAATTACTTACCACCTACCCTCACAAAATGCTATTACTTCACAAGAAATAATAGCTTGCAATATTGACAACAAACAAACAAATCTTGATGATGCAACCTATGATGCTGCAAATGGCAAAAAAAATATTGATATCAAAAATTATGATCCTGGAGCAATAATAAGTATCACATTGGAGCATTTTAACAAACTTTACTCATGCAATAGAAATGAGTCAAATATTGAAAAAATAAAACCAACTATACATTTCTCAAGAAAACAAGCATTTTCCAAACAAATGAGAAAATGGAGTACAAGTAAAATTTTACAGGCAATAAAATTATTAATTCAAGCTGAGAAAGAAATCAGAAATAGCCAACAAATTGCCAAAATAATATGTTTGCATGCTTTACATAAAGTTGCAGAAATTATCAATCAGTAATAATATTTATCACCTTATCTTGAACATAAACAACATTATTTATATCTTTTCCACCTATAGCATTTTGCACTTTTAAAGAGCTATCTAATAAAGATAAAATATCATTTTGAGATAAACCTTTATCAGACAACAAAATATCCCTAAATTTACTATTAACTTGAACAACTATATTAACTTTATCTTCAACCAAACAATCATAAGACACTTCAGGCCATTTTGAAAAAGATACTAAGTCATTTTGACCCATTTTCATCCACATTTGTTCAGCAACATGAGGAACAATTGGTGAAATTAAATGAATTAAATTAAGTATTGCTTTTTTATATAAATTTATATCACCAGTAGTAACAATCTTAAATGAATTAACTGTGCTATAATATTCATAAATTCTAGCAATAACGCAATTATATTTCATTTGCTCAATATCATGGCTAACAACATCAATAATTTGATTCATAAATTTATTAAATTTCCTACTATCAGGAGAAATATCTCCACTTACAAACGATGAATCTTCTCTAAATTTATCAAAGTTATTAATTACTTTATCAATAAGACCTAATAATTTCTGCATAAACCTATTTGCTGTCTCTACTCCATCAATTGTCCAATCAATATCTTTTTCTGGAGGAGTATCAGATAAAATAAACCAACGTATTGTATCAGCGCCATATCTTGAAATAATAGAATTAGGTGTAACCAAATTACATTTAGATTTACTCATTGCCTCACTTGGACCAACAATAACCTCAGAACCTTCAACACTACTACTGTAACTTTCAGGAATTTTAATTCTATATTTACCATCATCAAAACAGATATCGCTAGGATAAACCCAATCACCTGTATCTTTATTTTTAAATGTTTTATGGCAAACCATACCCTGAGCAAATAATTTTTTAAATGGCTCTTTAGGTATATTATATCCACACTTATTCAATGCCCTACAGATAAATCTAGAATACAGCAAATGCAAAATAGCATGCTCTATTCCACCAATATAGTAATCAACTGGCATCCATTTATTAATATCATCTTGACTAAATGGGATATTACTATTCTTAGCAGAACAAATTCTTATGAAATACCATGAAGAATCAACAAAAGTATCCATTGTATCTGTTTCTCTTGCAGCACTACTACCACAATTATGACATTCAACATTTTTCCAACCCAAACAAGAATCTAAAGGATTACCTTGAAAATTTATATCCACATCTTCAGGCAGAATAACAGGAATTTTAGCAGGAATGAGACCACATTTTTTACAATCAATAATTGGAATAGGACAACCCCAATATCTTTGCCTTGAAATACACCAATCATGTAATTTATATGCAAAGCAAACTTCAATTTTACCATCAGAAGCCAATTGATTAACAAAATTATGATTTTTAAACTTTTCTCTAGCCTCCAAAACAGACAAACCATCCAAAATTCCAGAATTAATTAGTTTTCCATCACTAATATAAGGTTCATTTTCTAAATCTACAGGACTATCATCATTTGGAGTTATAACTTGATTGATAGGTAAATTATATTTCTTAGAGAATTCAAAATCTCTAACATCATGAGCAGGACAGCAAAATATTGCACCTGTAACATGATTTAGGACAAAATTTGCTATAAAAACAGGCAATAAATCACCTGTAGCTGGATTAACAACTTCAATATCAATAAAAATACCCTTCTTAGGAACATTAGGATCTCTAGAATTATTATCTTTTTGACAATCATTAATAAAATTACTTAGAGGAAAATTATTTGTTGATAACAAATCTGATATGTAATGATCAGGTGATAATAATAAGCAACTTGCACCAAAAATTGTTTCTGGACGAGTAGTATAAACTTCTATTTCTTTAAAATCAGAGGAATTATTTACTTTAAATGAAATTTTAAAACCTTCAGACCTACCAATCCAATTTCTTTGCATTTGCAAAACTTCTTGGTTCCAATCTAAATCATCCAGACCTTCAATTAAATCATCTGCAAAATCAGTAATTTTTAACATCCATTGAGAAAGTTTTTTCCTTTCAACCTGGGCACCAGACCTCCAACCCTTTCCATCAATTACTTGCTCATTAGCTAGAACTGTTTTATCAATTGGGTCCCAATTAACCCAAACATTTTTTTTATAAACCAAACCATTATTGTATAAATCTAAGAAGATTTTTTGTTGATGTGAGTAATATTCCTTATCGCATGTAGCAAATTCATCTTTCCAATTATAGAGAAGACCAATACTCTGTAGTTCTTTTCTCATATTAGAGATATTATTATGAGTCCAATCAGCAGGATTAATATTATTTTTCCTAGCAGCATTTTCTGCAGGCAAACCAAATGCATCCCATGCCATTGTATGTAAGATATCATATCCTTTCTTAACAAAATATCTACAAAGAACATCACCTAGGACATAATTTCTAACATGTCCCATATGAATTTTTCCAGAAGGATATGGAAACATTTCAAGAATATATTTCTTATCCTTTTTTCCAGATATCAAACTACAACTTTCCCATCTTTTTTGCCAATAGCTATCTATATTTGGGAAAAAACCTTCTTTTTTATATTCTTTAATTTCTTCAGTCATTTTATATCAAATTTTTTTATATGTAACTAAAATGTAATTTAACATATTAACAAAAATATTTACAGATTTTTAATATTAGATACACCCAAAACAGATGCTATCAAATCATCAATATCGCCATCTAAGACCCTATTTACATCCCCTCTTTCAAAACCAGATCTCAAATCTTTAACCATCTGATATGGATACAAAACATAGGAGCGAATTTGATTCCCCCAACCAATACTACCTTGCTGAGAGTAATTATCTTGCTTCAATTGTTGCTGCTTTTGAATTTCTATTTGATATAGTTTACTTTTCAACATATCCATTGCTGTTGCTCTATTTCTATGCTGAGATCGATCATTCTGACACTGAACTACTATTCCAGTTTTCAGATGAGTAATTCTTACTGCGCTATCAGTTTTATTAACGTGTTGACCTCCTGCTCCAGAAGCTCGATAAGTATCAATTTTAATTTCACTTGAATCAATTTGAATATCTATTTTTTGATCAATAACTGGACAAACAGAAACAGAGGCAAAGCTTGTATGACGTCGAGAATTACTATCAAATGGAGAAATTCTAACCAATCTATGTATACCGGACTCTACTTTCAACCAACCATAAGCAAATTTACCAATAATTTTCAAAGTAGCAGATTTAATTCCAGCCTCATCAGCAGGAACAATTTCAATTTCTTCTATTTTATATTTATGTTTATTACACCAACCTTTATACATTCTAAGCAACATCAAAGCCCAATCCTGACTTTCAGTACCACCAGCACCTGGATGTATTTCAAGATAAGCATCACCCAAATCAGTCTCATTGCTCATTTTTTCTTGAACTTGCAAAAGATAGACATCATTAAAGATTTTTTCCAATTTTTTAATACATTCCAATGACAAATCTTGATCATTTTCATCAAGTGCAAAATCAAAAATTTCACAAGTATCTTTAAAGCCAGATTCTATTTCAGATATTTTCTCAAATTTATCTTTTATAAAGGAAATTTCTTGCATAACAGACTGAGCTTCAGAGCTATTATTCCAAAATTTATCTTTCTCACTTTTTGCAACTAATTCTAACAACTTATTTTCTAGATTTTGTTCTTCAAAAACAACCTCTTACTAAGCTAATTGCTTTTGTAATTTCTTCTAACAAATTGTGTTTAATAAGCTTAATATTTTTTTCCATTTATCGGGTCCAAAAAAACCAAAAAATAAATCTATTTTGGCTGGGGTAGGGGGACTCGAACCCACCGAATAGCGGAACCAAAGTCCGCTGCCTTACCACTTGGCTACACCCCAAATAATATAATAATGGTACGCCTAGCAGGATTCGAACCCACATCTGCAAATTAGAAGTCTGCTACTTTTTCCATATAAGCTATAGGCGCAATAATATAGTAATTAGTTCCTGTTATTTCTGCAAGAAAAATAATTTAAATTTATTTGTTTCAAGTAACAAAAAATTAACCAAAAACTAAACAAAATTATGATTTATGTAATCCAAAAAAGATTGCAAAATTAATGCTGCAGCAATTTTATCAATATAATCATTTCTTCTACTTTTTATAATCTTCATTTCTTTCAAAGATTTCTGAGAAGCCAAAGAGGAAAATCTTTCATCCCAAAAAATAATTGGAATATCAATAATAGACATAATAAATTTATTAGAACAAACTGAACCATCTTCTAACTTCTCTTGGGACAAAACATATTTTGCAAAATTTTTAGACAGAGAAACCTGAAAATCCTTAACTGCTTTACACATTATATTTGACCTACCATCCAAGCTTATTGGCATCCCTATCACTATTAATTTAACCCCATTATCCTTAATCAATTCAAATAACAATTTATTCAAATTCTTTCCAGGTTCTTTTTGAAAAACGCAAACAGGATTTGCAATAGTTCTTGTACCATCACTGATTGCTATACCAATAAATTTTCTACCATAATCAAGTCCAATTATTCTATCATTGCATTTAAGAATTTCATTGACAAGTTTAACACTTTCTAATAGCATTTTAATGTCTATCCAGATCTATTTCATATGTAAATTTAACATATAGCACTATAATTATAAATAAGTATAAAATATAGCTATCATTTAATTTATTGAGTTAAAAATGCAAACAAAAAACCAGAAAGATGAGAACATAAATATTGTAGATAAGTTATGTGAGATCAATGCAATTCAATTTACAGAAGAGGAAAAAGAAGAATTTCTTAATTACTTCCAATCAATACTAAAATTTATATGTGAAATAAAAGATATTGACACATCTTTTGTAGAAAAAATCTCTAAACAGAATATTTTAACCAGACCAGATATTGCAAAAAAGGATATATCAAAAGAGGATATTTTAAAGAATATTCCGAACAAAAACAATGGATTTATTGTTCTGCCAAAATTAAGATAGGAAGCAAATATGAAGTTAACGGAACTTTCAATAAAAAAGGCAAAAACATTACTCAAGAATAAAGAAATATCATGTTTAGATCTAGTTAATTTACACATAAAGGAAATTGAAGAAGCGAAAAAGTTAAATTGTTTTATTTCTCATACTTTTGAAAGTGCAATTGAAGAAGCAAAGAAATCTGACAACAAACCTGAAGCTAACAAGAGAAGCCTAGAGGGAATACCAATTACTTTCAAAGACAATTTTTGTATTGAAAACACTTATACTACTGCTGGATCCAAATATCTAGGAAATTTTCTATCGCCATACAATTCAACAATATATGAAAATCTTTGCCACAAAGGTGGAGCGATATCATTAGCGAAAAACAATATGGATAATTTTGCTCTTGGATCATCAAACAAAAGCAGTGTATATGGCTACTGCATTAATCCCTGGAAAAGAAGCAATAGTGATGCAGAGCTTGTTCCTGGTGGATCATCAGGTGGATCTGCTGCATCAGTTGCTGCTGACCTTACGCTAGCATCTGTAGGCAGTGATACAGGTGGATCTGTAAGACAACCAGCGTCATTTTGTGGAGTTGTAGGGCTCAAGCCGAGTTATGGATTAATTTCCAGATATGGTTTAATTGCATTTTCATCATCATTAGACACAGTTGGGTTAATTGGGAAAAATGTTGAAGATGCAGCACTTCTTATGGACTTTGCCCAAGAGTATGATTCAAAAGACTCTACAAGTGTCAAAATACAAAATATTCAGTATAGCAAAAACATAACCAATGGGATCAAAAATCTAAAAATTGGAATTATTTTTGATGAAGAAAACACAACAGATTCAATAAAAAACAATATCAAAATTGTAGAGGAAGCTATCAAACAATCTGGAGCTGAATCTGTATACATGAAACAACCAAGATTTATGAAATATGCTCTAAATGTATATTATATTCTTGCCCCTTCTGAGTGTTTTTCAAATTTTGCGAGATTTGATGGAATTAAATATGGTTATCAAGAAAAAGATTGCAAATCAATCATAGAGATGTCTAGATTAAGCCGTCAAAATGGACTTGGACCAGAAATAAAAAGAAGATCAATGATTGGAGCATTTTCATTATCCAATTTAGGAAAAGAGGTTACTGGCATCAATTTATATGAGAAAGCAACTCAAGTCAGACAATTAATAAAGAGTGAATTTGAGCAAATCTTCAAAACAGTTAATGCGATAGTAATGCCTACAACAGTAGGTGGGGCATTTGGGATTAATGAGAAATTATCTCCTATAGATGAGTATATGAATGATTTTTATACTGTAATACATAACATAGCAAACATACCATCAATATCTATTCCTATATCACTTGATAAAAGTGGACTTCCTACTTCTTTACAGATAAGTACAAAGTATATGAATGATGAGTTAATGTTACAAGTAGCTTATGAATTAGAGCAAAGAATACAATTCAAAAACAAACCGAATATATGGTGGAAATAATGAACTGGGAAATAGTAATTGGGATAGAAACTCATGCGCAAGTTATATCACAAAGCAAATTATTCTCTACATCCAGAAACAATTTTGGTGATGAGGCAAATGAAAATGTTAATATGTTAGATGCTGCATTACCTGGACAATTACCAGTATTAAATGAATTTTGTGTCAAACAAGCGATCAAGACAGCGCTTGGGATTAATGCGACAGTAAGCAAAGTTTCTATTTTTGATCGTAAGCATTATTTTTACCCAGACCTACCACCTGGATATCAAATAACTCAATTTTATCAACCAATTGCAAGAAATGGTTATATATTAATTGAGGATTCGAATGGCAAAGAGAAAAAAATCAACATTTCCAGCATGCATCTAGAGCAAGATGCTGGGAAGTTAATAATCAAAGACAGCAAAACATTATTAGATCTAAATCGAGCAGGATGTGCTTTAATGGAGATTGTTTCTGCTCCTGACATGAGATCTATTGATGAAGCAGTTTCTTATGTTGAGAAGCTAAGAAACATTCTTGTATATTTAGGAACCTGTGATGGAAACATGCAAGAAGGGTCATTCAGGACTGATGTAAATGTTTCTATTCGCAAACAAGGTGAGGAAAAATTTGGTACCAGATGTGAGATCAAAAATCTGAATTCAATTCGTTTCATGAGAAAAGCGATAAAGTATGAAGTTGAAAGACAGATCAACCTACTTGAGGAAGGAAATGAAGTAATTCAGCAAACGATGCTTTTTGATGAGGCAACTGGGGAAACAAAGCCGATGAGATCAAAAGCAGATGCTGTAGATTACATGTATTTCAATGACCCTGACCTACCAAATCTAATAGTTTCTCAAGAGGAGATTGATTTAATTAATTCAACAATTCCCGAGCTACCTGACGAGAAAAAGTCACGTTTTATAATGGAATACAATCTAACTTCACAAGATTCATCAATTCTTACCAAGGAGAAAGAAGTTGCTGATTTTTTTGAAAAGGTAGTGAGCAAAATTGGACCTGACAGTGCCAAGCAAGCGAGCAATTGGATATTATCTGAGTTATTTGCTCATTTAAAAGAAAACAATCTAAAGATACAAGATTCAAAAATAACTGAGATGCACATAGTAGAGTTAATTGAGCTTACAAAAGCGAAGACAATTTCTCAGATAACTGCGAAGGAAATTTTCAAGGATTGTTGCAAAAATTCACTAATGCCTAGAGATATTGTAGAGCAAAAAGGATTGCAACAAATTTCAGATCCTGATACCCTAAGTAGAATTGTTGATGAAATATTATCAAACATGAAAGACAAAGTTGAAGAACTAAGAAATGGGAAGACTGAACTTTTTGGATGGTTTGTTGGACAAGTCATGAAAGCAACAAAAGGCAAAGGCAATCCAATTGAAATTAATTCTATTCTGAAAAGGAAAATAGCTAAAAAAAATGAATAACATATATCTTCACAAATATGACCTACCGGAAAATGTAAAATTTAAGAATTCAGTTGCAATTGACACTGAGTCAACAGGGCTTTGCATTCAACGTGACAAGCTTTGCCTAGTTCAAATCTGTGGAGAAGATGGAGTAGCTCATCTTATTCAAATAAATTTAAAATACCCGCCTATTAATCTAAAGAAAATCTTATCAGATTCAACGCTCACAAAGATTTTTCATTATGCAAGATTTGATGTTGCAATAATAAATTATTATTTAGATGTTTTTTGTGAATCGATTTATTGTACGAAGGTAGCCTCAAAGATTGCTCGCACGAATTCCAGATATCATGGTTTAAGGGAGTTATGCAGAGAGCTTGCTGGGAGGGATATATCCAAACAGCAACAATGTTCAAATTGGAACTGTAACAGACTCACAAAAGATCAGCAAGTTTATGCAGCCAGTGATGTAATATATTTGCATCAAATAAAGGAAAAGCTTGATGAAATAATAAAATCATTAGAGAGAACAGAAATACTAAACAATTTTATGAAGAAGCTTCCGGAGATTATCAAATTAGATCTTTTTGATGAAAAATTCAGATCTTTAGGCTGGGAAAGAGAGTATATATTTTCGCATAATTCATAATTTTTAACTAACTAGGTCTTGCTATGAAAAATATCAGAAATTTTGCTATTATTGCTCATGTTGACCATGGAAAATCTACTCTTGCTGACAGGTTAATTGAATTATGTGGGAATATTTCCAACAGAGAGATGAAGAATCAAATACTTGATTCAATGCCATTAGAGCGTGAGCGTGGTATTACCATCAAGGCGCAAACTGTAAGATTAAACTATAAAGCGAAAGATGGCAATGAATATCAATTAAACATTATTGACACACCTGGCCATGTTGATTTTTCATATGAGGTAAGCCGAAGTTTAATAGCGTGTGAGAGTTCGCTTTTAATAATTGATGCGACTCAAGGGGTTGAGGCGCAAACCATTTCTAATGTGTATCATGCAATAGAGGAAAATCATGAAATCATGCCTGTTTTAAACAAGATTGATCTTCCAAGTGCGGAGCCAGATAAAGTAATCAAAGAGCTAGAGGAAATGATTGGGATTGATGGATCGAATTCTATCATGGTATCTGCTAAGAGAGGGATTGGAATTAATGAGTTATTAGAAAAAATTGTTACTGATCTTCCAGCTCCAGATGGGGATCCAAATGCACCGTTAAGGGCTTTATTAATTGACAGTTGGTATGATGTTTATCTTGGAATTGTAATTCTTATCAGAGTGAAGGATGGGTGTATATCTTTAGGTGATGATATAACGATGATGTCAAACAACAAAAAATATATTGTTGACAGACTTGGAATATTTAATCCGAAGATGGAAAAGTGTCAAACTCTTTATAGTGGCGAGATAGGATTTATCACAGCTGCGATCAAGGACATTGAGGAAACTGCAATTGGTGACACAATAACTCATACCAAAAATCCAACTTTATCACCATTTCCAGGATTCAAATCAAGCAATCCGGTAGTATTTTGTGGAATTTTTCCGAAGGATGAAACAAATTTTTCAGAAATGAAGAAAAGTATTGCCAAGTTAAAGCTAAATGACAACAGTTTTCATTATGAAGTAGAGAAATCAACAGCTCTTGGAACTGGATTCAGATGTGGGTTTTTAGGTCTGCTACACATGGATATTATATGTGAACGTCTTCGTCGAGAGAGCAATATAGATCTTGTAGCTACAGCGCCGAGTGTAGTGTATAAGGTAGTAATGAAGGATGGGAAAGTAATAGAAATATATAATCCGAGTGATTTACCAGATCCATCAGAGATTCAACATATTGAGGAACCGTGGATAAAGGGAACGGTTATCACATCAGCTGACTATTTAGGTGCAATTATAACCTTATGTGAGGAGAAGCGAGGTGAGCATATAAATCTTACATATGTAAACAACCAAGTTATGTTAGAATACAATCTACCGTTAAATGAGATTGTTTTTGATTTTAATGACAGTGTTAAGTCTCTTTCCAAAGGTTTTGCTAGTTTTAATTATGAGCTTTCAGATTACAGACCTGGAAAATTAGTAAAAGTATCAATTATTGTTCACAACAACATTGTTGATGGACTATCTTTTATCACGCATTATGACAAAGCTCCTCAACAAGGTCGTGATGTATGTAGTAAGCTAAAAGATCTAATCCAGAGGCATCAATTCAAGATTGCTATTCAAGCAGCGATTGGGGGGAAAATTATTGCTCGTGAAACAATTGCGGGTTTCCGTAAAGGAGTTACTGACAAGCTTTATGGAGGAGACAGAACCCGTAAGATGAAATTATTAGAGAAGCAAAAGGAAGGAAAAAAACGTATGGAAGGACTTGGAAAAGTAAACATTCCACAGAGTGCATTTTTAGCAGTTGCGCAAGTCAATAAGAAGTAATGCAAACACTTTCTATTGACTCATAGTTAACCAAAATTTATATTGTCTATAGAATAGGATTTTAAATCATGAAAAGAACATATCAACCTAGTAAATTAGTCCGCAAAAGAAGACATGGATTTTTACATCGTTCATCTACAAGAAGTGGTAGAGCGATCCTTGCTGCCAGACGCAGAAAAGGGCGTGTCAGACTTTGTGCATAATAGAATTAATTTGTGAAACAGAGTAAAGAGATAAGGATAATAAAGAAAAGTTCTGACTTTAAGTCTGTTTATTCTTCTTCGAAGTACAGGTTTTCTGTAAAGCATTTTATTTTATTAATCAAAGAAAATAATTTTGAGTATAACAGATTTGGATTTGTTGTTTCTTCAAAAGTTGGCAAAGCTGTAATAAGGAACAAAATCAGAAGGAGATTAAAGGTAATTGGGAAAGAAATTATGCATATGCTAAAAAAATCATATGATTTTGTCATAATTGCAAAGAGTCTTATCAAAGATGCTAATTTTCATGAAATAAATGACAGTTTAATATATTCATTTAAAAAACTTAATATTATAGACATTAAAAAAAATGTTTGAAAAATTCTTTCTTGGTGCAAAATTTTCTGCAGCAGCGAACAATTTAAGCCAAATACCTTATTATAAAAATCCTGAGATTGCTTTTGCTGGATGTTCTAATGCTGGGAAGTCAACATTAATCAACAGTATTGTCAACCGCAAAATGTTATGCAGAACATCAAAGCAACCTGGTTGCACCAAGACAATCAATTTTTTTGAAATACCTGACAAAATGCAGTTAATAGATCTTCCAGGTTATGGATATGCGAGACAATCAAAGAGTTTACGTGATTGGTGGGGAGAAACAATTATTTCCTACCTAAAGGGGCGTCCAAATTTAATCAGAGCATTTATATTAATTGATTCATTGCATTACTTTAAAAAAACAGATTATGAATTCATGAAAATACTAAGCCAATCAGCTGTAAATTATCAAATAATATTCACAAAATCGGACAAAATATCTTTAGTGCAACAAAATAATCTAATAGAAAGAATTCAATCAATACAACAAGAATATCCAGCCATGCATCCAGAAATAATAATTACTAGCAGTAAAGAAAAAATAGGCATAGAAGCAATCCAATCAGAAATAATAGATATTTATAATAACTATTCAACAAAAAATAAATCTGTTTTTGATGACAAAAATAATAAATAATTTAATGAAGTAGAAACACAAAAGTAGGATAAAAATGGAAAATAAAAATATTTTAATGTTTACATTAGTTGTTCTTTCAACTCTTGTAATATTCCAAACTTTTAATCAACCGGACGAAGATATTATTAAGGAAAACATTATATCTTCATCAGAAGAAGTTACACAAAAAACTAAAATAAATACTCCAAAAATCCTTTTTTCTACAAGCAGCATTTCTGGATATATTGACCTATCAGATGGATCAATCAATGAGATATATATCAAAAATTATGATAATCAAATGAAAGAAAAAATATCTTTTGGCTGGCAAAATAAATTCAAAATAGCAGACATTAATTCATCTAATTGGATTGTAAAAGAAAAATCAGATGAAAAAATTGTTATCAGACAGAGAAACCAATTTTTAGACAAAGAAAGAGCATTCATATTTAAAGATGATTATTTAATTGAAATATCAGATAAAGTAACCAATATAACAGACTCTATGCAAAGATTTTTCCCATATTCCTACATTTCGCAAAAGGACATTTCCAAGTTAAATGATTCATTCTTAAACCATGAGGGATTTGTATTATTTACGGGGAAATCTTTCAAAGAGTTTGATTATTCAGAAATTGAGAAAAAATCACAAACAATCACAGATAATTCAAAATGGTTAGGGTTTGCGCACCAATTTTGGTTAACTGCGCTAATACAAAAATCAGATGATAAAAACACTGTACAGTTAAACAAAAAAAATAGCTATACTGGTGGATTTATTGATTATGATCAAAGTGTAATTATTCCTAAGGAAAGCAATACAAAAACAATGTTACTATATATTGGACCAAAGGATGCAAAGATATTAAGTATATATGAGGATAAATATAACATCAAATCATTTTCTGGAGCTGTAAACTGGGGATGGTTCTTTTTTGCCACAAAACCAATCTATTATGCAATGGACTGGCTAATTAATTTAACTGAAGATCCAGTGTTATCAATATTCTTAATAGTTATAATTCTAAAAATTGGCCTATTTCCGCTTACCTATAAAAGTCAAATAGTAACCAGCAAGATGCAAAAAATAAGTCCTCAGATAGAGGAAATAAAAAAACAATACAGCAATGACATGAAAAAAATGTCAGAAGAGATATCAAAAGTATACAAAAAACATGATATCAACATAGCCATGTCAATATTCCCTATGATTTTACAGATACCTATCCTTTTTGCAGTTTATAGAGTAATGCATATGTTAATTGGATTCAGAAATGCACCATTTCTTTGGATACAAGACTTATCATCTGCTGACAACTTAAATTTATTAGAGTTTTTAAATTTAGAATGGCTAAAACTAAGCTTACTTGCTCTCATTACAGGACTTGCTTTAATAGCTCAGATAATTACCAATCAAGATTCAAATGTAGCAAGAACCATTTCAATATCAATTATTCTAAGCTTCCTATTATCAGGACTACCTGCTGGAGCTCTAGTATACATGATAATAAATGGTATTATCACATCAATACAGCAGTTAATAATAAAGCAATTTTTAATAGTTGATAAAATCAGATCATAAATTGTTTTTTAATATTACGCAAGCTCAAAGTATCATGTGCATTATACAAAATAGTAATTGGGCTTTTTGTATCAGTTGAAACTTTTATATGCTTAACATTTCTAATTTCTTGGTTATCTAATATAACTTTGCAACGACGATTATCTTCTTCAAGAATTGCGCATTCAATAGACATTTCTTCAGATATTATCAATCCTTTCCAATGCAGAGGAGAAAATGGAGCTACAGGAGATAATGAAATCAAATGACTAGAAAGAGGTAAAATTCTTCCTCCTGCTGATAAATTATATGCAGTACTACCAATCGGGGTGCTAATAATTATACCATCACCTTTAACTTCTTTTGTACAACTAATTCCTTCTACCTGAACTTTTATTCTCAACATTCTAGAGCTTTGTCTATTCAATGCTATTTCATTAATAGCCAAATCTTCAAACTCATTATCAAAGCGATCAACAATCTTTGACACCAAAGGATGAATTACCACTTTTTCTGTTGATAACAAACTATCCAAAAAATCTGAATAATCATTTTCATCAACATTATTCATCAAAAAACCAATTAAGCCAGCATTAATTCCATAAAAAGGCAAGTTATACTTATAATATTTTTTCATAGCATGTAGCATAAAGCCATCACCACCTATGCATATTATTGCACAACTATCTTCTACTGGATAATTATTATAAACACTGCATATATCTTCATAAATTTTCAGAGCTTTCTTTTTATTGCTACTGATAATATGCAATTTTTTCACTTTTCCCACCTAATATTCATTCTCTATAAATAGTAACTATAATAAAATGGAATTATAATAATCTTTCAAATAAGTTAAACAAAAAATATTTAATCTAAATGAAGTATTATTTCTCACACTTCTTATATTCTGAGACTCCACCTAGCTGATCAAATACCTGTATTCCTAATTCAAGTAACTTACAGCGAATTTCATCTGCTTTTTTAAAGTCTCTATCTTTACGTGCTTGGTTTCTTTTTTCTATCAACAACAGTTCTTCTTCTGAAAAATCTAAGTTATTATTTTTTTTATTAAGAAGCCCAAGGAATCTAACCATTTTTTTGATTAAAACAGGGCTTTTAGTTTGATTTACAATGCTTATAGCCTTTGGAGTATTCAAGTCATCAGCCAAAGACAAAATGAATTCCTCTGGGAAATTTTCATTACCATAATCTTCATTATTAACTTTTTCAATTGATTTTGTCCAGTTATCTAAAATATTTTTTACTTCAAACAACCTATTTTTTAAAAAATTCAGTGGTTGACGATAATGTGTCATTAAAGTCATTAATTTAAGGATATCGCTTCCATATGATTTATCCCAATCAATAACTGATTCAATGCTCATAATATTACCAATACTCTTTGACATTTTTGCATTATTATTTATTAAAAATCCATTATGCATCCAATATTTTGCAGGACAAGTACAGTTTGCAGCAACAGATTGTGCTATTTCATTCTGATGATGAGGAAAAACCAGATCTATACCACCACCATGAATATCAAATTCTTTACCCAAATATTTACAGGACATTGCTGAACATTCAATATGCCAACCTGGACGTCCTACAGACCAAGGGCTTTCCCATCTCATTAAATCATGATCTTTTGCTGGTTTCCATAGGACAAAATCAGCTGGATTTTTCTTGTAATAAGCAACATCAATTCGGGATCCTGCCAAGGTATCTTTTTGATTAGCAAAAGACCCATAATCATCAAATTTTGAGGTATCAAAAACAACATGACCATCAACTACATAACCGAGGCCATTAGCTATTATTTTTTCAATAAAGCTTATTATTTCAGCAATATGTTCTGTTGCTCTAGGCTCAACATCTGGATCAACCAAACCCAACAACTTAGTATCTTCATGAAACTGAGAAATCATTTTAGCTACCAATTCTTCACTAGATATGCCGAAATTATTAGCAGAATTAATAATTTTATCATCCACATCAGTAATATTTCTAACATAGGTAACTTTAGGATAAATTAATCGCAAAAATTTGATTAATAAATCAAAAACAATTAGAGGTCTTGCATTACCTATATGGATTCTATCATAAACAGTTGGACCGCAAACATAAACTCTTACATTATTGCTATCAATTGGCTTAAATATCTCTTTAGAATGAGAAAGTGTATTATAGAACTTAATTTCCATTGTATCTACTTAAATATTTTTTAACCACTTTAATATCAATAATCTTCAAAAGAGAGCACAAATCAGGACCGCTATCCTTACCAAAAAGACATAAGTACAATGACTTATACAAATCATAACCCTTCAATCCAGATCCATTGATGATATTATTAATCCAACTATCAAAACTAGTATCAGTAAAATTTTCAGATGGCAAAAAACTAAGACCAAAATTTATTACATCACAATTTATTTCATCTAATGAAGAGTAATCTATAATTTCCAACTTTCCACTGACAACTTTATTCCAAAAACAAACATCAGAAAACTTATCTATATTGCATTTTATTGCATTCCAGAAGTCTTCATTACAATTTGAAGAAATATCTAACAACCTATCTTTTAAATCAAGATAGGAAATTTTACTCAAAACTTTTGGATTTATATCAACAATCAGACTACAATCAATTGATATTGCACTTCTTCCAATCTTATCTAATTGGAATGAATTAATAATCTGCTAAACATTACCATACAATTTAGCTGTACCAGAAATTGAATTTCTAGTTAAAAGATTAATAATTGAGAGACTTTCCCAACCCTGATTTTTAATATGTTCAAAACTATGATCCATATTCCTTTTACTAAGGGGTTCTCTATTTTTATCAACCAACATAGGCAAATGAGCAAATTTTGGGCAATTTTTACCCAAACAATCAAATAATTGAATTTGTGTAACAGTATTAGTAACATGATCTTCCCCTCTTATTATATGAGTAATATCATAATTAACATCATCAACAACTGAAGTAAGGGTATACAAATAATAGCCATCAGAACGTATTAGAACAGGATCACTAATATTAGCAGTATTGTAGCTAATTTTCCCTTTAACAAGATCATTCCAAGACACAATCTCAGAATTCAACTTAAATCTCCAATGGGGTTTAATAGTTTTTTCTAGTTCTTTTTTTTCTTCTTCTGATAGATGCAGTGCATTTCTATTATAAACCGGAGGTTTACCCTGGCTCAAAAGGGCCTGTCTTTGAATTTCCAAATCTTCAACTGATTCATAACATGGATAAAGCCTACCAGATGCAATCAAAAAATCTCTTATTTGATCATACATATCAAAATTTTCAGATTGTTTTATACAATCATCCCAATTAATACCTAACCACAACAAATCTTTTTTAATTAAATCAGCAAATTCTTCTTTTGATCTTTCAAGGTCTGTATCATCAAATCTAAGAAGAAATCTACCATTATTTTTTTTTGCAAAAATCCAATTAATAATTGCAATAAAAATATTCCCCAAATGTATTGGGCCTGTTGGACTTGGAGCAAACCTAACTTTTACAGACATAAAACCCTATTTTATCTAATTACAAATAGGATAATGTTTACTTTCTTTACTGTAAAGTGCTGGACCAAGGGGCAGTTGAAATCTTTTAAATCTATTTTTCAAAATAATATTTGTGATTTGTTGAACTAATGGAGAATTCAACAGCTTATCAGGCAAAGAGGAGCCATGTAATAAATAGCCCAGAATAACGTCTAGTGTATCATAGTCACCCAAATCGTCAGAATCCAAACAATTTTCTTCAAGTTCAGATGTTGGTTGCCTATAAATCAATTCATCAGAAAAAATATCCAAATTAGAGCTTTTACCAAAACTTGACAAATTATCATTTCTCCAATGAACCAATTCATATACCTGAGTTTTATAAATATCTTTCAATGGAGCATAACCACCTGACATATCACCATAGAGAGTAACATAACCGAGGGTAATTTCTGTCTTATTACTTGTAGATAAAACAATACAATCATTCTGATTAGCATATGACATCAAAATCAAACTTCTTATTCTTGCCTGGATATTATGTTTTGTATTTCTATTGCAAGAATTATTTTCCAAAAAAGTCTTATGTACACAATCAACCAAATCATTAATTGGATATTCAACAAACCCAATACCGAGATTTTTAACCAAATCATCAATGCATTTTTTGCTCAAATCCGAATTAAATTTTGATGGCAAATAAACACCAGCAACATTTTCTTTACCCAAAGCATCTACAGCAATTGTTGCAACAAGACTTGAGTCTATTCCACCAGATAAACCAATCAGAGCTTTTTTAAGATTATTACCAATAAAATAATCTCTAATTCCAAACAGCAAAGAGTTATAAATATTTTCATTATCTATAGTTGGCAATGAAACATCAAATTTTTCTTTGTTATCTGAAAAAGAAATTTTACCATCTTTATTATTTATTGAAACAATAGAGATGCATTCTTTCCAACCTGGCATTTTATATAATATATCACCATTTGATCCAAATACGCATGAATGTCCATCAAAAATCAATTCTTCTTCACCGCCGAACTTATTTAAATAAATCATTGGTTTTCTAGAGAGAAAACAATGTTTTGAAAAATGATTATATTTACTTTCAAAGTTATCCAAACAAAATGGAATAGACTCAATACAAAAATCTATTTTACAGCCTATAATTTCATCAAGAGGTATAATTTGCATTTTACTTTTAAAATTCGAGCAACTAGACAATTTAGCAATTTTATTTTCAGAAATCAAAAATGCATCTCTACCGAAACAATGAACTAAAACTGGTATTTTTTGCACCACTTTTTGAATTAGGTTTAATAGGTTCAAAAGATTATATCTTTCTCTAAAATAAGGGAGAAAAAATATTTGTGGAGGTAGAATAATTACTTTAACATTGCTACCATCAAGATCCAAAAAAATCTTTTGTAATTGTTTCAAGTTTTCATGAAGACTCAATTTATTCTGAATTTGACAAATAGCAATCTTGCAAACATCACTTTTACAATCTGTACTAAAAAAGTTTTTCAAAATATCAACTTCAAATCCTTTTTTAACCACCTAAAACCTCTTAAAGCAAACTAAAAAATTTCTAATTCAGAAAAGAAGAAGTTTATTTCACATACTGCATCACTCAAATTAGCAGATCCATGAACAGAATTTCTTCCCAGATCGATCCCAAATTGTTTACGTACAGTTCCTTCAGCAGCTTCAGCAGGGTTTGTTGCACCAATTATATCACGATATAATCTAACACCATCTTCAGCTTCTAAGACCTGAACAATAACAGGACTGCCAGTCATCATTTGTACCAATTCTCCAAAAAATGATCTTTCCCTATGTTCATAATAGAACAAACTAGCTTGCTTTTCAGTTAAATGAATCATTTTTTGTGCGATTATTTTCATTTTTTCTTCTATCATAGAATTAATCTTACCAGAAATATTACGTGAAACTGCATCTGGTTTGATAATAGACAAGGTTCTTTCCATTTTTAATCCTCTAAAATAATTTTTACCCATAAATCTAAACAAATTTACTAGTGATTATTGTATTGATACTTGTACTAACATCAATAATTAAATATAATATTATCAGATATTTTGTTTATCTTATTTGCTAATTTTGGCTTTTGTTTTTGAAAATGAACAAAAAGAATCTATTTTACACCCTATTATCTGTTGCAGTTTTATTAGTTGCGGTAGCAGTTGCTGTTACAGTATATTTTAGTTTCAGAGATGGACCGGTAGAAAGCAAGACCTATATTATTGCCAAAGTTGGGAAAGAAGCAATAACAAATCTTGAGCTAGAAAAGAAAATTGATCTCATACTTATCAGATCAGGCAATCCAATTGATCATTCAGACAGAAAATTACTCAAAGATGCTGCCATTGAATCGCTAGTACAAGAGAAAGTTTACTGGAAAAGAGGAACTGAACTTGGAATAGAAGTAAAAAAATATTTATTAGACAGTGAAGTAAAAAAAGAAATTGATAATCTAGGAATTAAATCAGATCCTTTATATGAGGCAGTAATTGCCAATGAGATCAAAGCTGCAATTGCCTGGGGTCAAATATTAAGAGTTGAAACCAACAAATTCAATAATATATCCATCAGTGATAAAGAAATTAATAAGTATATAGACAAAATAATTTCCAAAGGCAGCAAGGAATTTTTTGTACAAATGATAATGATTCCTCAGGAGAAATTAGCTAAAGAAGTACAAAAACAAATTATTTCAAAGCAAATTACTTTTGACAAAGCATCAGAGAAATTCAGCAAATTACCGCAGGAAAAATCCAAAAATGGAATTATTGGATGGGTTTCTGGATCTGCATTACCAGCAGAAATAGACTCTGAATTATCAAAGTTGAAGGAAGATTCAGTTTCTGATGTCATTGAATCTAATGGTGTGTATTACATTATCAAGTTACACAAAAAGAGAGATGTATCTTTACCTTCAAGTAGCTTATCAACTTATTCTGCTGTATCAGATAAAGATAATAAGTCTGGGATTAAATTCCTAACAAAATTGAAGAAAGAAGCTCAATGTTGTGAACAATTTTATAACATGACAAAAAAATCAAAAGATGCTACATGGGAGTATAAATCAGTTGAAGTTTCTGATGCAATTTATCCTTTAGTAAAGAATCTAGACATTGATTTATCTACCCCGCTGCTAACAAAAGATGACAAAACATTTGTTTATATGCTTTGTGGTTACAAAGAGTCACCTGGATTTAATGAGTTAAAGAAAAATATAAAAGAAGTAATTATACACTCTAAAAAAATAAAAGAAGCATCATCTATTGCTCAAAAATTAATCATTGATGCTGACATAATAATATACTAATATGCAGTATAAAGCAGATAGAGAATTAGGGCAAAACTTTTTATTAAATCCAAGCATTACAGACAAGATTTGTTCATTTGCAGAAAATATTAGCAGTCATAATATCATTGAAGTTGGTCCAGGACCAGGGGTAATGACAAAATCAATTATAAAAAAGGCCCCAATTGCGATAACAATAATTGAAATAGACAAGAAATTCATACCTGAGCTAGAAGATCTAAGAGACAATTATCAAAATCTAAAAATAATAAATAATAATGTTCTTCTATTTAACTGGGAAGCGATTGAGAATACCATATTAATATCCAATTTACCATACAATATTACATCGGATATACTACTTCAATGGGTTCATAATCCAACATGTTTACAATATATAATTACAATACAAAGGGAGTATGGTGAAAAAATACTTGCCAAGCCTGGTGACAAAAATTACTGTAGCATGAGTGTAATAATTCAAACTTTCTTTAAGGTAAAAAAGTGTTTTATTATCAGCAAGAATGCATTTTCACCAGCACCCAAGGTTGATGGAATAGTTATATCATTAAAGCCAAAAACAAATGAAACAAGTAGTAGAAGCAAATATCTTGGATTTATAAAGCAATCTTTTTCATTTCCAAGGAAGAAGCTAATCAACAACATAGGCAAAATTTACAAGATTCAAGAAAACCAAAAAATTCTACCCATTTTAGAGCTAAGACCTGACAACATTTCATATGAACAATTTATAGAAGTATTCAATAACATAGAATAATCAGTAAATTTCCATTCTTTCTGAAGTCAATATATAATGGAATGATTGGACTATATTAACAATTAAATCGCCAACTCTTTCAAGGTTTCTAATAAGGAAAATCATTGATGTACAAATATCAATACTGTCTTTATCAGAATTTTTATCATTCATAAACTCAACTATTCTACTAAAAATAACATTAAATTTACCATCAACCATTTTATCATGGTAAAAAACAATATGCATTTCTTCAATGTCTAAATCATTTTTATTAAACAGTACAACCATATTCAACATATCAATAAGAATATCTAACATTAAATATATATCTTTAGTCATACATTCATATTTTTTAGCATTAAAATCATGGTTTATACACAATCTTGCAACATTTTTAATATGATCACCCATTCTTTCCAGATCTGCAGAGATTTTTATAGCATGCAAAATATTTCTAAGGTCATCAGCCAGAGGTTGACGTAAAGCAACAATTTGAATAACTTTTTCTTCTATTGAATAATTTAATTCATTAATTGTACTATCATCTTGCACTATAACTTTAGCCAGATCATGATCATTATTCTTGAGAGCATTATTTAATTTCTTAATTTGTTCTAAAGACTTATAGCTCATTTCATATATCATAGACTCAAGTACAGAAATCTCTTGATCATATGATTTTACTGTATGTTCAGCAAACAATTTATTTTCACTCATTTTAATCCTTTCTATCCAAATCTACCTGTAATATACTCTTGGGTTTTTTTATTTTTTGGTGATGTAAATATTTTTTCTGTACAGTCATATTCTACCAAGCAACCCATATGAAAAAATGCAGTTTTATCAGAAACACGTGCAGCTTGCTGCATTGAATGAGTAATAATTACAATTGTAAATTTTTGTTTTAATTCATCTATCAGGCTTTCCATTTTAGCAGTAGATATAGGATCCAATGAAGCACATGGTTCATCCATCAAAATAACTTCTGGTTTAATTGCAATTGCTCTAGCTATACACAATCTCTGTTGCTGACCACCAGACAATTTCAATGCTGAATCTTTTAAATTATGTTTCACTTCATCATACAAACTAGCTTTTTTCAAACTATCTTCAACTATAAAATCTAATTCTTCTTTTGACTTATACATTGAATGTATCATAGGGCCATATGCAACATTATCATAAATTGATTTTGGGAAAGGCACAGGTTTTTGAAAAACCATTCCTACTTTCATGCATAGTTCAGATATTTCAATTGAGTATATATCTTTACCATCTAATTTAATCAAACCTTTAATACTAAAATCATCTGAGTAATCATTCATTCGATTCAAGCATCTAAGAAATGTAGATTTACCACAACCAGATGCACCAATAATTGAAACAACTTCATTTTTTTTAATAGACAAGCTAACATCGTGCAAAATGTGATTGCTTCCATAAAAAACATTCAATAATTTAACTTCAACCTTATTCATTAATATATTCTTTTACTACCTAATATACTATTAATTATAGCATTGAAAATTAATATAACTAACATTAAAAATATAATTGCAGATGTTGCCAAAGACAAAAATGCCTTATCTGGCATAGCAAACCATTGATAAATCTGTACTGAAACAACAGATGTTGGACCGAATTGGGAAAATGGTATATCTGAAATAAATGCAAGCATACCTATCAATAACAGAGGGGCAGTTTCTCCTATAGCTCGCAAAATAGCAATTAAAAGTCCAGCCACTATTTCAGGTATAGCAATTGGCAATACTTGATAAAAAATTGTTTGTATTTTACTTGCACCCAAAACAAAGGAGCAATTATATATAGATCTAGGAACATTTAACAGAGCATTTTTTGAAGAAATAATAATTACTGGCAGAACCAAAATGCTCATAACAATTCCAGCAACCAATGCTGACGAGTATGGCATATTAAAAAAATTCACCAATATTGACAAGCCAAACAGACCAAATATCACAGATGGAATAGAAGCAAGATTATTAATCAAAATTTCCAAAAAAACTGTAAATCTATTTTTAGGAGCAAATTCAACCAAATAAATTGCAGTCAAAACTCCCAAAGGCACTGCAGTAAATATTACCACAAGTAAAATAAATACAGACCCCAATATTGCACCTCTTAAACCAGCAATATCAGCAAAAAAGCTATTATTATTAGTAAATATTTTCATATTCCAAGAGGGAGTTATATAATTTCCAAACAGTTCAACAAATTTTACATCATCAATTTTAACTGGGATATAAGAAAAATTATCTTTATTATCTATATAATCTTTTGTAATCAAAATAGCAGCAGAGCTAATATTAGTATTCAGTAAATCTAGAATTTCTTTTCTATTTTCAACATTACTATAAGCAGCAGTATCAACAAAACTATTTATACTATCATTAAAGATATTTTCATAAAATTCATAACTATTATTACTTTCCAGACTGGATTCAGAATATTTTAGTGGCAAATGCAAATTATTAACCCTAAAGGAACTAACATTTAAGTAGAATAAGCTACCAATAATTATCAACAAACTACATACAGAAAAAAAAGTAGCAGAGCAACACAAAAATTTAAAAAATTTATTTAGTATTTTTCTCTTAAAAGCCATGATCTTTATGCCTCTTAAACAACTGAATAGCAAAAATGTTAATAGATATTGTAATAACAAACAAAACCATTGCCAAAGCAAAAGCAGACAATGTAACTGGATCATTAAATTCTATATCACCAGTCAATAAGTTAACTATTTGAACAGTAATAGTAGTCATTGAATTCAATGGATTAAAAGTCAGATTAGCATTCAAACCTGCAGCAATAACAACAATCATAGTCTCACCAATTGCACGAGAAAGAGCGAGCAAAAAGGAGCTAATAATATTAGGCATTGCAGAGGGAAGTATTACCCAAAATATAGTTTCAGACTTATTTGATCCCAAGCCATAAGATGCATCATAAAGTGATTTTGGAACAGCCATTATACCGCTATAGCTAATAGAGCAAACTATTGGAATACTCATAACTCCAATCATTGATCCAACAATTAGTGCAGATTCTCCTTCAATATAAAAAATCGATTGAACAAAAGGAACGAAAATAATTACAGTAAATAAACCATAAACAATAGTTGGAATTGCTGACAACAAATTAATAAGAGTTAGCAAAAAATTTTTCATCAATTTAGAAGAATAATTTGATATATAAACAGCAGTCAACAGACCCAATGGAAAAGATATACAACAAGAAACAAAACTTATTACCAATGTACCGACAATCAAGCTTAAAATACCAAATTCACCACTCTGGGGTGACCATATACTACCAAACAAAAAGTCAGATATTGATACATGTTGAAAAAACATCCAATTTTCTTTAATCAAAGAAAACAATATTCCAAAGGTAATCAAAACCAAAAAGTAAGAGCAAGAAAAAATTAATAATTTAAATTCTTTTTCCAAAGAAATATCAAAATATCTGCTTATGAAATAATAACTAACAATTATTGCCCAACTCAAATACACACTGTAGAAACTAACAAATAGTGAGATTAAAAAGCATATAATCATCAGCTATTTTTCCAACTATCTATAGTTTTTATGAGACCTATTTCTTTTATTTTTTTATTTCTTATAAACTCATTAATAAAATCTTCTAGACCGAGATTTTTATTATTTTTTACATACATAAATAGCTGCCTTCTCAATAAATAATTACCATTCATAATTGAATCATTACTTGGAAAAACATTATTAATCTTTATTGGAACAATATCATTATTATTAAATAAAAAGCTATAACTTATAATACCAAGTGCATCATTTTTATTAGAAATTTTTTGAATAATCAAATTACTATTATTTCCAGATTTAACAAAAACCCCATCTTCACGGAAATGATGAGATAAAACAAACTTTTGATCATCTGAGATATTGCTATCAATTTTACTCAAAAACTTATTCATACCAGAAATCATTAATTGTTTAATAAAAACTTCTTTAGTACCAGAGTTATCATTAGGACCAAAAATAGAAATTTTCACCATAGGCAATCCAGGATTAATATCACTCCAATATTTATAATAATTAGGAACCAAATCACCATTTTTAATAGAATATTTGCTTAATGCTAAAAAAATCTCTTCATCTGTCAATAATCTCAGTTTACTTTTTAGATTTCCAACAAGAACTATACCATCATAACCAATAACATATTCTTAAAAATTATTTACACCATTATCTCTACAAAGGGATATTTCGCTATTAGACATTTTTCTTGAAGCATTTACTATATCAGGATATCTTAACCCCGAGCCACTACAAAACAGTTTTATTCCACTACCTGTACCAATATTTTCTACAACTGGAACGGGATAGCTATTAAACTTAGCAAAATATTCACCAACAACAATAGAAAAAGGGGAAATTGTAGCTGAGCCAGTAATATGAATATAATTTCTACCTGAAACTGGAGGCAAACTAAAAAAGTAAACCAATATGGAAAATATAAAAAACAAAGAAATCTTTAAAAAGTCTTTTCCAAACACAGGGGACATAGTTCAATCATCCAAAAGAAAAAATGCAACTCTAGTATTACATATTGATTTATATTTTACAACTAAACAAAATTTATACTTTTTGAATCAACAAAATTAAATATTAACAAATTATCTCTTGAGCAAAAAAAATATATTTAATTATCCAAAAATAAAACAAATCTCTAAACTGCAAAACTGCTAATAACAAAGCTATAGAATCATATAAAAAGAAAAATTTTCTGTCTAGCATTGACTTTAAAAGTAGCATTAAATGGTAATTTTTTAATGTTCAAAATTTGATATAAAGCAAATCTTCCAATAAATATGGAGATAATTTTCAATACATTAAATTTTAAATAACACTTTTCCAATGATTCTTTGGAAAAATAAAAATTTTCAATATTTGATATAAAAGATTATTAGTGTTATTATTTCATAGTTTAAAGTAGTTATAGGAAATTAGATGAAGTTTTTATGTATATTCTTAACAATCACAAGACTAATTCTTGTACCCATGATAGCAATATTATTTTTCCAAAACAGATGGGCTGCATTTTTTGTTTTTATTATTGCATCTTTAACTGACTACTTTGATGGCAAACTAGCCAGAAAATAAAATGCTGTGTCTGAATTAGGAAGAATAATAGATCCAATTGTAGACAAAGTTTTAATTATAACAACATTAATTTTAATAATCACAGTAAATTTCAATGTTATATTTCCTGGATTAATTATAATTTGGCGTGAAATCATGGTTAATGATTTTAAATTTGTTAACAATGAAATAAGAACTTCAAATTTATCAAGGATAAAGACTACACTCCAGATGTTATCTATTGGAATGCTTTTACTTCCTGAACAAAATTATATTGATATTTCAAACCTAGGAATCTCAATTTTATGGATAAGTGCAATAATATCAATAATTACAGGAATATATTACTTAATAAGAGAAAATAAACAATAAATTAATCACTTATTTGGTTCATTTTCAGTTTTTACAGAATTATTATGATGATTTTCCAAATCATTAATCTTTATTTTATTTGAGCCAAACAAAAATATCATAAAAATACCAGAAATTATTAAGACATCTCCATGGCTCAAATTTACAAAGAAAAAATCCATATAATCATGAACATGACCACAACTTAATCGATGTAAAATATTACCTAAAGATCCACCAAGTGCAACTTTAATACCAGACCTAGCAGATTGGTTACAATCAACAAATTTAAGAAGCAGAAATCCTATAGAAAACAATATAACAGATACTAAAATGACAGAAAGTTTATGATAATCAGACATAATTCCAAAGATCAAACCTTCATTATTATATATTTCTGTATCCAAAAAATTTACCAATAAACTCTTTTGATTCTCATCAAGACTATCTATTATATTAATAATGTAGTGATCAAAATAGAAACAAAAAGAACCTAGTATCAATATAATAAACATAATAAATACCTACTACTATTTTACCTTCAAAAATTAATTTATGTAACTTTATGTAACATTTATAATATTTGCACACTTAGAACAAAGAAAATTATCTTTGATAGGAGAAACATTTTCCAAAAATACAGTTAAACATCTCTCGCATTTTATTCCTTTAGCTTTTAATGCTACCACAAATATACCATTTTTATCAGACAATCTAAATGCATCTTCAGGAAGATTACTGCTAATACTAAAAATTCTACATTGAGAAACAGTTAATAACTCAGACAAGTTAAATTTTTCAATAACATTTTGATAATTATCATCAAGATATAAATCCAAAGATAAATCTAATTTATTTTTCACTTCACTGGAGGCAATTATCTTATCAATTGCACAATTTACCACTTCTTTAATATCAAAAAATTTATTCATCAACTGATCTATTTCAACATATTCCCAATACTGACCAATCTTACTGAATCTTTCAAGATGAATAGACTTACCAGACAGTGGATCTGTCGCCAAATCACTTCTATTAATGAAACATTCCCAATCAATATGATCTTTAAAATCACCAATTAAATGCATCCATGCTTCTTCACATGTAAATGACAAAATTGGAGAATACCACTTAAACAGAAAATCAGCCAAAATCTTTAGAACTGTCTGACAAGATCTCCTACGAAGACTATCTTTACCATCACAGTAAATGCTAAACTTCCTAATATCAAAATAAAAAGCTGAAAGAGTTTTATTACAGAAGTTATGTAAATCAACATATATCTGATATAAATCATATTTATCTAAATTAGAAATCAATGATTTATGTAAAACAGCAATTTGATGCAATAACCACTTCTCAAGATTTGGCAAATCAACATACTGAACAGTATCATCTTCAGAAAAATCATTAATATTTGATAATATATAACGGAATGTATTTCTAACACGACGATAAACATCAATCTGAGATTTTATAATATCATCACTAATACGGACATCTTTAGTAAAATCAGATGACAAAACCCACAAACGCAATATATCTGCACCGTATTCAGATATAATTTCCTGAGGCAATATAGTATTACCCAATGATTTAGACATCTTATAACCATCTTTATCCAAAACAAAACCATGGGTAAGTAATGATTTATATGGAGCAATTCCATTTGTACCACAAGACTCTAACAAAGATGACTGAAACCAACCACGATGCTGATCAGAACCTTCCAGATATAGATCTGCTGGAAAGGACAAACTTCTATTTTCTTGCAAAACGAAGGAGTGTGTGCAACCTGACTCAAACCAAACATCTACTATATCTGTAACTTTTTCATAATCATCTGGACTATATTTATCATCTAGAAAAATATCATTATCCAAATCAAACCATGCATCTATTCCCAATTCACTAATTACTTTAGAAATATTTTCATTAATTTCTTTATCCTTTAAAACCAATCCTGTAGATTTTTCAACAAAAATAGCAATTGGAACACCCCAGCTACGCTGCCTAGAAACCAACCAATCAGGACGATTTTCTAACATAGCCTGCAAGCGTCTTTTACCTCCTTCAGGGAAAAATTGGATATCATTTTCTACGCTTTCAAGTGCCTTTTGTCTCAAGCTTTTATTTTCATCAGAAAATTCTTTATCAATATTCACAAACCATTGTTTAGTATTACGGAAGATTAATTTTTGCTTAGAGCGCCATGAGTGTGGATATGAATGAACTATATTTTTTTCACCAAAAAGCAGATTTACAGATTTAAGCAAATCAATTAATTTATTTTCATCATCAAAGATATGATTTTTTGCAACAAGATCAACATGATGATAATAAAAACCAGCTTCATCAACTACATCTGGAATATTTATATTATTTTTTATAGCAAAATTAAAATCATCTTCACCATGAGATGGGGCAATATGCACAAAACCAGAGCCAGATTCATCATTAACAAAATCACTTTTAAGCACTAATACTTCAAAATCATAAGCACTAGACAATGATTTTAATGGATGGGAACAAATAAAGTTTCCTGGGTAAATTTCTTTTATCAACTCTAACTTAATATTAGTATCTTTTTCAAAGTTTTCTGCCAATTTGCATGATAAAACCAATTTACCAGCCAATGAATTATACAAACCATATGTTATTTCACTATTAAATGCTATTGCTCTATTTCCAGGAATTGTCCAAGGTGTAGTTGTCCAAATCACAACTTTTGCATCTGATGCAGAAGTATCATTCAAGATCAAATTATTAATAGGAAAACCAACATAAACACTTTTAGATGTAATATCCTTATATTCAATTTCAGCATCAGCAAGAGAAGTCTTTTCAGCAATTGACCACATTACTGTCCTATCATTAGAATACAAAAGATCATTCATCAAAAACTTATGTATTTCTTGAACAATTTTAACTTCAGAGTTTCTATCCATTGTCAAATATGGATTTTCCCAATCAGCATGAACACCCAAAGATTGAAATTCTTCATTCTGAATATCAACCCAGCTAGCAGCAAAATCTCTACATCTTTTCCTAAAATCAAAACCAGATATTTCTTCTTTTACATTATTTTTATTATCTAATTTTTTCTCTTCCAAATATAATTTTTCTACAGACCATTCAATTGGCAAGCCATGACAATCCCAACCTGGAATATAATTTGCACTTTTACCAAACATTCTTTGATATTTTAAAATTATATCTTTCAAAATTTTATTCAGAGCAGTTCCAATATGGATATGACCATTAGCATAGGGAGGGCCGTCATGTAAGGTAAATTTTTCACCAGAAAGTGACTTTTGCCTTTCTAACAATTTTATTTTCTTCCAATATTTCAATATCCATTTTTCTTTAGATGAAAGATCAGCCTTCATAGGAAAATTAGTTTCAGGCAAAGATAATGTATATTTATATTTTTTCTCTTTATTCATAATTACTACCAAAAATTAAACAAACTTTTTAAGAATATATGATGCAATTTTACAATCTTCATCAATTTTATTCTCCAGCAAAAATCTGCTGTCAAATTTTTCTTCTTTTCTGATAAAATCAACAAAATCTACTTTTATCACTTGATCATAAATATCTTGAGAAAAATCATTCAAAATATGAACTTCTAAACTTACATTTTCTGGCAATAAATCTTCTTTAGCTTTATTCCTAAAAGTAGGACATATACCAAAATTAGCAACACCATACAAAATTCTTTTATCCTCTAAAATTACTTTTACAGCATAAACACCAAGCTTTGGCCAAACATAAGACCCAATAGAAATATTAGCTGTAGGGTATTTCAGGCCTAATTTTTTACCATGCAAAACTTTACCTTGAACTTGCCAACAGCAACCCAATTGTTTTTTAGCTTCAGAAATTTTTCCAGATCTAATCAAATTTCTAATATTAGATGAAGAATATTTAACTCCATTTTCATCAAATAAATCATCTACAATTTTAACCTGAAATTTATATTTTTCTCCCAATAATTTCAAACAATCCACATCACAACTATGATTATTACCAAACCTAAAATCTTTACCAACAACTATCAATGATGCTTTCAAATCATTTACAATAACATCTCTAATAAATTTTTCACCAGAAATTTCAGAAAAATCTTTAGAAAAATCTAAATCTACTACTTTAACAAAACCATCAAAGCTTTCTTTAAGAATAATATTTCTCTGCTGTGAGCTAGAAATATAAAAATCAAATTTTTTATCTGAAAAAAACAATTTTGGATTTCTGTTAAAAGTCACAAGACAAATATTTCTTAAACTAGAATTAGATAGAGCACAATTTATAATTTCTCTATGGCCAAAATGTATTCCATCAAAACATCCAATAGTAACTACAGATTGATTAGTCATTTTTCTTTTCTAAATCAACAAACCATGGTTTACGAGCATCCATAATCATTTCATCAGCAATCTTTTCTTTTATTTTTAAATCTTTTAAAAAACCAGTTGCTGTATCTATCAACTCATCAATAGATAATTCTGCTAACTCTTCAGAATTCTTAATATCATTTTTACCTAATATAACTGCAATATCATGTGTCATATGTTTAACTTTCATTATATCTTCTGACACATTTAAATCTTTCAATTCTTGCAATCTTAAATCTGCTTCACTTTCTTTATATTTTTGAGCACGACTATAAATCTCACTAGCAATTTCTTCATTAAAACCTTCAACTTTTAATAATTCAGAAAGCGAAACAGATAAAATATCATCTACAGTGTAAAAATCTTCTGTGTATAGAATATATGCAATCATTTCATCAACATCAAGAGACTTAATAAGATTATCTACAACTTCTTGCATATCATTTTTACGCAGATTTTCTTCTTGATCTTCTGTCATAATTTCAATATCTCTTCCAATCAACTTAGATGCCAAGCGAACATTCTGACCACCAGAACCAATAATTAGACTTAATTGATCTTCTTTTACAATCACTTCTATCTTATTCTTTTGTTCATTAACAACAACCTTAATAACCTGACCGGGGGACAAAGCATTAACAACAAAGATAGCAATATTTGGATCCCAATTAACTACATCAATTTTTTCACCACGAAGTTCTTTAATAATTGAATTTATTCTAAAACCTCTAACTCCAATACATGTTCCGACTGGGGAAATTCCTGCTTCTTCTGTATAAACAGCAATTTTAGTTTTACTTCCTGCTTCCCTAGCAATAGCCTTTATCTGTATAGATCCACTAGCAACTTCTGTAACTTCCTGTTCAAACAATTTTAAAACAAAATTTGGATTTACTCTAGAAACCAAAACCTGAGGAAGTCTTTTATCTTCTCTAACATCATAAATATATCCAGAAACAGTATCATTATAGCTGAAGTTTTCCCAAGGAGGTAAAAGTTCATTCCTTAAAATAACTCCTTCAGCTTTACAAATATCAATAATTACATTACCATTTTCATAACGTTTAAATTTACCACAAACCATCTGACCAATCTTATCTTTATATTGGTCATATTCAGATTGCCTCTGTATTTCATTCAACTTACTACTAAAAATACCAATTAATGATTGCATATTAGTTCTATTCATTTCTACCTGAGGCAGATCAAGTTCTAATGTATCACCAACTTTCAAAGTTTTATTAACAGTTTTTGCATCAGATAATGAAATATCTGTATCTGTATTCTCAGGTTCACCTTCAACAACCTGCAATAAACTAGAGCTTTTTATTTCAAAACTATCTTTATCTGTTTTTATAATAGTTTTAATATTCCAATCGCTACCATTCAAGATATTAATCAGCTTACTAATGGAGTACTCAAAAATTTGACTCAATATCTCAGGCTTGATACTTTTATCCTTTGCCAGCTCATCAATAATTTTTATCAAATCCCTATTCATAGATTTATACCTTTAATAAATTAGATTAATCACACTATAATACATCTTATAAATATAACAATTACTATAGTAATATATAATCATAATTAGATCAAAATACAAACTATAAGGATTTACATAAAATACTTACCAGGTCTGTTCTTTCCCAATCAAATCCACCTTGATCATAATTTTCATGACCAAAATGACCACCAAAAGCAGTACTTAAAAATATTGGTCTCTTTAAATCAAATCTATCAATTATACCAGAAGGGGTCATATCCACTAATTCGAATAATTTTTTTAAAACAACTGACTCACAAATATTACCACTACCATGGAAATACAAAAATAAAGATATTGGCTCACTAATGCCAATAGCATAAGATAGTTGTACTGTACATTTTCTAGCAATTTTAGCAGCAACAATATTCTTAGCTAAATACCTTGCCAAATAAGCACCAGACCTATCAACTTTACTACAATCTTTTCCAGAAAAAGCACCACCACCATGAGGAGCTGCTCCACCATATGTATCTACAGTAATTTTCCTACCTGTCAAACCAGTATCAGCCACAGGACCACCACTAATAAATGTACCAGATGGATTAATAAAATATTGTGTATCTTTATTTATCAAATGTAATGGAATTACTTGTTTAATATAATTTATTCCAATATCTGTAACATCTTTCAAAGATAAATGTGCTTTATGATTTAAAGACAAAACAACTGCACTAACAGCCACTGGCTAATAAAAGTCATCAACTTTATCATAAACAACAGAAACCTGAGTTTTATTATCTGACAAAATACCTGGCACATTACCTGAAATTCTATTACTATTAACAAGTTTCACAATATTATGTGAATAATAAATTGGAGCAGGCATTAATGCTGGAGTTTCATCGCAAGCAAAACCAAACATTATACCTTGGTCACCAGCACCAACTTTATGGCTTTTTTTACTTCCAAATTCTGGATTTAATTTATCAGCAGAAGATAAAGAACTTGAACTAAAATTATTTGACAATAAATCAATATTACCACCATCAACACAACCAGAAATTTCCTCTGATTGAGCATGCATATGATTTTGAATTTCTACTGTATTCCAGTTAAATCCTTCACTATCATAACCAAGAATTTTAATAAGGTTTCTAACATTACTATCAACCTCATCATGTGTTAAAGAAACACCTTTCAATTCACCAGCCAAAACAACTAAATCTTTTGTTACCAATACCTCGCAAGCAACACGTGAATTGGGATTTTTTTTCAAACAAATATCCAAAATTAAGTCAGAAATTTGATCTGCTATTTTATCAGGATGACCAGCTCCAACTGACTCAGAAGTAAAAACGTACATAAAAAACCTCATTAATATAAAATGAATATAGGTGCAAAATACTATATTAACTATTACAATTCTTGCACAACTTTAAAAAACCTAATACAGCTTTTTTTAAATCAGGGTTATTCAATTTATTATAATACTTAACCAGTTCAATTACATCTTTACTGCTAAGTATCAACCCATTAGAGTTATTTTTATCTTCAACAAAATCCCATAAATCTTTTCTCAATCCCTTATTTGAATCTGAATAAGACAATGAATCTTCATAATTATTACTATGCAAATTATAATTATTTATTCCACTAGGAAGTCCTTCAAAAAAATATTCAATACTTACACCCAAAACTATGGATAAAATATGAAGACGACTGCAGCTAATTTTATTGTCACCTTTTTCATTTTTTTGTAACTGCTGAAAACTAATACCAATCTTCTCAGCCAATTCCTTCTGAGTCATACCCAATGCCATTCTAATACATCTAACTTTATGACCTACATGTACATCTACATCACTGATTGTTTTAAAAGTTTCTGACATTTTTAACATTAAATATTAGCCTAATAATAAATTAATTAATAATTTTTATGAACTTAATAAACATTATATAGATATAAAATTTGATTGTCTATCAAAAAACTAATAAATTTTAGCAAAAATTTAAATAAAAGATCTTTAGGTACTAATATTTTCAAACAAATACATATTTATGCATTAAAATATGTTAAATAGATTTAAAAAATTCGATGTAGTAGAACCAATTATATCTTTTTCAGACACAGATAAAATGTTAAAAATACAATTTATTATGTGTAACAAATTAGCAGGCTCATTCTCTTTAACTCTGCCTCTTAATGGAACTGGAGTTAAGTAAGGGCAATCAGTTTCTACCAATAATCTATCAATTGGAATTAAAGTTTTTACTATATCTTTCAAGTCACGAGAATTAGCAAAAGTTATTATACCTGAAACAGAAATATAACCACCCAAGTCTAGACATCTTTCTGCAAGAAATCTTGACCCTGAAAAACAATGAATAAGAAATTTAAATTTCTTAGCCTGCATTTCTTTTTCCAAGACCCTAACTGTATCAGTATCAGCATCTCGAGTATGAATAATCAATGGAACTCCAGTTTCTTGTGCAGCATTTATCTGATTTAGAAACACTTTTTCCTGAACTGTAATAGGTGGATTATCATCATAATGAAAATCAAATCCACACTCACCAATACCAACAATCTTATTATTATTTGATACATAATCAATAATTTGCTCAACAGTTACATTTGCATCTACATGACATGGGTGAATACCTGCTGAGCCATATATACAATCATCCAAGCTAATTATATTTTTAATAGTCTCATTATCAGACCACATAGTTGCAACATTTAGCAAACAACCAACTCCTGATAATTTTGCAATTGCAATTGCCTTTTTAGGATCCTTTAGCATATGAAAATGACAATGGCTATCAACTATTTTACCCAGAAAATCTCTATACATAATTAATCAATCCTTAGTTATTCAATTCTTGGAAAAATTATATTACAACTATCAATTTTTGTACCAGTTTCTAAGAAGTTCTTATCACCTGCCTCATTCAAGTTTGAAATTTTTCTATTTTCAGACTTAACATGCAACAAATCTAATATTTTCTCTGCAGAAGATGGTATAAATGGCTGTAAATAAATAGTCAAAATAGCTATAGCTTCTAAACAATTTCTCAAAATATTACCTACTAACTCAGGCTGATTTTTTTTATTCCATGGAGCTTCATCATTTATATATTTATTAATCTTACCAGATATAGCAACCAAACTATCTAATGCATGATGAAAATCTACTTTCTCAACCTTAGATATGTATTCAGGTGCAAAATTTAAAGCTTCAGATACAATTGGATCTCTTTTTACTAAACCAGGAATCTTGCTATCAAAGTCTTTATGAACTATAGATACCACTCTCTGGAATAAATTGCCAATTGAGTTAGATAATTCTGAATTAACAATTTTCTTTATTGATTCATAGCAGAAGTTACCATCTTTACCTACAACAAATTCTTTAACTAAGTAATACCTAGACTGATCAACACCATACTTATCTTTTAAATATTCTGGGGAAATTATATTACCCAAAGATTTAGACATCTTTTGACCATCTACAGTCCACCAACCATGAGCCAAGATCTTTTTTGGAAGCTCAATACCAACAGCCAAAAGTAATGCTGGCCAATATACTGCATGGAAACGAGCAATATCTTTACCTATAACATGAAGATCTGCTGGCCAATATTCTAGATATTTTTTATCTGGATAACCAATTGCACTCAAATAGTTAACCAAGGCATCAACCCAAACATATATAACATGATTTTCATTTCCAGGAACTTTAATTCCCCAAGAGAAATTAGTACGAGATACAGATAGATCATTTAAGCCGCTTTCAACAAAGGAAATTACTTCATTAAAACGATAACTTGGAAAAACAAATTCAGGGTTATTTTTATAAAAATCAAGCAATTTATCTTGCCAGCCAGACAAACGGAAAAAGTAACTTTCTTGTTCTTCCCATTCTACTGGACTACCAAAAGGAGAAATTTTAATCCCATCAGCATTTACAGTAATTTCATCTTCTGCATAGAAGGCTTCATCTCTTAATGAGTGCCAACCTTCATATTTACCCAAGTAAATTTGATCATTTTCAACTAATTTATTCCAAAAATGTTCAACTGCTCTAGCATGTTCAGGGCTAGTTGTTCTAATAAATAAATCATTAGAAAAATTAAAAATATCACTTAAGCCTCTAAAGGAAGTACTAAGTTCATCACAAAATTCTTGAGGATTTTTTTTAGCTAAGATTGCAGCTTTTTCAACCTTTTGACCATGTTCATCTGTTCCTGTACAAAACTGTACATCATAATCATTCAATCTATAAAATCTAGCCAGTATATCAGCAATCAAGCCACTATAGGTATGACCAATATGAGGTTTATCATTAACATAATAAATTGGGGTTGTTATATAAAATTTTTTCTTTTTATCTGACATAATCTTCCTCATACTTAAATCAACCCATCACCTTACCTATCACATAATTCAAAGCAGCATTTCTATTTGTATTAAAATCCAATGAATTTTGCAAAATATCTCTTGATTCAATCCAGTGATCAAAATAGAAATTTTTTACCAAGTTTGAAGTAAACAAATCATATATTTCAAATTCTTCTGACAATAAATAGTCATCATTATAAAACAAATAATTAAATATTCTAACCCAGAAGCTATCATAAAACAAAGTAAAATTATAGTATTCATTATTTTCAATAATACATTTAGAAAAATTAGACACTTCAATAGCCAAATCATCAAAAGTAGTTTTATTACTCAACAGCAAAGATTTTTTAAATAAATTTAGCATTGCAAAATATTTATCATAAGATGAAAAAAATATTTTAGCTAGATAGGCACTACCACCGAAAATAGGCATCAATCTTTCCAATTTAGCATAATTACTAACATTATAACTTTTTTTTAAAACACAAGATAAATCATCAAAAGAAAGGGGTTTAAATAAAAATTTAGAACAGCGAGAAACTACAGATGGAATAACTTTAGAAATTTGATGTGATATCAAGATAAAAAACACATTTTCCACTTCTTCAATAGTTTTCAATAAAGCATTTTGAGATTGAACATTCATATAATCAACAGAGTCAACTATAACTATTTTTTTATCCAGATAATAATCATTTTTAAAATAAGAAACAAAACCAAGATTATTAGCTTCATCAAGTTTTTTAGAATATAATACTGATTTTATTGCAACAAAACTTCTAATACTTTTTATACAATCCAAAGTCAACAAACCACCTTTATCAGAACTACAAATCAATAAATTCTCATTTGATAAAACCTGTGATTTACTAACATTTTGAAAAAAAACCTGACATAAATTATATGCCAAAGTTGCTTTTCCAACACCTTTTATTCCCGAGAATAATAGTACATTTGGCAAACTACCACCTTTAATTAAAGAAAATAGGTATTTTTCCAAATTTTTATTACCAAAAAAATCACTCTGAACTAACAAACTTTCCTCCATCAGAAAAATCTTTAATCTGATCTAATGTACTTTCTTCTTTTTTATTTTCTTTATTAGATATTTCTTTTAGTATTTTAGATAATAAAGAAATTTTTAAACCATATTCATTAGAACAACCATACCTCATCAAGACAAAATAATTTCTATTAACCAAGAAACCATGCCAATAATTACCAGATTTATTATCCTTACTACCAACAAAATAAAATATATCATCACTATTAGGTAGTTCTAATTTATTATCTTGAATAATACCTTTTTCTTTCCATTCTGTTAAGCTTTTTCCATCAGATATAAACATATTAGATGCTTGACATGAACCAAAGTTAAAAAATGTCATATCCCAATCAAAATCAATTGGAGATATTACGCTATAGTTATCATTATTATCAATTTCTGACCAACCATTTTCCTGCAAATATTTAGCAATTGATGAGAGGGTTTCCAGTTTATTATTCCAAACATCTGCTATACTGTCATCAAAATCAACACCATAATCCATATATTCTTGTGGACTAAATCTAGTATTACCCAACTGCCCATACTGATTACTCAACAATTTATGTGGCAGAAGATTTTTCTCAGCTATAATTTTCATAGCAGCATAAACTTTACCTTCGATTTCATATGAAAATACAGACTTATTTAACATAGCAATCAAAACAGAAAATATATTTTCATGATAATTATCATAATCAGTTTTATCTGCAAACCAAATTGTTGCTAAAAAGTAGGGAGAAATTTTATATTTTTCTCCAACCAAATTTAACAAATCATAATTTTCTTTATAATCCAAAATGAGATTTGCTATTGTTTTATCATTAATTTCTTCAAAAAGATAATATAATAGGTTTACATTTTTTATACTTGGCAAATTAACATGCTTAACACTTGCCAAAGACAACCTAATTATATCAGGAGAAATATTTCTAAAATCAGCGCCTTTTGTTAACTGTTCAAAGATATCTAAATAGAAAACGCTATTAAAATTATTAGGTTTATTATAACAATAACTATACAACCCCAAACTACACAACTTATCCTGTTTTGCAATCACATTATTTTCATTAACAACAACAGGTGGTTCATCAAACAACCTAACAAAAATAATTGTTGCAAACACAGTCAATAGTATGACCAAATAATAAAATTGATAATACTTAAAAATCTTAATATAAGGTATGCAAATCCGATAAATTCTCTTAAAAAAATCCTTCATTCATACCTCTCTTTAAATATTATTATAATACAAAACAAAAGGACTGTCCAAGAACAATCCTTTATTTTTTAATTCAATAATAAAAACCAAATAAATTTAAGACAGAAAGGGAAATAAAATCAGATCCTAAAACTTAGATAAAAGTGCAACTAAAACAAAGTTCATCAAAGCACTAATCTATCCCTAATAGCTTTACCTTATGTAAAAACAGAACTTTATTAATTATAGTCCTTATGATCTTTATGATAATTTTTTGATGTTTCTTTTCCAGCAGAAACCAAACTAGTGTAATCCTTATGGTAATCCTTTGATGTTTCTTTTACAGGATAAATCCAGTAATAAACAAAAAACAAAACAACTGCAACACACAAAAATACGAATAAAGCCTTTACCCAATCAGACATAATACCTCCAAAAAATAAAAAGAATATTCTAGTCTAATTTTAAAAACAAAAAGTAAAATTTGTCTTAAGCATTAAAAAATAACAATAATATTTTAACTACTTACTTATTAGACCAATAAAATCTTGCAAACTAGAAATTTTTTCTTTAATATCAGCCAGTCTTTTTTCTTCTTGCAAAACAATATTTTTTGGAGCATTTGCAGCAAAACTGCTATTAGACAGCAAATTTTGGATCCTAATTTCATTAGACTTATAATTTTCAAGATCTATTTTTAATCTTTTTATTTCTTGTTCAAAAGATATATCAATTTTCAAAATTAAATTGTCAGAAATTTTTGCACCTTGATGCTTTTCATTAGCAATTCCAAAACAATAATTCTCTAAGTTGCACAAATTAGATAGAATAATCCAATAATTTTTAATCCATTCTCTAATTTTACCTTCATTATTGACAATAACTAATGAAGATTTAACATTATAACCAATGGATAATTGGGATTTTACTGACCTAATTTTCTTCACCAAAAATATCAAATCCTCAATTTCATCAGAATTAGAGGAAGATTGAGATTTAAGTTCTGGCCATTTTCCTTCTATATCATCTTGAGCATTATTAGTCATAAAATCTAATAAGTACAAAGTAACATGAGGCATAATAGGATGCAAAACTAACAATGATTGTTTAATTAACCAATAAAGTGTTTTTTTAACTTCAATGCTTTAATCATTTTTATCATTCTTAAGATAAACCTTAGACAATTCAACATACCAATCACACAAATCATCCCAGATAAAATGATAAACATTATCAGCAAAATCATTAAATCTATAACCCAAAATGAATTCATTACTTCTATTCAGCATTTCTGAAAATTTAAACACAGACCATTTATTAAATGACAAAGAAACCAAATCAGGATCGAAGTTTTTATTATTCAAATCATGAGCAAAACAGCCATTCATATCAGCAAATCGGACTAAATTCCAAATTTTAGTAATAAATTTATGTGCAGATTCAATTCTAGATTCAGACAAGCAAATATCTTTTGCATAAGTAGCTGATCTTGCCAATGCAAACCTCAAAGAGTCAGCGCCGTATTTTGATATAATTTGCAATGGGTCAATAACATTACCTTTAGATTTAGACATTTTTTGACCATTTTCATCACATACCAAGCCATGAATATATACAGTTTTAAATGGTATATCTTTCTGAAAGTGCAAACCCATCATAATCATTCTTGCCACCCAGAAAAAAATAATATCAAAACCAGTAAACAGAACATCTGTTGGATATTTTAATTTTATTTCATCCAATTTTTGAGGCCAATTCAATGTTATCATTGGCCATAAAGCGCTAGAGAACCAAGTATCTAAAACATCAGTTTCTTGAGTCAAATGAATTTCATGCAAATTTTTCCCCAATTTTTTAGATGCAGCAATTTTTGCTTCATCAACATTTCTAGCAGGATAACAATTACCACTATCATCATACCAAATAGGAATTCTATGACCCCACCAAAGCTGACGAGATATACACCAAGGCTGAATATTATACATCCAATCCAAATAAATTTTTTTCCAATTTCCTGGAACAAATTTAATTTGATCATTTTCAACTACTTTAATAGCCATTTCAGCTAATGGCTTAACATCTAGCATCCATTGATCTGTCAACATTGGTTCAATCACTGAATCTGACCTATCACCAAAGGGGACAGAATGTTCAATATCTTCAATTTTTTCTATCAAGTCCAAATCAGATAAATTTTCCAGGAGCAACTTACGAGCGGCAAATCTATCCAAACGCTGATATTTCTCTGGAACCTCACAATTTAATGTTCCATCAACATTCAAAATATTAACTGGGGTCAAATTATGTCTTTTACCAACCTCATAATCATTAAAATCATGACCAGGGGTGATTTTAACTAAACCGCTACCATAATCTAAATCAACATAGTCATCAGCAATAATTGGAATAAATTTCTTTGTTTCAGGAACCAAAACTTGATAATCATTCAATTGTTCAAGTCTTTGATCTTTTGGATTAAGTGCAATTGCAACATCACCAAACAAAGTTTCTGGACGAGTAGTAGCAACAACCAAAAACTGATTATTTTTAACAAATTTATTCCAATCAATTTCAGCAAAAACATCTAATAACTGATCTTTTTTTACTATTGGATACCTAATGTAATAAAGTTTACCAGGAAGGTCTTTTTTATCAACTTCCAAATCAGAGATAGCTGTCTGTAAAACACAATCCCAATTCACCAATCTTTTAGATTTATAAATCAATTTTTTTTCATACAAATCAATAAAAGCTTCTATTACTGCCTCTGATGACTGTAGATCCATAGTAAATCTAGACCTATCCCAATCACACAAACAACCTAATTTAGCAAGCTGATCAAGAATTATATTATTACTTTTTTCTTTCCATTCCCAAACTTTAGAAACAAATTCATTTCTACCAATTTTATCTTTATAAATTCCCTTTTTTAGGAGATCTCTTTCAACAACCATTTGAGTAGCAATACCTGCATGATCAGTTCCTGGCTGCCACAGGACATCATAACCGAGCATTTTCTTATACCTAACAACAATATCCTGTAGAGTACTATTTAAAGCATGACCTATATGCAAAGATCCTGTAACATTAGGAGGGGGCAATATTATTGTAAAATATTCACCAATTTTATCTCTAGAGCTTAAAACATCTATCAACTGACTTTTTAATTCTACTTCATTAATATTGTATCTTTTATCCATAACAATTAACCTTGCAATAATCAAATGAAAATCAATTAACAAGATCCTGATTTAAGGTTATCTTACCTTTTCTAACTTTAGCATCTAGAAACAGATGAACTTTTTTATCTAAAAATTGACACATTTGCAAACGTGATCTAGTTCCGATATTCTTTATTTTCTGACCATCTTTACCAATAAAGATAATCTTATGATTTTTATTACTCAATTCAACTTTCTGATAAATAAACAAGCCTTTATCATTTTCTTCAATTTTCACAGTATCCACTGTTGCCCCATAAGGAATTTCTTCATGACATGATAACATAATCTGTTCTCTTGTAATTTCTGCTGCCCAGATTTCTAAAGGCAAATCAGTATGAAAATCCAATGGATAAGCAGCAGGACCTTCTGGAGCTGAATCAGCAAAAACATCTTTCAAGACATCAATTCCATTATTTTTTGCAGCTGATACCATAAAAGTTTGTTCAAAATCTGCCAATTCATTTGCCTCTTTGGACAACAACAATAGATCTGGCTTACTTACCAAATCTATTTTATTCAAGACCAAATATTTCTTTTTTGAAAAATTCTTAATTTTTAATATTATTTCTTTTACATAATGAGAAAGGCCTGAACAGCCATCCACAACCACAGCAATAACATCAGCACCGTTAGCAGTAACCCAAGCACTTTCAACCATTTTTTGAAGCATTTCATTAGACCCATTATCAATACCGGGGGTATCAATAAAAACCACCTGACTTTTTTTATAATTTAAAATCCCTCTAACAGGAATCCTAGTTGTATTTCTTTTTTGAGTAACAATTGAAATCTTACGATCCAATATTTGATTCAATAACATTGATTTACCAGCATTAGGCAGCCCAATCAAAGCCACAAAACCACATTTTTCAATCATTTTTTTTCTCTTTTTTCTCTTTTAAATTTAAATCTTTTTCAAAACTATGCAAAAACTTTTTTGCTGCGTTAAATTCAGCAATCTGTTTCCTAGAGCCGCTTCCATAAACAGATTGAAATCCCTGAACCAATAATTCAACCACAAAAACAGGATCATGATCTTCTCCCTTAATTTCAACCAATTTATAAACTGGCAAACTAAGCTTTTTATCCTGCGCCCATTCCTGCAAAATACTTTTACAATCAGATTGGGATAAAGAAACACAATCAATTTTATCTTTCCAAAGACACTCAATTACTTTTTTTACAGACTCATAACCAGAATCCAAAAAAACTGCTCCCAAGACAGCCTCACATAAATCAGATATTATTGAATCCATCTTTTTACCATTAATAATATCTTTAGTAGCCTTAATTTTATCAAATATACCCAAGCCAGATGCAATTTCCATTAAGCAATTTTTATTAACACAATTATTATAATGACAAGATAATTGACCAACTGTGTAATCATTATATTTTTCATATAACTTTGAACTTATAACCAATCCCAAGACATGATCACCTAAAAATTCCAGATGTTCATAATTATCAACTGCAGAAAATGATTTATGACTTAAAGCAGATTTCAATAGATCAATATTTTTAAATTTATATCCTAATTTTTTTTCTAAATCTGAAAGCATAGACTAATTAATTTTTCCCATAAACTTAGCAAATGATACATTAATTATCCAACGAACAGGGTTATTCAAAAAATTCAAGTTAGTATTGAAGAAGAACCTATCAGCTCTACCAACCAACTCAGAACTTGAAATCATTCCCAAACCAGCTCTGCTATCAAATGATTCATCTCTATTATCACCCATAAAGAAGAAGTGATCATCAGGAACTATAAATTCCCTAGTATCATCATAATTTGAATAATAAATATTTCTAATTAGATATTCTTTTCCATGAAGATTTTTTTCAAAAAACAAATTACCATCAACTTTTGATACAGACAATTCTTTGCCATTAACATATAATTTTTGATTAACCATTTGAACCCTATCTCCAGGCAAACCAATTAATCTTTTTACAAAATAAATATCATTATTTTCAGGTTTAAAAACTATAACATCACCTCTTTCTGGCTCAGAGTAAAGTAATTTAGAATTCCAAAAACCAAAAATCTTATCTAAGAAAAAAGCATCACTTATAAAATTTCCACTTGGAAAAGAATTTTTATTATAACCATAAGCATATTTAGACACAAAAACCCTATCTCCAACCTCCAAACCAGGAAGCATTGAGCCAGAGGGAATAACAAAAACCTGAACAACAAATGAATTAATTGCTACAACTAAAAGTATAACTCTAAAAAAAGAAAAAATTGAACTTCTAGTGTACTTATTTCCAACAATGATGATCAAAAATACAGTAAACCAAAACAATAACAACATCAAAACCTCAATATTCAACTATCACGCTAGAAGATACAAAATTCTTCTCATCAGATAATGACAAATAAATTCTAAATTCTATCTTAACATTCATTTTCTGCAATTCATTAATCAGATATTGCATAGCACCATCATGTAAAATAATTGATGGCTTACCCATTGGAGAATGAACAACTTCAATATTTTTAGGATAAACACCATTAGTAAAACCAGTACCCAGAGCTTTACTCAAAGACTCTTTAGCGGAAAAAAACATTGCATATAAGTTATCTTGATTACCCTTATTACTGATATAATCAAGCTCATTCTCAGTATAATTTCTTTCCAGAAATCTTCTTTTTCCAAAAGAAAAATTAGCTATCCTTGAACTATCCAATATATCACTACCTATACCAAATATCATAGAAAAATCAACTAATTTTCAGAAGATTCAATTTTATTAGAATGGGAAAAAACAAAACTAAAATCCAAATTTCCATTTGCAGCTTCTTCTAATGCAACTGCAGTAGATTTTTGATTAGCAAACAATGAAGACAACCTTCCAGACTCAATTTCATATGCTTTCTTATAAATACATACAACACATTCAAACTTATTTGAATTATTACTTCTTATGAAATCTTCTACCATAGCTCTTGACATAAAATTTCTCCATTTTTAGTTCAAGTATACATTATAGCAATTTTTAAAACACTAGCAAGGAATTAGCTCTTATCTCTAAGAATTGATGCTTGTGATCTTTTCCAATCACGTTTTTTAATATCTTCTCTTTTATCAGGGTTTTTTTTACCTTCTGCCAGAGCAATTGTAACTTTAATCAAATTTCTATCTGACAAAAATACTTTTATTGGGACTATTGTCATTCCTTTTTGACCAACTTTACCTTTAAGTTTATGAATTTCATTACTTTTCAATAAAAGTTTTTTCAACCTAAGTTCATCATGATTACCATAACCTTTATATGAGGCAACATTCATATTACTAATCCAAAGAGAATCTTCATGAAAAATCACATAAGCATTTGAAATATCAGCTTTACCATTTTTAATAGACTTAACTTCTGATCCGAGCAAAACCAAGCCAGCATCATATTTATCCTTGAGAAAATAATTATAATTTGCCTTCTTATTCAAGAGAATTATTTTCATATCAATCCTAAATCAATTGTCAAAACAACAAAATAAAAGCTTCTTACTATACTTTTCCTTAGAATCAAACAACAAATTAAGCTTTCTTTATTGATAATAACTCAAATTATCATAAAATCACATCTTCAAAAAAAATACTATTAAAACTGTAATAATTATCATTTATTTATATAATAAAAAACTAAATTAACCAGAAAAATACAACTAATTATTGCAAAATTTCTGCATTTAAATCATTCTATATCATGAAATAATGAGGTTTTGGAATATGAGTATAAAATATGTAGAAAAGGAATTGTCAAAAATTATTGACCCAAAAAGGATCAAAGTTAAAATTCTAAATAAGTCTAAGATTAAAGCAGAGAAAAAAACTGACAAGAAGAGTGATGATGACAAAATTAGTGTTGCCACACTTTTAAAGATGGTATTTGATGCAATCACTGAGTCTGTAAAGGATGAAAGCAGAGTTGTTATTACAAAATTTGGGACATTCTCTGTAGAAGAAAGAAAAGCACGTCCTGGAACAAATCCTATTACCAGACAAAGAGAAATATTCCCTGCTAAGAAGGTTATAAGATTTGGTGCATCCAAAACATTAAAGAAGTACATTGCTGAATAGTTTTTTATTTATAGGCGGTCTCTAATTTTTAGGGATTGCCTTGTTTTTTATTATTTTTTTCCTATATAGATTTTTGTCAGAGATTATTTTATAGGTTTTGTAGAGATGAAGGATTATTATAAGACACTAGGAGTTTCAGAGAGTGCTACATCTAGTGAGATAAAGTCTGCATATCATAAGCTAGCGAAAAAAATGCATCCAGACCTTAATCCTAATGACAAAGACATAGAGAAAAAATTTCAAGAGATATCTGCTGCTTATAACACATTAAGCAAGAAGGAGAGCAGGGAAAAGTATGATCAAGAGAGAAAATTCTCTCAATTCCAACCGCAAGGTAATCCAAACTGGAGCAATCAACAAAGTCATAGTACAAATTTCCAAAATTCAGGAGCCTTTAACAGCTTTGGTGGAGCGAACTTTTCTTTTGATTTTGATTTAGACAGCATTTTTAACATCTTTGGACAAAAAACAAACAGTGTTCCAAAGGGGAAAGATTTATTAGTCAATATAACAATACCATTTATAGATTCTGTTTTAGGGGTGCAAAAGGAAATAAAAGTAAGAAACAAGAAATTAAAAATCAAAATTCCTCCAGGAGCCAAGAATGGTGATTTAGTTACAATAAAAAACAGAGGGGAATCTGAACCAGGGGGCATTTCTGGGGATCTTAAAATTAAGTTAAAAGTAGAACCGGACCAGATTTTTCAACGTCAAGGGCATGATATATATATATTTATTGAAAAAAACAGTATAAAAAACGGGACTGCAATAGTTCCTACCATTTATGGAAAAGTAAAAATAAGGATACCCAATCCAATTCCGAGCAAAATCAGACTACAAGGAAAGGGAATTAGAAGCAACAAAAAAATTGGCAACCAATATATAATAATATCTTAAAAGCTTCTTTTTACCTTGATATTTAACAATAAATTAACTCTTTGATATTAAGTAGTATTGCTATAGTTATTAGCCAAAAAATAATCAAAATAAAACAATAATTAATAACAATAAAGCAATAAGTAATAACAATAAACAAATATAATTTGAAGAAATTTTGTAGATTTATTATAAAAGTAGATTTAGTATAAAAAGCAAGACAAGTATATGAATAGTTATAGCAAGATAATAAAATTTTGGTTTTCAAATGAAAGCAGGGATAATTGGTTCAAATTTGATCCAAAGTTTGATCAAGTAGTGAAAACAAGGTTCTTACAGAGATACAAAAATATTTTAAAAATAATCCAATCTGAGGAAAGCCTAACTCCTCATGAGTGTTTAGCGTTAATAATAATAATTTCTGTAATGCCGAAAAAAATGTTTCGCAACACTACCAAAGCTTTTGAATACAATAATTATGCAAAATTAATCAGCAGAAGAATATTAGAAAAATCAATGGAAGCAAAATTTGACAATGAAGAAAAAATATTTGCTTATGCACCGCTTTCTTACAGTGAAAATATTTCAGACCAAGATCTTGCATTAGAGCTTTACAAAAAGCTAGATTTTGCTGATATCACGAAGCAAATCAAGATGAATAGGGACATAATTGCGGAATATGGAAGATTACCGCAAAGAAATATAATTTTAGGAAGAAAGTCTCTTGAATCGGAGAAGATTTTTTTAACAAACATTTATCCAAAAATCATAGATGAATACAAACTTGACCTATTTTTATAATTAATGCTTTTTAAAAGAGCAATAAAAGTTATAATTTATAATGTATATATTTCTAACAGTCTAGGTTTCACTTATATGAGCAAATGGGATAAGGAAAAAATCAAAATTCTCAAAGAACTTTGGCAAACACATACATCTGCCGAAATTGCAAAAATTCTAGGGGAAAGTTTCACTCGTAATTCAATAATTGGGAAAATCAATAGACTTGGGTTATCAAAAAAGGGATCTGAAGCAACAAATCTAGCAGCAGCGAGAAAAGTAAGCAACTGCCAGTCATTTGTTAGTTTAATAAAAAGGGAAGATTTACCGAGCAAAGTTGCTAATGCTCACAAAGGGAGAAATATTTGTGAGTGGCCATTTGGGCATCCTAATAATAATGATTTTTATTTTTGTTCTGCACCTGCCTACAAGAAGTTTCCATATTGCAGAGTACATTACCTAGAAGCATATAAGCACAAAAAAATTTCTAATTCAGAGTAAATTATTATATTATTATTCAGCAAAGGATTCTGATCTAATTATACTAATGAATTTATTCATACCAATCAATTGCAAAAATTCATAAACAATTTTATTAGAGTTTATTATGAATGATTTATTATACCTACTTTCAAATTTATTCAATATTAATCTTGCTATTGGTGCATCAATTTTTTCCAAAAGGTGAAGATCCAATATTAATTTTAATTCTGAATTACTATTAAGATAATTATCCAGCACCTGGATATTCTTATAATTTAGAACCCCTTTGCATGATATGTACATTTCATCATTAACAATATTTCTACTAACTTTTCCTTGCATAAATCTTCTCTTTAATATTTTTCAAATCTGGAAAAACAATCATTTGAAAATCTTGATCATTATCTATTAGTTTAAATACATTGTTATAACAGAACTTAATATTAGCACCGCTATTTCTACAGATATTAAATTCATTAATAAGAGAAATAATCTTTCCATAGCCATCAACACCAATTCTCATCTGACAGAAACTATCAATATCTTTAATCATAGAAGAATTCTGAACTTTTTGTATACAAAGATCAAAATTTTTAATTAATTTTGCACAATTTGTATATTTATTCATAAGCAATCTAGTTTTTTTCTTAATATGGTTAATTTCTTTATTAAGTAATAAGATCTTACTATCAACAGCATATCTTTTTCTAATATTCTTTAAGCAAAAAGCAGGTTCATATTTCTTTTTACAATTATCATAAAAATTAAATACAGAGTTATCTATTTCAGATAGTATTACATTAGAAAACACCTGATCTAAACCAATACCTAGATGATTGTTATTAACTTTTGTCAAATAATCTTTTCTATCTTCAACCTGACCAACTGTATTTTTAACAACATTTTTATTTTTGCTACCGCTATTAACATGACCTAAAACATCATTTGATACATCAACAACCTGATTATTACCAATAATTTTAGGAGTAATAATAAATATTCTTTCTACAGTCATATATGACTTATCTTTTTGCTTAAATAGATAGCCCAAAATCGGGATATCTCCTAATATAGGAATTTTTTTGATGAAGTTATCTTCTTTTTCATAATAATATCCACCAATAATCACGCTATTACCTTCTTTAACAGTAGCCTGGGAAACAATATTTGTCTGACCGGTCAATGGAATGCTATCAACATTATTATTACCTATGATATTACCATCGCTAATATTAATATCCATATAAACCATTCTATTATCATCTTTTTCAATTATTCTTGGGGTAACTTGTAAATTCAAACCAACATTAATTGCACTAACAACATTGTTATTATCTTTAGATCCTGCTCTTATATGAAAGGTTTTACTATGATCCAATACAGCTTTCAAGTTATTTGTTGTCAAAATAGTTGGACGTGAAATAATTTTACCATTACCAGATTTTTCCATCAATTTTATTTTTTGCAGAAATTCTTTCAGGAAAAATTCAGTAGCAACGCTAGCCTGTAAAACAGAATTAAAGTTACTACCACCAACAAGGTTAACTGACACATCACTATCAGAGTTATTACTATTCAAATCAAATCTTGCATCCCACTCAGTACCAATTGTTCTTGACTGTTCAATTGACAAATCAACAATTGTAATTGCTATTTCAATCAATGGCATTTCAATATCTAAGATATCAATTAATCTATTATAAATTGGGAATTTATTCACATAATCATGAACGATAATTCCATTTGTTCTTATATCTGCTGTAATTTGAGGTGTAAATTTATCATTATTCTTAGACAAAGATTTCATTTTAGCCAAGGCATCTCTATAAATACCTTTATCATCTGATTCAAAAAATGTTGGATAATCTTCACCAACAATCAATTTTTTCAATAAAGATGCAATACCATCGACCTTTAAGGTACCATTTTTAGTAGAAATAGAGTGATCATCAGCTCTTGCATGTTTTAGAGGAAATACTTTAACACCAACCTCGCTTTGATTATCAACCATTGCCAGCATTTTATCAATAATCTCAATGTATCTTGGTGGTCCAAAAACTGTCAGGAGATTATTATTAATTTTCCAATCAAACTTATCATCATATACACCCATTTCTATCAACTTATCTCTAAAGTATTCTGGGGTAATATTATACAATCTTATAATTTTTTGTTTTATATCACTTTTATTATACACATATAAAACAATACCATCATAATACCAAATCAGATTATTATCATTTATAATTTTATTAAATAAATCATTAGCTGTAGTATTTTCAAAATAACCGCTTATGTAGACATTAACATCAGGACTAACATTTACTCTAATATTACTATCAATAGAAAGATCAGACAGGATATCTGAAATATATTCCTTATTTGAAAAATGGCTATAATTTTCCTTTGACAAATTCAATTCAGCAGCATTAGCATTAAAAATTAGCAAAACAACAAGTAAGAAATATCTCAACATATTTACCTTTAACACAAAAATCCTAAGATTTTATATTTATTTAATAGTCTGTAAAAAACAAAAATACATAAATTTTTTACAAATAAAAATAAACAAATCTAATAGAGATATTAATGATAATAGTTAAATTTTTATAAAATTAATCTAGATTTTTATTAAAAAATAATGAAATTTTGACCAAACTATCATTAACAAACATATTATGATAATTTTTATTTATTTTTCTTCTAATAATACATCCAGACAAATATACTGCCTTACTAATAAAAGAGCTTTTTATTTCCTCAATTTGTTTTTTTGAAAAAAACTTAAGCAGATCAAATTTTTCATTACAGTAATTATGAAAATCATTTTCATGTTTACTTGAATAATTTTTAGCAAATTTATCAATATCTGTATTTGCCTTATCATTCAACTCAACATACTTTGTAAAGTGAAAATTATCCACCTTCTTTCTTACCAATAAGAGGTCATTGCTAGTTTCAATAATAAGTATATTTGATCTTTGATAATTATTAGTTACTGACTTAATATATTTATCAGCTTTAGAATTGCAAACATTAATAGAGTAAAACACTAAAGGAATAAAAAAACATACAGAGGATAAAGCAACCCAAAACTCTGGCTCATATATTACATGAAATATATATACCAAATCAAATACCATTTTTATCTAATTCCTTTATGTAACTAGCAATCTCTTCTTTAGAAAGATCTATCTTATACTTAGATATAATCTTTTCAACAATCAAAATAAGATTTCTATCAAGTTCTTCTTTTAATTCATTTAATTGAAGACTAAATTCTTTTTCTTGATCTTTAATCTTTAAGTCAAAATCCAAAATCTGGTCTTTATATTTTTTATCAAAAACAAGTTTTTGTTTTGCAATTTCTAAATCTCTGTATTCATCACATTGCTTATTAACTTCACTAAGTTTTGCCTCATAATCTTTAGATAATTTATCTATTTCAATTCTCATATCTAACACTCTATTTTCAATATCAGAAATATATTTTCTTCTACTCAAGATAGAATTTCTAATTCTTGGAATGAACCAAAAATTAATAAATGAATAAAGGATTGAAAATGCAATTACAAACCAAAATATCTGAGAAATATAATTGCTAAAATCAAATTGAGGCATATTAAAATTTTTCTCAGTTAAAAAGCATCAAAATTGATAATACCAAGCTAAAAAGTGCTACAGCTTCAGCAAATGCCAGACCAAGCAAAAATTGAGTAAACAATTTAGGAGCTGCTTCTGGATTACGGAAAGCACCATTAAAGTAACTTGAAACAATCATTCCAATACCAATACCAACACAGCCAAAAGAAAGGGATAAAATACCAATTCCAATATATTTTAAAGATAACAAGTCCATTATTTTCCTCTATTTAATGATCGGGATTAAGAGCATCATTCATATATGTGCAGGTCATTACCAAAAAAATGTATGCTTGCAAAACAGAGATAATAAACTCAAAACCCATTAACAAAAAAAGCACTGCAAATGGCAAAACACCAAATACACCCATTGTTACAACTAAACCTGCAAATATTTCCAGAGCAATATGACCTGCCATCATATTTGCAAACAATCTTACAGATAAACTAACAACTCTAATAAGATAAGAAACCAACTCAATAGGGGTCACTAATAACAAAATTGGCTTAGGCAAGGATGGTGGCATAAAGATATTTAAAAATCTTTTACCATTAACACAAAAACCAATAAATGTAACATATATTAAAACAAACAAAGCAAGAGTAAATGTGACAGCAATATGACTAGTAACTGTGAAAGAATATGGCATTAATCCAACAATATTACAGGACAATATGAACAGGAAAACTGACATTATAAATCCCATATATTTCTCACCTTTACCGTGAGTATTACTATTTAAAATATCTTCAATAAACTCATAAAAAATTTCAGACAAAGCTTGCATTTTTCCTGGATTTTTCCTTATTACAAAAGAAAAAACAACACCCAAAGATATAACCAATCCAACTGACAATAAAGCAAACAAACCTGAATTAGTAAAAGATAAATCAATACCATTGTATGACAGTTCAATAATCTTCTTAATCTTAAATTGATCTATAGGATTACTCATTTGCCAACCTTATAATAAAAGATAATTATAACTCTAATAGCCTTAACGAAACAACATTTATTATTTAATAACAACCTTATATTATTGTTAAATTTACTTTATTATTTCCTTGTCATTTTAAATTTTTTCCAATCTTATCAAGACAATTCTTCCAATTTTGGGAATTTTTAAACCCATCTAGGTCAAAAATTTCATCAGATATATCACCAAAATCTGTATCTATAAAAATTCCATTTATACCAATTTTACCTAAAACTTCTACCATATGGCTAGAAATATTTTTATGCAGATCTACAAATATTTTATCTGCAAATTTTTTTTCATTTAAAAAATTGATATATTCACTTAAAATTCCCAAAAACTCAGACATAGGACAATTAATATTTTCATAATCAAAATCTATAATAACACCTGATTTAGTACAATTTTTTATTGGAGAAACAAAATAATTATTATCATCTTTATAGTCCTTAACTATTGATGAAAAACTTACATCACATAATACAGGTATTGAATCATTATTCATATAATTATAGTATGATAAGAAACTTTTCTGTTCAGGATTTTTTATTAAAAAATAGCTATATTTAATAACATCTGAAGAAAAATAATTACCTAATAACCTCAAAGTAGAAAAATTACTCAAAGGTGAATCTAGCAACTCTATAATAACACTTGCATTATCAATATTATTTATTTTGTTAAAATCAATAAAATCATTAAATCTTCTAATCTTATCTTCTGAACTTTCTGAACAAAGTTTGCTTTTACAAGGAATGCTGCTAACTAAATTTATTTCTCTCAGATTATCAAAAGTATAGTCTTTTATACTTCCAGAAAGTTCAGACACTTTTGATAAATCTTTATGAGAAGAAACAACAAGAATACCATCTCTAGTAATTTGAATTGGTATATAGATTAGTTTATTATATTTAGTTTTTTCATCAAAAAATTTCTGAACTTTATCTAAATAATCTAACATACCAAAAGAGTTATCATATTTCACAAAAACACTACTAGCGTTAATATCTGAACAAAAAACAACTAATAAAGACAAGATTAAATAAATTGTATTCATAAATTATAATTATTTATATATTAATTATTTTTCTGATTTAACTGCTGAATTCTGAGCATAAATAACACCAACAATTGCAATAAACATACCAATGAATTCTTGTAGTGATAAAATTTCACTGTAGAAGAAAAATCCATAAATAATACCAGCAATTGGCTGCAACATGATCAATACTGAAGAAATTGAGGCAGAAACAAAACCAACTCCAAATGCTATAACAACAGCTCCAAGTAAGTGAGTTATAAGTGATAATCCAAATAAACTGTAAATTGTACTTGTTTCTGAAGGAATTATAGTATCACCTACAATTAAAGCATAAATTAAAATTGAAACACCAGCAAACAATGACATATAAAGCATTAATTCTGAAGTTACAAACTTTCTACGCAAACCAGAAATGTTTACAATATAAAGTGCATAAACTATTGTTGATAAAAGTGCAATCATATTTCCAAGCATACCACTAGCTTGTCCACCTAATTGGGAAAAATCATATACCAACAAAACTATACCAAAAACAGCAATAAATACTGCTACTATAAATTCAAAGCTTATTTTTTCACCAAAAATAAGAGCTGACAATGGTACAACAGCAAAAGGCAATAAGTTACTAAATAAGTTTGCATTTGCTATAGTTGTGTATAAGAAACTTACATTATATGCAACAACTCCTAAACCAAAAAAAGTACCACCCAAAAGTATTAAGCATATATCTTTAATTTCAAATCTAGAAAATTTATGTTTTGTAACAATAAGGAAAGCCAAAATAAATGGTACAGAGATAAAAAATCTATACATAGAAGATACAATCAGATTAATATCCCCATTTTGACCAATAATTCTAGCAAAAACACCAGCAGAGGCATTACAAAAAACCCCCAAAATAATTGATATGGTACCAATAGCTCTAAAAGATAAAATATTAAACATATTAATCGATTCCTTAACGAAATATCATTACTATTAAATTAAAACAATATAACTGTATACTAATACACTAAATGCTAACAAAACAGTATAATTGTATATCAAATAACAATGCAAGACATTTTTAAACAATAAAAAGCAAATATATGGGGTAGCAATAAGTACATAAAATCCAAACATAGACAAATAAAGCAAAAAAGAATATAATTTCAGTAGTTAATTTTACAAATTTATAACACAATAAGACAATGCTAGGTAACAAATACCATTAAGGAATAACAACCAAATGAGTGATAAAAAAATTCCTGAACAATTGTTAGAAATATTCACTTTAATCAAGCAAAACTTAAAGAAAATTAATTATATATCAATTATTTTTTCTTTTATTTTTTTATGGCTAATATCAGGGTTTTACATTATTTCACCTGATGAGCAGGGGGTAATAACCCGTTTTGGCAAATTAGTTGATATTACTCAACCAGGATTACACTATCATATTCCATTTCCAATAGAGAATATCCAAAAAGTTCAAGTTACCAAAGTAAAGAGGATGGACATTGGATCAAAGCCCTACCTCAGTTCAATTGATGAGTTAAAAATCATAGAAATTCCTCAAGAAAGCCTAATGTTAACTGGAGATGAAAACATTGTAAATCTCAATTTTTCAATATTTTGGATCATCAACAAGCCGGAGCAATTTTTATTCAACCTAGAAAACCCACTAATAACAATAAAAGCTCTTGCTGAAAGTGCGATGAGAGAAGTAATTGGGAAAAACAAACTACAATATGCATTAACAGATGGCAGAAAAGAGATTGAAATTGAAGTCCAATATATAATGCAAGATGCTTTAGATGAGTACAAATCAGGTGTAAAAATAACTGAGGTTAAATTACAGAAAGTTGATCCTCCTAAGCAAGTCATAGATTCATTCCGTGATGTTCAAGCTGCAGAAGCAGACAGAATTAGGATGAAGAATGAAGCTGAAGCTTATGCCAATGATGTTATACCGAATTCCAGGGGAATGGCGGAGGAAATAGTGAAGAAAGCCGAAGCCTACAAATATGACAAAATAAAGAAAGCAGAAGCTGAAGCGCAAAGATTTTCTAACATTCTTGAAGAGTACAAGCTAAGCCCAACAATAACAAAAAAACGCATGTATATGGAAAAAATGGGCAAGGTATTCACAAAGAACAAGAATAAAGTTCTTCTCAACACAACAGACAATGTAAAAGATTATTTCAAAATAATACCTCATATGAGTGTTAGAGAGGCCAAAACAACAAAGCAAAACAGGGGACAATAATGAGAGATAAAGGCTTATTAATAATTATTTTTTTCCTAGTTATTTTAATTGGGTCAATGTTGTTTTCTTTATCCTTATTTACAGTTCATGAAACCCAACAAGCAATAATTGTTCAACTTGGTAATCCTAAATATGTAATCAAAGAATCTGGATTGCATTTAAAAAAACCAATAATAGAGCAAAGGGTATTAATTGAAAAGCGCATTTTATCATTTGATTTACCACCCGAGGAAGTAATTACCAGTGACCAAAAGAGAATTATTGTAGATGCATTTGTAAGATTTCAAATATTAGATCCTTTATCTTTCTACAAAGCTGTTGGAAACATTGAGATTGCCAAATTCAGACTGCATTCCTTGCTAAATTCCAGCATGAGGAAGGTTCTAGGACTTGAGCAATTTAAGGCCATTTTATCTGAGCAAAGATCTGAGTTAATGAAAAAGATCAGCAATGAGGTAAACATCAGTGCTGGAGAAATGGGAATTAAAATAATTGATACCAAAATAAAGAGGGTAGATCTTCCAGAAGCGAACAGTAATGCGATATATCATCGTATGCAAACTGAAAGACAGAGGGAGGCAAAAGAAATCAGAGCTGAAGGGAAAGAAAAAGCGAAGATAATCAGATCTGAAGCTGACAAACAGGTTAACAAAATTATCACTGATGCGGAAGAAAAATCTACAATCCTAAAAGGTGAAGGTGAAGCTGAGAGCATAAGCATACTAAACAGAGTTTCAAAAAAAGACCAAGATTTTTACCTAACAGTATTATCTTTAGACAAATATGAAGAAGCGATAGATGAGGATACAATGATATTCATTTCACCAAGAGAGTCTGATTTTTTCAGAAGAATGAACTAAAAGCTATAAACAATGAAAAAGGGCATCAATGATATAGATTTTCTACTTTCAATAGGAGATCATGGTGAGTTTGATTGTGAAGAAAAAAATGAAATAGAAACAAAGAAGAATAGCAAGAATATAATTATCAATACTGAGAAAAAAATTGAAAAGGAGACAAGTAAAATTGATGATTATTGGGCAAAGTCAAACATTTTACCAGAAGAAATCTATATCAAAGCCAAAAATGTGAAAGACACAACAGAGCTACTAGAAATATTAAAATCAGTAAAAAACTACCCGCTAAAGGATTCAGCAATCAATACTGTATTTTCATCTGGCCAACCTAATGCCAAAATAATGATTATTGGGGAAGCTCCAGGAGAACAAGAAGACAAAAAAGGTGAGCCATTTGTTGGAGATTCTGGGAAATTAATGGAATCTCTTTTAAACAAAGCAGGAATATTCAGAGAAAAAAATTGTTATATCAGCAACATTATACCATGGAGACCCAAAAACAATCAAACTCCAACTTTAGAAGAAATACAAACCTGCCTACCATTCCTAATCAAGCACATAAGCATAATTAAGCCAAAGTTAATCTTAATGGTTGGGGCCACATCCACTAAAGCACTTACAAACAACCCCAAAATAAAAATAACCCAAACCAGAGGAAATTGGTTTATTCAGGAATTCTATGGACATAAAGTACAGATGCTAGCAACATATCACCCATCATTCCTCTTAAGACAGCCACAACAAAAGAAAGCATTTTGGCAAGACCTAATGAAGCTACAAAATGCTGCAAAAATTTTAAATTAAAAAAGGGAAGTTCAAGAGAACTTCCCATAAAATATTTAAGTTTAAGTATTGATGATACTATTTATGATGGCATCCCAACTTACATCCATTGCAAGTCTTTTTATCACAACCACACCTACAATCATCACCACAGTGACAACCAGGGCATCCATAATGACAAGGTGGAGAAAACTTACCTTTACATTTACATCCACTGCAATTATCTGAGCAACTATTACTACAAATAGAGCATTTGCAATTCTTAGCACAAGTCATACTGATACCTCACAAAACATACTTACAAAAAACCAACAGTTAACAATATACCAAAATATAATGAACACAATATTAATTTATTATAAATACAATCTCAGGCTACCAAACTTAATTACTTACATCTACAATATTCAGCACAACCACCACAGTCATCTGGGCAATTACATCTACAATCATCACCGCAGTTACAACCAGGACACTCATAACAACAAGGAGGAAAACAGGAGCAAGTTGATCCTTCTGATCCACAATCACAATCATTTGGGCAACCACAGTTACAATCACCTCTACATACACATTCATCACAACCATTAATACATGCCATTTTATTATCCTAAAACTAAATTTATAAAACTAATCAAAATTATGTAAAATATTACAAAAATAGCCAATAACAAAATCCAAAAAATTTACAGATATGTTATTCAGCTAAAATTTTTTTACTAAAAGTCCCTACACTGACACTCACGCTCACAGCCCTCACAGCCATCTGGGCAATTACATCTACAATCATCACCACAATCACATCCAGGGCAACCCATAATACATCCATCTTCCCATCCTTCTGGCTTTGAATGTTGTGTTACATTAAGTTTATTTTTATCAGACATAAAATACCCTCCCAAGTAATAATCATTTTCACTTTTTCTATAACAAAAATACTAAGACAAATATTTTTAATATAGAGCTTTATCAGATATAAAATAAACTATTTAAATAAAATAATCAAACTAAAAACAAAAAAATTCACTATTTATTTAATTCTAGACTAATTGCTTCATCAAGTTTAATAAATGTTCTTTCACCTTCGTAAGGTTTACCATTAATCAATATAAAAGGAATACCATTAACATATCTATCATTAATTGCAGAATCTCTTAAAGACATAACATAATTACTAAAATCCTGATACATATGTTTTTTATTAGCAAAATAATCTAAATCAAAGCCTGAAACATTTATAGCAATTTTTTCAAAAGCCAATTCATAATTTCTTTTATTATACCAATCCTGAGGATTTGTAATTATATAATCGATAAATTTCATAAACTTATCATTATCTTTAATTGATCTTCCAATAACTATTGCGCTAAAAGATACTTCATCAATTGGAAAATCATAGTGCGCAAATGCCACTTCTTGTGAATCAGAGTATTTTTCTTTAATTTTCTTTAAGACAGGATAAAATCTTTTACATGCACCACAAGTAACTGCAAAATATTCTTCTATTACAACTTTTGCATTATTACTACCTTCTCTAATACCACTTTCAATAATAAAATTTTTACGGAAATTAGCATCTTCAACAGATTTTTCATATTGAAATCCACTGTAATAGACATAAAGCATTGGAATCAAAATTATAAACAACAAACCTGTTGCCAAATAAAATAAAAATTTACTATTAAAATCTTTCAACCTAACACCTATAATTACACTCTATTAACCTAATGTTATCAACCAATTTCTTACCAAAATAACCATTTATATTCTGAATTATTTGTTCTTTCATATATAAAATTTCTATACCAACACATCTTTCAACAAAAACATATAAAATACTATTTCCTTTTTGACAAGAAAATTTATAAGGGAATGACTTTTGATAAATATCATCACCCACTATCCATTTCCAATTATCAATCATTATAAATAAATAATGATTATTACTTTTCTTTCTTTCAGGCAAAAGAGCAATTGTTATAGGGATAATAATATCATTAATATGTTTTGGTTTCACTATGCAAATCACATTTAAAATCTAAATAACTCAAATTAGCTACCCAATAACTGTAATCAATATAACAGGAACTATATTTATGGTATTTCTAAAATGACTATTTAATATTCTTTTGATTTTGTTATCAGAAATTAAATCAACATTATTATTTTCACTTAAATAACTATCTAATATAGAAATAACTTCTTCTTCTAACTTATCTCTATCCTCAGTTAAACCAAATGATGAAACTATAGGATCAATATCTAATTTACCTTCTTCATTAAAGCATAAAGTAATATGAATAACACCATTAAAGGCTAATCTGCTACGCTCTTTTATAACTGGACTATAAACAGAAATAAAATCAGAGCCATATTTTAACAAAGGAGGAACATTTATATTAGAAACAATCTTTGGATTTGTTGTATTTATTTCTAAAACATCACCATTACATAGCATAAACTGACTTTTTACACCTTCTTCAGATGCCAATTTAGCATGTCTTAACAAATGACGACTTTCACCATGAATTGGTACAGCAATTTTTGGCTTAATATACTGATACATCTTTCTCAATTCTAAATCACATGGATGACCAGAAACATGAGTACAAAAATCTTCATCAGAAATTATATTAATACCTTGTTCTGCAAAGGAATTTTGAACATTGTAGACTCTTTTTTCATTTCCTGGAATAACCCTTGAAGAAAACACAACAATATCATTTTGATCTAGTTCAACATCTGAAATATTATTTTCTGACAACCTAAGCAAACTACCATTCAATTCACCCTGGCTACCACTACACAATAAAATTAATTCATTAGATTTTTTATTTTTAATATTATCAATCAAAACACTATCTAATCCTGGAAGCAAACCACAAGTTTTTGCAACCTGAGCAAATTTTTTAAAACTATGACCAATAATCATCACTTTTCTTTTAAGTGATTTAGCCAAATCTATAGCAATTTGTATTCTAGCAACATTTGAAGCAAAACATGTAATAACAATCTTACCCTTACAGTTCTTAAGATTTTCTAGCATTTCCCTCTTTACAGTACTTTCTGAACCAGAGGAACCTTGAGAGAAAACATTAGTTGAATCACTAAAGATAGCTAAAATATTTTCTTTACCAACTTCTTTTAATTTTTCATGATCAAAGGGATCACCAACAACTGGATTATCATCAATCTTCCAATCACCAGTATGTACCAACTTACCAGCAGGGGTATCAATAACCAAAAGTGATGCCTGTGGTACTGAATGTGTAACATTAACAAGCTTAACTTTAAAATTTTCAGAAACAAAAATATATTCATCAAAGTCAACAATTTTCAACTGAGATGTATCACCATTAACTCTTGTAATTTTTTCTCTTAGAGTTTCTATAGTAAATTTAGAACTATAGACATTACAGCCAATTTCTTCTATTTTATCCCAAAAATAAGGCAAAGCCCCAATATGATCTTCATGAGCATGAGTAAGAAAAATTCCTTTTACTCTACTTTTATTTTTCATTAACCAATCAATATTTGGAAAAATAATATCAAAACCAGGAAAATCTTGAGAAGCAAATTTAATACCAAAGTCAACCAAGATAATGTCTCCACTATCAACAGAGCCATAGCTATAAAAGGAAGAATTTAAACCAATCTCTCCTAAACCGCCAAGTGCACAAAAGTATACATTTTTACTCATAATATTTCCCACTTAAATAATAAACATAACATTATATGCAAACCATGGCAAATATGAAATAGCCACATTAATAAAACTAACAATAATTATACCAATATAGTAGCTATTAACTTTCATTCTGTCATGATTTATAAAATACTCATCAAACACTGTTTCTTTAATTAATCTAAAGTAAGTTACTGTCAAAACCAATTGACATAAAACAAAAATTAATAAAGAAAAATAATCAGAAAAATATATTGCAAAATTCACAAAAATTATCTTACCCAAAAATCCAGCAGTAAGAGGAAAGCCTATCAATGACAGACTGCTAATAATTATAGAAAAGCCAAATAAATAATCTTTACATGCAATTCCAGAAATATCGTAAATGTTAACTATAGTTTTTCTTTGCAAGAGATAGTTTACAACTAAAACAAAAGGAAACAAAGAAATAAAAAACAATAAATAATAAATTATAACAGGAAAGATAGTAAGGGAATTTAAAACCAAAAAAAATGACAAACCAGAGAAAATCATACATGTACTAACAATTATTCTAAAAAGATTATTTTGCAGAAAAAGTATACTGCAACCAAACAAAATATCTAAAGTTCCCATTAAAATTATCAGGTTATACAAGTTTACACTCTTAAATATTTCAAAAATATAAAAAATAACCACAACATTCTTAATTATAGTTTGAGCAAAAAACACATTATCTATCTTGTGACTATAATCATTAATTAGTAAATTCAAAAAACTAAAAGTAATATTGGAGTATAAAACAAAAACCAAAAGCACAGAGCTTATTAAAGAAATATTTGAATAAAGGAGAGAAACAAAAGATAAAAAATAGAGACAAAAGCTAATTAAGTTAAAATAATTTTGCTTATCAGATCTTATATAATTTGACCAATTATCAAAAAGAAATAGCAAAAAAAGAGCAAAAATTCTTGAATTACACAAGATAATCAAGAAAGCAAAAATCATAAAAGCAACAATTTTCAATAAATCTTTACAATCTAATACAAAAAAAGATCCTATTGTTGCAGTAAAAATTACAACATTTTTAATAAGGAGGGTATCATAACTTATTCTATAAAATAAATTTATAGGTTCTATATTAGCTTTAAAAAAAAACCAAAGAGATGAAGAGCTAAAATATACACAAATAAGAAAAACAAACCAATATTTGTTATCTTCAAAATTAATTTTATCAAAAAAAGTATAAATGACAAAATATAGTGAAAATAAAATTTCTGGCACAAAATACAACATTAGATACCTTAATCTATAAAGAATGAATAACCTAAAAAGTCAGTAATTACACTTGGAAAAATACCAATAAGTATAACAAAAAATATCATAATACTTAGAACTAATAATTCCAGATAATTACACTTCTTTTTAACAAGCTTTGGATACATAAATGCGATATCAGAAAATATCAAAACCCACAAAACCATACCCAAAGCAAACATAAATCCACTTAACTCAAACAATGATTGCAAGATAATTAGATAACCTACCAAATAAGAACTCAATAAAAAACCTGATGCCATACCAATCAAGATCATAAACAAATAATTATGCCAAAATTTATAATTATCTAAATCAGAATAATTTTTACTATCAATAGCCATAAAGACAGAGAGACAGACATATATTACATTATATCCTATCAAATAAAATATTGCACCAATAATACCATCTTTTCCTAGAAAAACACTCAATATAATAATTGGAACATGACTAAAAATAATTTTATAAATATTTTCAGATTGAATAACTAAATTATTTAAAATAGCAACAAATAGCAGAGAAAAAGCTAAATAATCAATTGACAAATATATTAAATCAGCAAATAAGATCATAGAAATTCTAAATATACTATATACTAAACAATTAATAACTATTAAGTAAACAAAACTAGATATTCTACTAGTACAAAAATAAACCCAGGACCTTCCAAAAGGAACAATACCAAACCTAATTAAGAAAGATAGAAAAATTAACAAACAAAACATAATTTTTTCATTAAAGGAAAAATCATATAATATCAACTCATCAATATTCACTGTTCCTGTTTGGATAAAAATATAACAAAAAACAATAAAAATAATGGAATTTGAAAAAGCAAAAGAGACAGCAATTTTCCAAATTTCAGATATACTTATTTCTCTGCAATCTGAGCTCAACAGCAAATATATAAGAATTGAAGTAATATCAAAAAATAATATAAAAAACAGCAAGTTCAAGGAAGAGAGTACAATCAAAGATGCAATCTGCATTATAAAGAGAACAACATAATTTTTTTTACATTCGTAAAAACTATCAAATCTAACAAGAAATGACATTGCCAGCAATAAACAAGAATTCAATAGCAAAAATATTAGAGAAATACCATCAATTCCAAAGTTATAAGAATAACCAAATATAAAAAAACTGCTTTCAACAAATTGAAAAAGATAGTTAGTAAAATCAAAAGAGAAAAGAATTAACAAGCATATTAATATAACCAAAAAAAATGTCCATATTCCAGTATATCTAATATTTAAAGTCAATTGTTTTTCATCAACAGATTTATCATTAGTTGTAAACAATATTATCATAAAGCTAACAATTGGAAATAAAAATAAAAAAGCAATTATTGGGGAATTATTCATAAGATTATTCTAAAACCTAAAGATAGAAATAAAGATAGCAAAAATTAATAATGCCAAGACCAAAAATCTTTTATCAACCTGTTGTAATCTATTTAATCTACTATTCAATAACCTCAAAGAGATATAAAAAAATTCTGATATTGAAAGAACATTAAATAATTTTTTATGAACTACAATTGATGCATGATACACAAAATTAACCAACAAAGAGAATGGATAAAAAATAAATTTAAAATAAATACCATCTTGCAGAAATAAAAAAATATTTGGATATGTACAATGCAAATTCCCATATATAAATCTATTATTATCTATTAAGATATAAAATATAAAACCAAATATAACAAAATAAAGAAAGTACATCAGACTAAACAAATATTTAAAGCTAACAGCAAAACTTTCACCAACTATAATATTACTTTGCAGAGCAACAAAAATCAGATATAAGCCAGAAATAGCCATATAGTAATCAGAGTTTTTACCAAAATCAGGATATAATAATAATTCTTTATCATTTTCATATAAAGTCATTATTAAAAAAACTCTCAAAACAACAAAAAAACCAAAAACCATATGACAAACCAAAACAAATGCTTCAATTAGATTATTTTTTTGGGAAAAAAATATAATATTATTTATATCAACCTGAGTAAACAGATAAATAAAAATTTGTGGAAGAAGTATATAACTAACGATAGAGAAAATTTTTCCACCTTCATGTTGAGCATTAAAATTAATTTTTCTAATATCATTAGTCTCAATTGATTTAATTAAAAATGCACAGCCAACAAAAGAAACAGTAGACAAAACCAAATGAATAACAATCATCTGAATAAAGAAACTTTTATATCCTAGAAAGAAAGAAAGAAATATATAGTTAAAATTAGATAAACAAAAATAAACAACTATTCTATTCAAGTTTATATGCAAAAAACATCTAAGCAAATTCAATATCATATCCAAAAAGAAGAAAACAATTGCCAGTTTTGACACAAAAGAATATTGAAAAATATAATAATTAAAATGCAATAGTATAATTGCACCTACCAAAGATGTATATATGCTATAGATATAAGTTTGAATAATACTACTATTATCATCCAAAATACTAATTATCCAGCTATTTAAGCTAAATGATGCTGACTTAAAAACCACAGCTGCAATAATAAAAATACTTCCTAGTGGATTAACCAACCAAATAAATTTTAATTCTAAAATTTCTGAAATTTCATTTTGTACAGCAAAATCATAGTAAGCAAGGGAAATTGCACCAACAATAAATAAAGCATCGCTTACTATTAAGAAACCAGAGGTATAAAGAACATTATCAATTTCTGAAGCATCATAATCTTTTCTATTAATTGAGTAATACAAAACAAAACTTATAAAAAGCCATGACATTATAAGCTGAAACATATCAGAAGCCAAAGTAATAAAAACAATACTTATAAAAGCCAAAGCCATGATAATAATATCGTGTTTCTTTGGAAAATAATCTTTATAAAAAAATAATGGAAGGGTGCTAAAAAAACTTACTGTCAAAAACAATGAAAATAAAATATTTATTACTTCAAAACTTCCTATGGGAGATTTAGAAGAAAAAGTAAACAGATCTATATCTCCAATTTTAGGAAAGAAGAAATCATTATTATTAACTAACAGAAAATCAATTGAGTAAAGATAGTATAAGCCAAGAACACAAATCCCAATTAAGCAGCTAAAAAAAGTAGTAAAAAAATACACTCTACTCTTAAAAAAAAGAGCAGAAACAAAACTAGCAAAAATACTAATTATAACATAGTACATCTTAAGATCTTACTTAGATGTAAAATTTATCCCAACAAAACGCTTACTAAATCTAGCAATTTGACCCTTATCTTGTTGAAAGTTCAAGGTTTGTTTTCCTAACCAAGCTGGATGTTTACTTACATCTACATCAAGATTAAATACACTACCTTCCTTACCCCAAGTAGAGAAAGTAGTAAATCTTTCACCATTTGTCATTTCAACTTCTATTTTATGATAATCTGGGTGTATACCTTTTTTCATAATTTAACTCATCAATTTGATTAACCAAAGAAATTATAAGTAACTTATATAAGTAAGTATAATTATACTTATTAGTTCAATTATTACAAAATATATTATAAACTTTTGCAACAATAAAGTAATTAATATTCTACATTAACCAAAAACAAACCTTTTGGTGGACTTGTTTCACCAGCCTGAGATCTATCTTTAGAATCCAAGATTCTTTTTATATCTTCTGGATTTCTTTCACCCAAGCCAACCTCAACCAGGGTCCCAACCATAATTCTAACCTGATTATGCAAAAAGGATTTTGCTTTTACAGTAATATTAATTTCTTGTCCTAAAAATTTTTGTCCCAAAAAGCTATCAACTTTATCAACCTTAACAAAATCAACTGTTTTTATTGGTGATTTTGCCTGACAACCAGATTTTCTAAAAGCACTAAAATCATAAGTACCAACAAAAAAACCACTAGCTATCATCATTTTTTCCAAATCAAGATCTTTATGAACAACCCAGCAAAAATCTCTTTGTATTGGAAGGTAAAACTTTGAGTTTATAATTCTATATATATAAGTTCTACTTTTAGCTGAAAACCTTGCGTTGAAACTTTCATCAACTTCTTCACAGCCAACAACAGAAATTTTTTTAGTTTTTAGATGAAAATTCAAAGCTTTACAAATAACATCACAAGGAAAATATTTTTTACAACCAAAACTAGCAACTTGACCCAAAGCATGAACTCCAGAATCGGTTCTTCCAGCACATTGAATTTTAATTCTCTCTCCGAACAAACAAAAAAGAGAATCAATAATAAAACCTTCAACTGTTGGCAAATTACTACCATTATGATTCTGCCAACCCAAAATATTTGTTCCATCATATTGGATTAATATTTTATAATAAAAAACTTTTTCTGAATAAATCATATACAAATACTTAACAAATAATTGCTCTCCAAAATTAAAAAACTGATGTTTAAAATTTTAACTTAAATTTTACAAAAACTTTAGTATCATTGACTAAAAAAATAAACTGGAATCAAAAATTTCTTAAAAAGAAAAACCAATAATGTAAAAACAAACAAATAAAAAATAAAATAAAATCATTATCTAACCTAAACAAATCATTTTCTAGAGACAAGAAACAAATCAAATAAAGACAAAAATGGAAGAAAAACAATAAAAATTAATTAATTACCTTAAAAAGGGTAATTTTTTATTAAAAAATTAATAAATAAAACCCAATTTTAAACACATATGGACAATACAATAACAAATTTATTCAACAAAAAATAAAAATAAATAATCAAAAATTTTTGTCAAAACTTTTTACCCACTAAAAGCAAAAAAAAATATTTTAAAATTTTTGCTGTATTTAGCAATCAAAATTTGCTACAATTAAGATTATTTTCAATCTAATTAGTTTATAGGTTAAGTCACATGAAAAAAAATGTAGGAATTGGCATTTTGTCTGCTGCTGCCATTGTTGTATCAGCAAATGTTGTATCAGCAAATGCTGCTGAAGAGAAATTTTTATTCCATACAGGAAAAAATTTAGAAAAGACCCTTGCCCCTTCATCTGAAGCTGGTTTGTTACAAATCAAATCAGAATTTGGTGTAGGAATGGAAGATAACAGTGTTGACAAACTAGGCTTTGTGGGATACCTTGGAGCAGAATATCAATTTCCTATTACATCTGAACTAGATGATAAAAAAATTTCATTGAGTTTTGGTATTGATGGATCCTATGCATTCCTTGAAGAAAGTAAATCTGCTAAAGCAGTAACTGCTAGCTCAGAGATAAGATATGGCTTTGACAGTGAATATGGAATTGGATCAAGACTAAGCTTAGGATATGGTAACATTGAAGCAAGCAACTTTATTAGTCAACTATCTCTATATGCTGGTTATTCTGAACAACTATTTGGTACAAGTGGTAACTTTGGTATTGTTTCAAACCTATCACTACAAAGTGCTGAAGAATATGATTTAAACTTCTTAGGATTCATAGTTGGTAAATATGCAGTTCCTGTAGACATTGAAAGTGCTGTAATATTCTCAGGACTACTTGCTGGTGGAATTGATATAGAGAAGAAAGGAGACATTATTAGTTCCCTTGGAGTTGCATACCAATTCAATTCAATTACAAGCTTAGCCCTTAAATATGGTATGACAAGTGCTGATTTTACTAGTGATAGTAGTAAAATCACTAACATTCTTGGTTTATCATTAGATATTAACTTTGAAATGTAATCAAGACTATATTAGATTAGTGCCATGAGTTATCTTATGGCACTTTTTTATTATCCAGGAAAAAATAATGCTTATTGTAGGACTTGGGAATCCAGGACCAGATTTTCACAAGACCAGACACAATTTTGGGTTTATTATTGCTGACAAAATTGCTGAGAGATATGAAGTAAAATTCACAGAAAAATTTAATGGTTTGTATGGAACCTTCAAAATCAACAATAATAAAATAATTCTTCTCAAACCACAAACTTTCATGAACAGATCAGGGATGAGTGTTGCTTCAGCAGCAAGTTTCTTTTCAGAGGATTGTGAAAAAATACTTGTAATGCATGATGAAATTGAGATAAATCTTGGCAAATTAAAATACAGAATAGCAGGCTCTAGCAAAGGCCACAATGGATTAAGGTCCATAACATCTCACATAGGTCCCAACTATCACAAACTTTCTCTAGGGATAGACAGACCACCTAGCAATAGTAGTATTTCTATTTCTGATTATGTTCTACAAAAATTCCCAGATGATGAGTACAAAGTTGTAGAGGAATTAGCATTTAAGGTATCAGAAAATTTAGAAAGTATAATTTTAGAGGAATCATTAACAAGCCTATCAATTATATAATTTTTATAACTTCAAACCCATTTTTCTTCAAACTAAGAACTTTTTCTGAGTTATTTTCAGTGGAGAGAATAATTTTAAAATTATAAAATCTTTGAGTAAAGAATCTCAAAACAATATCAATTTTATTACCAGGAAAAGATTCAAATTGATGAAGATAGATTATTGGAAAATCATTAAAAAACAGAGCATTAAAAAGATCAAAATTAATTTTACCAACAACAGATCTATTTAATATAAAATTGTTATTAAATTTATCAAAATTACCAATTTTGCAATCAAACAAGCTATCAATAAAATCCAAAAAACAGTATTGAAAATCAAAAACTGGTCTAGAAATTGAGTAACTTTTACTCAAAATTTCTTTAAAGCTTAAACACAATAGCATTTCAAACAACTGATCTTTTATTAATGCAACTGACAAACCCTGAATAATTTTATAAATCTTATTGAGATCACCAACTAAAATACAATTATTTTTCAAAATCAAATCACTACCAGGGCTCATAAAAAAATCAATTCTTTTATTACCACAATTTGATGAAACCTTATGATTAAAAAAATTCAATAATTCCAAAATGTTCCCACAGACAACAACATTGATATCACTAGAAAACAATCCAGATTCATGACAGTTACCTTTTGGACAAATTATTCCATGCAAATTATAATTCAATACATACAAAGAGGAGGCAAAAACTCCTTTTGTTGGAAGCAAATCACCATTTTCAGAAATTCTACCAATACACAAATAATCATCTAAATTAAAGTTAAATAATTCAAAAAATAAAAATATAGAAAGCAAAATAGGAAGTTCATATTCTTCCTTAAAACAATCAGAGCAATTATTTTCATCTGCAAAAACAATATTAAGATCACAAATCCTTAATCCAATCCCAATATAGGAAAATATATTTTTATATTTTTCTTCCAAAACAGGAACTAAAACACCATTTAATCTCAAACCTAAACCCGAATCTACTTTTTCAACAGAAACAGAAAAAACAAACACCTTTTCATAGGACAATGAAATAGTTTTTATAGACATCAATTATAACTTATTAAATTCCCTTATAGCAAAACAGTCTGTCATTCCAGCAACATAATCAAAAATAGACCTAACAACACAATCATGATCATTTGGATCAACTTTCAAAAATTCACCAAACAACAAGGATCTATCTTTTTTTGAATTTAGAATAATACCCAAATAAAAATCCATTATACTTCTTATCACAAGATCCTGATCAACAAGCTTTTCATTCTTACCACAAACAGGATATACAGAATCTTCTGATAATCTTCTAATTTCAGAAATAATTTTTGCCTCAGGAATTTGTTGACAAATCTTTTTATTATATTGCCCTAACAAAATCAAATCATAATTTTTAATAAATTCATCTACAACAGAATGTACCAAATTTTCTATAGCCTTTGATCTCAAATAAATAATCTGATTATCTTCATCCTTGCAGCCAAAATCAACATTACCCTTAATCAAACTAAGCAAAGTATTTCTTGCTGTTTTAAAGGAAAGTTTTTTTTGCTTAAAAGCATCTTCAATATCCACTATGTGATAACAAATATCATCTGCAGCTTCCACTAAAAAATTCAATGGATGACGGGCCCAAACATTATATAAAACATCATTACCCTGAGAAGACAACAAAATCATACCCAATGAATCCACAATTTCATTAAAAATCTTCATTTCAGAATTAAAAATACCAAAAAGATTTTTTTCATACTTAAAATCTTTATCAGAAAAAAATCCATAAGGGTATTTAACAAATGATGCTAAAACTGCATATGTTAACTTCAAGCCACCTTTAAAAACCTCATTCTGCAGCTGAGTAACTACCCTAAAACCCTGAGCATTACCATCAAAATTAGAATAATCATTAAAAACTTCTTCAGAAACCTTAACAATTCCTAGCTCAACTTTTTCTCTAAACCATTTAGACATTGCTTTTTCACCTTCATGCCCAAAAGGAGGATTACCAATGTCATGAATAAGAGATGCAGCGTAAACAATATCACTAAAATTATAAACTTCTTTTAAATCAAGTTTTTCTCTAATTGCATTACTTAATGACCTACTAACAGAAGCAACCTCAAGAGAATGAGTTAATCTTGTTCTAACATAATCATTGCTTGCCAAAGAATCCACTTGAGCATTATCAGAAAGCCTCCTAAAGGCTGAACAAAAAACAATTCTATCAATATCTTTCTGAAAATCATTCCTGCAAATATCTAAATCTAAGTTTTTAGATTCTAATGAACTTTTATCACTAAATAACCTGTTAGAGCTTAAAAGCTTTTCCCAAATTTTAATTTGATCCATAACCTACCTATAAAACAAAAATTAAAATATCAGTTATTCATTGATTTAAAGAATTCCTCATTTGATTTAGTATTAGAAATTTTTTGAATCAAGAATTCTGTACCTTCTACAGTTCCCATGCTAGAAAGTATTTTATGCAATACCCAAGTCTTTTGTAAAATTTCATCATTAACAAGAAACTCTTCTCTACGAGTACCAGACTTAAGAATATCAATAGCTGGGAAAACACGCTTATCAGCAAGTTTTCTATCAATTACAATTTCTGAATTACCAGTTCCTTTAAATTCTTCAAAAATAACTTCATCCATCTTACTACCAGTATCAATCAATGCAGTAGCAATAATACTTAAAGAACCACCATCCTCAGTATTACGAGCAGCACCAAGAAACCTTTTAGGACATTGAAGAGCATTAGCATCAACTCCTCCTGTAAGAATCTTTCCTGAAGAAGGTATAGTAGAATTATAAGCACGAGCAAGACGTGTGATTGAATCTAGAAGAATTACAACATCCTTACCATACTCTGTAAGCCTTTTAGCTTTCTCCAAGGCTATTTCTGCAACTTGAATATGTCTGTAACAAGGCTCATCAAATGTAGAGCTTATGACTTCACCTTTTACAGATCTTATCATATCAGTTACTTCTTCTGGCCTTTCATCAATCAAAAGAACAATTAAGTGAATCTCAGGATGATTAGCTGCAATTGAATTAGCAATACTTTGCAACATAATAGTTTTACCAGCACGAGGAGGAGAAACAATCAAAGCTCTTTGACCTTTACCAATAGGTGATACTATATCAATTACTCTTCCTGTTATATTTTTTGTTCCAACAATTTCCATTTGAATTCTTTTTTCAGGATAAAGAGGAACAAGACTATCAAAACCTATTCTGTTTTTTGATTTATCTATATCTTCAAAGTTTATTTTATTTACCTTTAGAAGAGAGAAATATTTTTCATCATTTTGAATATCTTTAATTTCACCAAAAACAGTATCACCAGTTATTAACCCATAACATTTTATTTTCTGAGGGGAAACATAGATATCATTCATACTTGGCAGGTAATTTGATTTTGATGATCTTATAAAACCAAAACCATCTTGAAGAATCTCAATTACCCCAGTTACCTCAACTGTTTCATCGTTTTTTAATTTGTCTCTTATGATTGTAAAGATTAAATCTTTCTTGCTTAGTGTAGAAGATTTTTCTATACCTAACTCCTGTATTAAGGACAAGAGTTCAGAGTGCTTTTTACTTTCTAGTTCTTGGATGTTCATTTTAGGATTAATTTTTGATCTGTATGAGTTACAGGTTAATGATAGATAACCTCTAAAACATTTTCAAGATTTAGTCAATAGAAAATTATCTACTAAGTTTATTTTGTCTATTTTGGTTTTAATATTATTATTTTTAATATGTTATATTGTTATTAAGAATTGAAAAAATTGGAAAAACATCCTTAATTAAGCAATATTTGCCATTTTGTGATGTTTTTTAGCTTTCTATGTTCTTTGGAAAACTTTTTGGAAAACTTTTATTTTTACATTTAGTTTTTATTTTCTTTGGAAAACTTTTGGAAAAATCGGTATTTTTATGAAAAGAATTATTAGTCTAGATATAGAAACAACAGGTCTTTATCCAAAAAGAGGAGATAAGATTGTTGAGATTGGGTGCGTAGAAATTATTAATAATCAAATAACTGATAATAAGTACCATGTTTATGTTAACCCTAAGATTCCAATGCCAGAATGTGCATTTAAAATTCATGGTATATCTGATAATTTTCTGAAAGATTTTGGTTTTTTTGAAGATGTTGTTGATGAGTTTTTAGATTTTATTAAAGGTGATTTAGTTATTGCTCATAATGCAAAGTTTGATATAGGTTTTTTGAACTTTCAGTTATTATCTATAGGTAAAAGTGAAATTTCTTATGATAGAGTCGTTGATACTTTAGATTTGGCAAGAAAAAAATTTCCTAAACAAAAAGTTTCTCTTGATGCTCTTTGTGAAAGATATAATGTTAGTTTAAAAGGAAGGGAAAAACACTCTGCTATAGTTGATGCTGGTTTGCTTGCAGTTTTATATCCTAATTTGATTGAACTTAAACAGCTTGGAATATTATTAGAAGCTAAAGGAAAAGATGATGATCTTTGTGAATTTGGTTATGACTTTGTTTATCAAAAGGATTTAAAGAAAGAGAATATGCATGCTGATTTAATAAGAATGATAAAGAATCCAGTTTGGAATGAATAGTTTTATTTTATAATGAAATTAATGCCATCTATTTCTCTTAATTTATGTATTAGTTTTTCATTGCATAATATTTTTTTTGGTATTATCGATTTTTCGTCTTTGAAATTTATTTCTATTGCTAAATTTCCATTTTCTGTGCCTTTTGAAATAAGCTCTGATAATTGAATAAATGACTTTTCATTTTCTACAATTATTAAAATTTTGGTTTTGGTTTCTAGATATTCCTTCAAAGAAAAAGTTCTTATTATTGAGTATCTGTTAGCTTTTTTTTCAATTGATAAAAATATTATACTTCCAGCTTTTATGTCTTTGTTTTTTTCATCATGCCAGAGAAGAAATTCAAGAATTTTTGTTGTATCATCTAGTAGAATAAATGCATAACGGTTTCCTGATTTGGAAGTCCTTTTGAAATCAGTTTTTATTATTGATCCACCTATGAATATTGATCTCTTGTCTTTCAGATTAATGTTTTCTAGATCATATATTTTTGTTAATCCTATCTGTTTGCTTATTGTTGATATATTTTCAAATGGATTTTTTGAAATATAAAGTCCAAGAACTGATACTTCTTTTAATGATCTTTCCTCTTCTGTCCAATCATCTTGTTTTGCAAGCTCTGATTCTACGTTTTTGTCCTCAGAAAATGAGAATAACATTGGTATACTTTGTTCACTTTTTATTATTATTTTGTAACCATTATATATTTTTCCTCTCTCTGGAAAAACTTCATCAAATGCTCCAGATGCAGCAAGGTTTAGTATATGATTTTTTTTTAGATCTATGACCCTTTTAGCAAAATCTGAAATGCTTTTAAAAGGTCCATTTTTCCCCCTTTCAGTGACTATTTTTTCTGATATGTCATGACCAATTCCTTTTATTGATAGTAGTCCACATTTTACTATTTTGTTGTCTTCTATTGAGAAGTTAACTTCTGAATTGTTTATTGTAGGTGGTAGAAGTTGGATCCCAAGTTTTTCTATTTCGTTTTTGAATAAAATTAACTTGTCTGAATTATCAAAATCTACAGACATGAATGCTGCTACAAATTCTGCTGGATAATATGCTTTGAGCCATGCTGTTTGGTAGGCAATGATTGCATATGAAGCAGAATGCGATTTGTTGAATCCATACTCGGCAAATTTTTCAACAAATTTAAATACTTTCTCTGCTGTTTCTGGCTTTATCCCCTTCTGCTTAGCTCCTGATATGAAAATATTTTTTTGGGTTTCCATCTCAGATTTGATTTTTTTACCCATGGCTCTTCTTAAAATGTCCGCTTGGCCTAAGGTATATCCGGCAAATTGTCTGGCAATCTCCATTACCTGTTCTTGATAAATGATTATCCCATTTGTTTCATCTATGATGTTGTCAATTAGCGGGTGTAATGATTGTTTGGGTTTTTTCCCAAATTTGACATTGATATACTCAGGGATATTTTCCATTGGACCTGGTCTGTAAAGCGCTAATATGGCAATTATTTCATCAATCTGTGTTGGCTTTATTTCTTTGGTTGCTTGTGTCATTCCAAAGCTTTCAAATTGGAATATTCCTGCAGTTAAACCACTGTGAAATATTTTTTCATAAACATATTGATCATTGTAGTCAATTTTGCTAATATCTATTTCTTTTCAAATTATCTCTATGGTTTTGTTTATGATTGTTAGAGTTTTTAGTCCAAGGAAATCAAATTTTACTAATCCTGATAACTCCGCAGATTTCATGTTGAATTGGGTGGAAACTATATTGTTTTCTTCTTTGTTGTCTTTGTATAGCGGGGTGATTTCTTCTAAAGGTTTGTTTGAAATTACTATTCCAGCTGCATGAATTGAAGCATGTCGGTAAAGACCTTCAATTTGCTTTGATATTTCAATTAGTTTTTTTATTTGATCATCTTCTTGCATCGCTGCATTAATTAAAGGTTCATACTCTATTACTTGCTCAATGGTCATTGGATTGTTCGGATTGTTCGGAACCATTTTGCAGATTCTGTCTACCGCTGGGTATGGAATTCCTAAAACCCTTCCAACATCCCTGATTGCTGCTCTTGGTTGTAGGGTTCCAAATGTTACAATCTGCGCAACATTGTCCTTCCCATATTTTTCTATTACATACTCAATTACTCTTTCCCTTTTTTCAGGACAAAAATCAATGTCAAAATCAGGCATTGATATTCTGTCTGGGTTTAGAAACCTCTCAAAAATTAAACCAAACTCTATAGGATCAATTTCTGTGATTGAAACCGCCCAGGCTATAAGAGATCCAGCTCCAGATCCACGTCCAGGCCCAACTAAAATTTTGTTGTTTTTTGCCCATCTGATAAAATCAGCAACAATAAGAAAATAGCCTGAAAATCCCATCTTATTGATGACATCAAGTTCATACTTTGCTCTTTCATAGTATTGGTTTTCAATCGCTTTGATTTCTTCGGCAGTCATTGACTTCATGTTTTGGAATTTTTGCTTAAGATGTTTTTCTAGCCCCTCTTTTGTTTGTTTGGCTAGCTCTTTGTTCTCATCATCAGCAAATTTTGGTAACATTGGATCATGTATCGGAACATACGCGCTACATGACTTGGCAATATTGATCGTGTTTTCAATTGCAGTAGGTAAATCTTTGAATAAATTAACCATTTCCTCTTGGGTTTTGAAGTAATGATCCCCAGTAATGCAGTCTATGTCTCTCGATTTGTCAGATATTCCAGCTAATATTTTGGCTGCTTCCTCTTGTCCTTTGTATGGGAAAATGCATTCATTTGTTGCTACTATTGGTATTTGGAATTTTCTTGCTAAACTTAGAAAATTCTTCTCCAGTTTTTTCTCTACTTCTAGGTTGTGTCTTTGTATTTCTATGTATAGTCTTTGATTAAAAAGTGATTTTAGCTTTTTAATTACTTGATCTATTTTTTCATCTTTTGAGTGTTGGGTAAAAAGTTGTCCAATTAGCCCCTTTGCCCCTCCAGTAAGGCAGATTATATCCTCTGAACATTGCTCCAATTGTTCCAATGTTAGAGAATGATCTTCATTTTGCGATTCAAGGTAGCTTTTTGAACTGATTTTGAGAAGATTTTGGTAGCCTTTTTGAGTCTGCGCTAATAAGATTAATTTTCCAGATATTTGCTTGTTGATTGTTATTTCTATTTGAGTCCCAATTATTGGTTGGATTCCATTCTCCATCATATGCTTGCTGAAATCTAGTACACCAAACATGTTATTTGTATCAGTTGTTGCTACTGCAGGCATTTTGTCTTCAATGCAAATGTCTGATATTTCTTTGTTCTTTAACATCCCCTCAAGTAGAGAATATTTGGTATGATTGTTTAGGTGTACAAACTTATGAGGCATCTTACTTCACCATTAAATACATTATTTTAACATAATTGTTTTTTATTAGAAAAAGATAATTAAAAATTACTTCTTGTTTTTTATGTTTTTAATAGTGTTTTTAATGTCTAGTGCTTCATCTATTGATATGGTGTATTTTTTGTTATCTGATCTGAATTTTAGAGTAACAAAATTTTCCTCTGCTTCCTTGCTTCCAATTATTATTTGATATGGAATTCCAATTAGATCAATTAATGCAAACTTCGATCCAACACTTTCATTTGTGTCATGATATACAGTTTCAACTTCTTCTTTTTGGAAATGTAAATAAAGCTTGTCACAAAGATTTCTTGTTTCCTCTTTTTCAGGATTTAGATTGATTATTGCTACTTCGTATGGAGCTACAGATTCTGGCCAAATTATGCCTTTTTCGTCATTATAGTACTCAATAATTGCAGCAACAACTCTGCTTACCCCTATTCCATATGACCCCATAAATGGATTTATTTTTTCTCCATTAGGCATTAATACTTCTACATCCATTGGCTTTGAATATTTTGTTCCAAAATAAAATATGTGCCCTAACTCAATTCCTGGATTTTGCTTTAGATTAGATCCATGATTTTCAAGATCTCTTTCCCTGTTTGTGCAAGTAAATTTGGTTAATTCTTTGAATGTACCTTCATAGTTGTCTGAATCTTTAAAGTTGAGATCTAAAACTTTTTCGTCATATAGAACTTTGGACTCTCCCTTCGGATGTAAAAGAACAAATTCATGGCTGAAATCTCCTCCAATAGGTCCAGAATCTGCTTGAACTGGTAAAATTGGTAGATTTATTCTCTTAAAGGTCCTTAAATACGAAGTGAATATCTTGTAATAGGCTTGAATTGAATCTGCTTCTGTAAGATCAAATGAGTAGGTGTCCTTCATGATAAAATCACGCCCTCTCATTACTCCAAATCTTGGACGAATCTCATCACGAAACTTTGACCCAATACAGTAAATTAGTTTAGGTAACTCACGGTAAGATTGCACATTTTTCTTGAAAAGATCACAAACTAACTCCTCATTTGTTGGAGCATAAATAAGCTCATTGTCCTCACGATCATAGATTTTTAGCATCTCTTTGCCATAGTCATCATATCTGTTTGATGATTTCCATAATGAAGATGGCTGAAGAACAGGTAATTGAATCTCATGCGCTCCAATCCTGTTTTGCTCCTCTCTGATTATCTTGATTACTTTTTCTAGTACCCTTAGTCCAATCGGAAGCCAACAAAATATCCCTTTTGTAACTTGTCTGATCATCCCAGATCGAATCATGAGTTGATGCGATAATATTTTTTCATCATCTGAAACTTTGTGTAATGCTGGAATGAAAGAATTGCTTATTCTCATAGAAATTTAGGATTCTGTTAATTTGCTGGTACTTGCTGGCACCCCCTAGGAGAATCGAACTCCTGTTTTCAGATTGAAAATCTAACGTCCTGGGCCACTAGACGAAGGGGGCACATAAATATATTCATAGAAATTTGTGAATTAAATCAAGTAGGAAAAATTTTTGACATCTGCGAATAGATTATTTTTGGTATTGTAAATGATATTTTGTTTTCTTGTTTTATTGATGATTTTATGTTCTTGGATAACAGCCATTTGATCTTTTCAGTATTGTTGATATTGAGAGAAATTTTTACAAATTTTTTGTTGATAATTAGCTTGTTTATTTCATCTAAAAGCTCTTGGCAGCCATCACCATTGAGTGCAGAAATGTATAAATTTGGGATATTTTCATTGTTCAGTTCTGTTTTTTTTGGCTTGTTTGAGTCTATTGGATCATATTTTTTGTCATCCTGGTTTTCTGTCTTTCCTTCACAATTTATATTTTTTTCTTCTCCAATGAAATTGGGGTTTAGGTCGATTTTGTTGTAAACATTGATCATTTTTTTGTTGATTTCTTCAATTTTTAGATCTTTCAGAACTGATATCACATCTTCCTCATGCATTTTTATTTGCAGCGAAGAAGAGTCTTGGACATGGATGATGTAATCTGATTCATTTATTTGCTCCAATGTTGCTCGGAAGGCATTTACTAATTGGTGCGGTAAATCATGAATGAATCCAACAGTGTCAATTAAATAACAGGTTTCCCCACAATTGAGATTAATTTTTCCAACTCTTGGGTCTAGGGTTGTAAATAAATCATTTGAGGTTTTGGCTGTTTTCTTTGTTAATTGCTTGAATAGGGTGGATTTCCCCGCACTTGTATATCCAACTAGTGAGATAATTGTCCCATTTTTTCTAGATTTGTTTTGGACATTCCTCCTCTTGATAATGTTTTTTAGCTTTTCTTTTAATCTCTCTATTTTTTCATTTATCATTCGGTGGTCTAACTCTAATTGCTTTTCACCAGGACCCCCTACTTTTCCAAGAGATCCACGCTGACGCTCTAGGTGGGTCCAAGATCTCACAGTTCGGCTCTTTTCATACTCAAGATAGGCAAGCTTGACTTGTAACTTTCCCTCATTAGAATGCGCATTGTTGTCAAATATCTCTAGTATCGTTCTGGTTCTGTCAAAAACTAAACACTTTAGATCTTTACATATGTTCCTGTTTTGAATCGCTGTTAGATGAAAATTTATTACTACTAGATCTATCTCTAAATTTTTTACTAGATCAATGTAGCTGTTTAGCTTTCCAGAACCAATTAAAGAATAGGGATTTGGTTTGGAAATTTTAATAATATCAGTATGAATAACTTCGATTTCACTGTTTATCGCTTCTACTAAAGATACCATTTCCTCTAGTAAGAATTCGGACTGATGTTTGTTTTTTATATTTTCTATTTGAATGATTGCTACTTTCATATCTAATATTTTAGGTGATATTATGTAAATAACTAGTGTAATTGTTTGTAATAGAGAAAATTATGCATAAGAGAAATATAGTTGTCTTATTTATGGATGATATTGGTAAGCTCTGTTATGAGAGAGACAGTACCCTTTTGATTGGAAAAGAAATTCAAAAAAGAGGCTATGATTTAGTATATGTTAGGTCAGATTGGCTAGTTATTGAAAATGGTAAATTGATTGTTTATGGTCAGAATATTGATTTACTAGATTCGTTTCCATACTTTACCTTGAAATCTGATAATGTTTTGCCAATAAATTTTTCTGAAATATATGTCATTTTGCTCCGTCAAAATCCTCCATGTGATTCTGCATTTATTAATAATCTCCAGTTTTTGTTAAAACTACATAACTCTAAAAAAGTTTGTATGGTTAATGATCCAAATGCTGTTATTAATCTGAATGAAAAATTAATTCCATCAATGATTGGTAATAATGATATTTACCCACCATTTATTGTTACTAGCAACTCTAATTTCGCTTGTGATTTTCTTGCAGAAAATAAAAAAGTTGTTCTTAAACCTATTAATGCATGTTCCGGTATGGGAATAATTACAGTCTCTCTGGATGATAAAAATCTTCTTTCTGCATGGTCATTGTTGAAAAATAAATATGGTTGTCCAATAATTGTCCAAAAATTTATTCCTAACGATGGCGATAAAAGAGTGATTATATCAAATGGGAAAATTGTTGCTGCAATGAAACGCATTCCTAGTAATTCTGATTTTAGGTCAAATTTGTGTTTGGGAGCATTAGAAAAAAAAACTGATTTGACAGATAGAGAAGTTTTTATTTCAGAAGTTGTGGCTTGTTTTATGAAAAATAATAATATTTTGTGGTCTGGTTTGGATTTGATTGCTGAGAATCTTATTGAAGTTAATATAACATCCCCAACTGGCTTGATGAGTTTGAATAGACTTTACAAATCGAATTTTGAAAAAATTATTTGTAATGATATAGAACTCTATGTGAATAATTTTTATAAGGTATGATATGTCCAATATTTTAGTGGAAAAATCCGTTTGTGGAAATAAATGGGTCTCTAAAAAACATAATATTCAAGAAATTAATTATATGATTTCTAATTTTGGTCTCTCCGCAGTTACAGCTTCTGCATTACTCAATAAAATTGGGAATTTTGATGAAGATAAAATTAGAAATTATCTTAATATTGATATGCAAAAATGGCTTAGTAAAGTTTGGGAATTAAAGGATATTAACTTTGCTTTGGATAGAATAACTCAGGCAATTGATCAAAAAGAAAAAATTTGCATCCTCGGTGATTATGATGTTGATGGTATGCTCTCCTCAATAATGTTGAGAGATTTTTTCAATATTAATGTCTTGGAAGTTGAAATTGTGATTCCTAATCGTCTTACAGAAAGATATGGACCTACTGAAAAAAGTTTTGATTTTGCTAAAAAATTTGGTGCTAAGTTATGTATTACAGTTGATTGTGGTACTGTTGCTTTTGATGAAATCGATTATGCAAATGAATTGGGCTTAGAAGTTATTGTTTTTGATCACCATTTGTCAGATGAAAAGCAAGTAAATGCATTGGCTGTTGTTAATCCAAATCAGAAGGGCGATGAAAGTAATTTAAATGAATTGTGTGCCTCAGGTTTGTTGTTCTTTATTATTTGGGCTTTAAGTCAGAAATTAAATCTAGATTGGGATTATGACTATGTTGATTTAGCATCAGTTGGAACTATTTGCGATGTTATGAACTTGGTTGATTACAATAGAGATTTGGTTAAGGTTGGAATAGAAAAAATAAAAACAGGTAAATGCTACCACGCTCTGTTGGATTTGTTGGGAGTTTCTGATTTAGATATTGATGAATTAAATACACAAAATATTAGTTTTGGTATAGGACCTAGGATTAATGCAGCAGCTAGAATGGGTCAGAATGATAAAATTATAGATTTGTTTACATCAAAATGTAGTGTTATGAGAAATAATTTGGTAACTCAAATCAATGATCTTAATAATCAAAGAAAAGAAATTGAGAAAAAAATTACTAAAATGGCATTGGTACAAAATAAAGAAGAAGATAAATTTTGTCTCGTTATTGGTCAAGGTTGGCATGATGGTGTTTTGGGAATAGTTGCTGGAAGATTGGTCTCAGCTACAAAAAAACCATCAATGGTAATTAATATTAAAGATGATATTGGTAAAGGATCAGGAAGGTCTGTAAAAGGTTTTAATATTGCCTTGTCTGTTAAAAAAGCTCTGGAAAAAGATTTGCTCTTATGTTCTGGTGGTCATGAATTGGCTGTAGGCTGTTCAATTAAGGCTGATAAGGTTGAAGAATTTGCTAATTTTATGCAAGAAGAAATGAAAAATATTACCTTTGATATTCCTGAAATAGTTATAGATTCAGTGATTGATCCAATAGCATGTAATTCTCGTCTTTGGAATGAAATACAGTGTATTGAACCTTGCGGTCAGGCAAATGGTAATCTACTATTTATGTTTCCAGCTGTGAAAATTATTAATTTTCAGAAGTTTGATAATTACATGTCATGTATAATTTGTGGTAGCTCTGGTTCAAAAATTAAAGGAGTTATGTTCCCTCATTCTGCCTCTGATGAATTGATATTTGGTATTGTTAAAGCATCAGAACAAACTTTAAAAGTTTCCTGTATTGGTAATTTTAGTATGAGTAAATGGAAAGGAAAACTCTACTCAAGCTTTATGATTAAAGATATATCTTTTGTTTAGCTTATCTCTTTAGACCATAGTACTCATGGATTTTATTTAAATCTGTGATTTTTGCTTTTTTCATTAAAAGATTATGAATGGATTTTTCTATAGCTATTTCTCTGTTTAGCTTAGCAAGTTTTCTCGACATATAAACTGTGTCTTGGTTTTCTAATAAAGATTTTCTATGTCTTATTGGTATTAAATCATCTATATTGTTAAATATCCCATTCATGTCATTGTATAATCCTAGCATTTTCGCAGCAGTTTTTGGTCCAATTCCTGGAACCCCGGGTATGTTGTCTGATGCATCACCAACTAGCGCTAGGTAGTCTACTATTTGTTGTGGCATAACTTCGAACTTTTCATATACTTTATTAGCATTGTAGAGTATGCCTTTGAAAGATTCATAAATATAAACTCTGTCTGAAACTAGCTGCATTAAATCTTTGTCACATGAAAATATTATAACATGTTCAAAATCATTTTCTAATGCAATTTGGGTATAGGTAGCAATGATGTCATCTGCTTCAAAAGAAGAAATTGAATCAGTGTTGACTTGAAATGCATTTATGATCTCTTGTAAGTGATAGCATTGGATTTTGAGCTCATCTGGAGCTTCAACCCTATTTGATTTGTATTCATTGTAAATTTCTTTGCGGAATGATTTTTCTTTTGCAGAGTCAAATGCAATCGTTATGAACTGTTGACATTGGTCTAAATCAATAATTCCATCAAGTGCCCTCTTTAGGTTGTAGTCCTTGTTGTTTATAATTCTCTGTAGCATGTTGTAATATCCTTGTAGAATATTTGTTGGCATGCCTTTATCATTGTATATTTGCGGGATCCCAAAAAAATATCTGAATATATAACAAGATCCATCAATTAGGTAAAGAATTTTTTTCATTTTACTTCCATTGTCTCTCAATATTTTTTGATCGCATCAGGAAAATATTTGCTGATCATAGATTCTTCACTCTCTTCTCCTTGTTTTTTGGACTTTAATTCCCTCTCTTCATTGATTGGTTTCTTCTCATTATTATCATCAAAAATTTTATAATTGTTTTTTTCTGATATGTTTTCTAGTAATTGCGATATTTTTGGAAGTCTGAAAGAAATCATTATCTTGAATAATGCTACATTTAGCACTATCTCTGGGTTTTCCATTGAGCTTATGTTTTTGTTTGTTTCTAAAACTATGTTCCAAATTCTGTTGTAGATAAATTTTTCATCTGAATTTTGAATTTTTTCATGAGTAAAATTTGCTATTTCATTTAAAATGTATTGTCCAGGAATGCCACTATAATATAGTTTTTTGAGTATCTTGTTTGCTTCCAGCATATCCTCATTTTGTAAATGTTTGAAAATCTCTTCTATGTCCTCAGGATTTGGCATGCTGAAAAATTTGTTTGCATCATCAAAAGATATCTCCTCTTTGCTGTAATTAGAAATTTGGTCTAACATTGATAATCCATCTCTTGCAGATCCATTTGCTAGTTTGGCAATTTTTTGTAAAGCCTCTCTTGAGATTTTGATGTTTTCTTTGGTGGCAATTTGTGATAAATGTTCTGATAATTTCTCTGATGGGATTTTTTGTAAATTAAATCTTTGGCAACGAGATATTATTGTTGCTGGTATTTTGTGAGATTCAGTTGTAGCAAATATGAATTTTAAATGTGCTGGTGGCTCCTCTAGAGTTTTTAGTAGCGCATTAAAAGCACTGTTTGAAAGCATGTGTACTTCATCAATTATGAAAACTTTGTACTTGGCTTTGCTTGGAAAATATGATGAATTCTCGATTAATGATCTGATGTTGTCAACACCTGTGTTACTTGCAGCATCTATCTCTAATACATCTGGATGTATTGATTTGCTGATTTCAATACAATCTTGGCATTCATTGCATACCTCAATGAACTCTTGGTCAAGATTTATGTTTTTGCAATTTAAGGCCTTCGCAATAATTCTGGCAGTGGTTGTTTTGCCAATTCCATATGACCCATTTAACATGATTGTCTCCGGTATGCGATTGAATTTTATCGCATTTGATATTGTCCTAACAAGTACATCTTGTCCGATTAGCTCTTGCAAATTTTTGGGCCTGTATTTGCGAGATAATGTTTGGTACATAATTCACCTTATTTTGATTATTAGATATTATAACATAAATTTCTTGATTAAATTGCTGTATGAATGTGATATTATAAATATTAGTTATAATGGGTGATTAGCTCATCGGTTAGAGTGCTACGTTGACATCGTAGAGGTGATTGGTTCGATTCCGATATTGCCCACCATCCTTGGATTATAAAAAAGACATTACAATCTTACTATTATAACGCCTTGATATTTGTTAAATTAATCTACTAAATAAACTTATCTGTATAGAAAATCTATATGAATGATTGAATCTTTTACTGGGTGATATTGCACTGTTTTGACAATAGCATTAATCGATTCTGAACCATTAATTAGAATAATGTCCTTGTCTTTTAGTCCATCTTTGACTTTTAATAATTCATGAGAACTGATTACTAAATGTTTGTTCTCTCTTCCTGGTCCATAGATTACTGCAGGAATTCCTCCATTTCTGCGTAATTCTCTAGCACTACCAGTACCATATGTTTTTCTTTCAGTAACATTAAAAGAAATACTAGCCATTTTTACTCTCCTAGATAGTTTTTATAGATTATATGTCTTCATTATTAGAGATAAAGTCAATAATTAACATCTCAATAGGTAATATTTCAATCTTGGAATGAGAAAATTTTATATCTATGGTATTGGTTACATAAAGCTTGTTGAACTTCATGAGATTGAAATAAAAATTTTCTTGTGTTTCTGAATTGATAGAAGCAAGCACTGGGTGGGTAATAAAAACATCTATTAACTTGACTTGATTGGATTCTAGAATTTTTTGCACCTCAAATATGGTATTGCCGCTATCTATAATGTCATCAATGATTAGGCATTCATAATCTGAAATATTTTTCGGTAGAGGTAGGTTAATACTAATTTTTTCTGTTCTGGTTTTTGTTCCACAATAGTAATGAGAATTAATTTTCCTTGATTTGAGCTCCTTGTGCAAATTTATAACTCTGTCTAAAGATCCTTTGTCTGGTGATATTAGAACAATATTCTTGTATTTTTTCTTCTTATAAAGATCTTCTATTTTGTCAGCAAAAATTTTTTCTGATCTGATATTGATTATTCTTTCACTTATAAAATCTTTGTTGTGAATGTCTATTGTGATTATTTTTTCAAAATAATTTAATAAAATATCTGATATTATTTTAAAATTTTTGCTCCTTGAATATGGCATATATGGTGCAACCAATGTTAGATTTTTTATTTTTTCTTTACTAAAAATTAATATTGATTCAATGATTTTTTCATTTATGTTAGGATAAAAATTTTGGATAAAAATCCCCTTTTTAAGATGATTTTTAAATTGATTTAGAGATAAATTTAATTCCCCATCAGGAAATTTGCGTACAACTATTTCGATAATTTTGTGTTTTAAATTTTTATTTAAATAAGGCATTATGCTATAATATGTTTCTGTTGTTAAATTTGTTTTTTTATTAAAAAGCTTATTTACTATTTAAATTTTAAATGAAGTTTTAGCAATCTAATTAAAGTTAAAGCTGACAACTTAAAAATTGGAAAATTAAACAAAACATGAAAATCTTGACTGTAAATACAATGCTAAATATTACATCAGTTGGTTTTGTTGATAGTGAAGATCTATCTAAATCATTTGCTCAATCATCTGATAATGATGAAAATCAAGTAGAAGATTTGTTGGTTGCTGTAAATAAACTTTTTGAAACCTCAGGTCAATCTCTAGATTGTATTGATAGAATTGTTGTTGTGAATGGAGTTGGTTCATTTACTAGCTCTAGGTTGGCAATTACAATTGTAAAGATTATTGCTTTGGTTAATGATAAAATTGAAATCTTTGCTGTAAATACTCATGATTTGATTTTTCAATACTCTATTGACCAGAAGAAGATCAATTCAGAAGATAAATCTAAAAAAATTGTGATACTGTCAACAACAAAGGGTAAAAATGATTTTTATTATGTAAAAATCTTTGATTCAAATGATGATTTATGTAAAAAAGACTCAAAAATATCTTATTTATCAAAGAAAGAAGTAGAGGATATATTGTCAAATAATAATGATTTTACAGTGATAACTGATGTAAATTCTAAAGTTAAAGAAGTATTTGGTTTTCCTAATACAGTTGTTATTTGTGACCTTAATGATATACACTTTACTATGTTTGAAATTTCATTAGGTATTGATTGCTGTAAGTTAAGTAATTTGAAACCTTTATATATGAAACCTGTTTTATTAAGAACATTTGATGGTAGAATAAGAGAAGAATAAGTATGTCTTTAGTATCAATTTTTCTTGCTATAAGGGCTTTTTTTAAATTATTTTTAATTTCATTATTGGTTTTTGTATCATTAATTGTTGGCTCATTGCTTTACTTTTTTCCAATAGCTTCTAAGAAGTTTAATAGGCTTGTGTCTTATGCTTTGATGTGGATTTTTAATATTAATGTCAATTTTGTTGGTAACCATGTTAAAGAAAGCAGTCCTTGTTTGTTTGTATCAAACCATATTTCTTTTCTTGATTTTATCGTTCTAAATTACTTTACTGTTGTTTCTTTTGTTGCTAAAGAAGAGGTTTCTAAAATGCCAATTCTTGGTATTTTAGCTAGGCTAAATAGATGTATTTTTACTTCTAGAACAAAAAGGTCATCATTATCAGATTCATTAGCAATTACTAAATCTCTTGCTAGTGGGATTAATGTTGCAATGTTTCCAGAGTCTACAACAACTTCTGGTAATGTAATACCATTTCATTCTTCTATGTTTGTTGCTGCTTCAAATGCTGCAAAAGAATTGAATAGTGATGTGTTTGTACAGCCTATTTCTTTGATTTATACAAAAATGAATGGCTTGCCTTTAAATACTAGGGGTATGATAGGTTTTACTTGGTGTGCAGATAGGTCAATATTTTCTATTATGATGAATATTTTGTATAATCCAGGATCTATTGAACTATACTTGGTTTGCCATAAACCAGTTGTCTTCACTGCTAATACTGATAGAAAAGAAGCTACAGAAATTTGTGAAAATGCTATTAAGATAGCAATAAGTAATTACCGTAAATATGGTACAGTTGCCTTAGGTTAGAATATACTTAATTAGTTTTTCTAATGCTTCTTTGCGGTGACTAATTTTTTGCTTTTCTTCAAATGAAATCTCAGCTAAAGTCTTTGAATGTCCATTAGGTATGAAGATTGAGTCATATCCAAAACCACTATTTCCTTGTGGAGGGAAAATTATGTTTCCTTCTAAACTTCCTTTAAATTCTTGATGCTTTTGATCCATTAGAAGCACTAGAGAACAAATAAACTTTGCATTAAATTTTTTGTTGCTTATTTCAGTGTTTTTGGGTAACTTATAGGAAATTTCTTTGTATATTTTTTTTATACCTATTTCTGCAGATTTTTTGTTATTTTTAATCATCCATCTCGCTGAATATATTCCCGGTTGATTGTTAATTATCTCAATGCACACTCCAGAATCATCAGCAATAATTGGTAATTGGGTGTATTTTCTTAGAGCTTTGGCTTTGATTAATGCATTTTCAAAAAAAGTACTGCCATTTTCTATAGGCTCATCTGTTTGCCCTAGATCTGATGCAGATACTATTTCTATTCCATGCTGGGAAAATAAAAATTTTAACTCTTCGACTTTGCTTTTGTTTTGTGTTGCAATCACTATTTTTTTGTACATTTTTTGTAGATTCCTTAAAATAAATTTTTTGCAGGACTTGTTATTTGGAATTTAAATACTAATATTATGGTTTATTATATAATAGGTGCTAAGCATGGATAAAGAAAATATCAAAGATTATTCTCAGAATTTGCATGAAAAATCTGATAGAAATATTGATTCAGATCAAGAAAATTTGTTTGATAGTGATGAAGATTTAGAAGAAGAAATTAAAGAAAAAAATCAAGAAATTAAATCTGATGATTCATGCAATGAAAAAATGCTGTATTTGGCTGCAGAATTGCAAAATACAAGAAATAGGCTGTTGAAAGATATTGAAAGCGCTAGATTTAACGCAATACGTGGCTTTGCTTTGGATATGTGTGATGTTGCAGATAATATGTTTAGAGCTAAGCAATATATAAAGTCAGGTAGCAATGACTCGGTAGCTCAAGGTATAGAAATGATCTTAAATTCTTTGTCCGGGATATTTAAACGTCATGGTATAGATCATATTGATACACTTAATAAGAAATTTGATCCTAGTTTACATGATGCAATTAGTCAGGAAGAATCATTAGATTTGTCCCCAGGTTATGTTGTTAGGGAAGTTCAGGCTGGTTATACATTGGATGGAAAACTTTTGAGACCAGCAAAAGTTATAGTTTCTAAAGGGAAAATTTCCCCTAGTAGAGATTTTAATTGATTTATTAGAATAGAAATAATTATAGAGGATAAAATATGTCAAAAATAATTGGAATTGATTTAGGTACTACAAACTCTTGTGTGGCTATTTTGGAAGGAAAAAATCCTAAAGTAATTGAAAATAAAGAAGGTGCAAGAACAACCCCTTCTGTTGTTGCTATTAGTGGAAATGAAAAATTGGTTGGTCAGCCAGCTCGTCGTCAGGCTGTAACAAATCCAGAAAATACCTTTTATGCTGTAAAAAGATTAATTGGTAGAAAGTTTAATGATAAAGAAACAGAAGAAGCTAAAAAATTAGCATCTTATAAAATTGTTGCTTCAAATAATAATGATGCATGGGTAGGAGATTCAAGCGGTAATAAATACTCTCCTGAAGAAATTTCATCAATAATTTTGACAAAAATGAAAGAAACCGCTGAAGCTTATTTGGGTGAAAAAGTTACAAAGGCTGTAATTACAGTTCCTGCATATTTTGATGACTCCCAACGTCAAGCTACTAAAGATGCTGGTCGTATTGCTGGTTTGGAAGTAGAACGTATAATTAATGAACCTACAGCTGCAGCTTTGGCATATGGCTTGGATAAAGATAAAGATAAAGCAAAAAAGATCGCTGTTTATGATCTTGGTGGTGGTACATTTGATATATCTGTCCTTGAAATTAGAGATGGAGTTTTTGAAGTTCTTTCAACAAATGGAGATACTTTCTTAGGCGGAGAAGACTTTGATATAGAAATAGTAAATTACCTTGCAGAAGAATTCCAAAAAGAAAATGGTATTGATTTGAGAAATGATCGTACTGCTCTTCAACGTTTGAAAGAAGCTGCTGAAAAGGCTAAAATTGAACTCTCTTCCTCAACACAAACTGAAATTAATCTGCCATTTATTACAGCTGATTCAGGCGGTCCTAAACATTTAACAACAAAATTGACTAGAGCTAAAATCGAAGGATTGTGTGAAAAATTGATTAACTCTACAACTGATCCAGTTTTGAAAGCTTTGAAAGATGCAGCCTTGAATGCAAGCGATATTGATGTTGTTATTCCTGTTGGTGGAATGACTCGTATGCCAAAAGTTAAAGAAAAAATTGAAGAAATTTTTGGTAAACCTGTTAGTCAGGGTGTAAATCCTGATGAAGTAGTTGCTATTGGAGCTGCTGTACAAGGTGCTATTTTGCAGGGTGATGTAAAAGATATCCTCTTGTTAGATGTTACTCCTCTTTCATTGGGAATTGAAACTATGGGTGGCGTGTTTACTCGTTTGATTAATCGTAATACTACTATTCCAACTAGCAACTCTCAAGTATTTTCTACAGCAGAAGATAATCAGAGGGCTGTAACAATTAAAGTTCTTCAAGGAGAAAGAGATATTGTTAGCAGTGATAGTCATAAATTGCTTGGTCTGTTTGAATTGACAGATATTCCAACTGCCCCAAGAGGTGTCCCTCAAATTGAAGTTACATTTGATATTAAAGCAGATGGAATTGTTAATGTCTCTGCTAAAGATAAAGGTACAGGAAAACAAAATTCTATAAGAATTACATCATCTGGTGGTTTGTCTGAAGAAGAAATTCAAAATATTATTAAAGATAAAGATAAATACTCTGAAGAAGATAAAAAAATAAAAGAAAAAATTGATATTTCTAATCAAGCTGATAGTTTGGTTAGCATTACAGAAAAAAGCTTAAATGAGGTCGGTGATAAACTTTCCCTTGAAGATAAATCCGCTATTGAAAGTAAGTTATCTGAATTAAAGGAAGAAGTAAAAAAATCTGATTCTACCACTGATAGTATTAAAGAAAAACTAAATGCTTTGTCTGCTGTATCAGTAAAAATTGGAGAGGCAGTTTATGCTCAAGCTAAGTCAGCTGAGGGATGTAATTCTGGTTCATGTCAAGAATCTGAAAAAAATACTGGCTCTGAAGAAGAAGTGGTTGATGTTGATTTTGAGGAAGTTGATAAAAATAAAGGTAATGAATAATTGATTGTATACTTATTTTGTAATTATAATAACTTTGATGAGTCCTCTAGAGAAATCTAGGGGACCATTAATATAAATTTTTGCAGCTTTGATTGTAATTAGCATATAAGAGAGTATTTAAATGTCATCAAAAAATTATTATGAAATATTACAGGTTTCTATTAATTCATCTAATGAAGAAATTAAATCTGCATATCGTAAGATGGCATTGAAATATCACCCTGATATGAATAGAGATAATCAAGATGAAGCATTGGTTAAGTTTAAAGAAATTCAAAAAGCTTATGATGTTTTGTCTGATCAGAATAAAAGAAAAAATTATGATAGCTATGGAGACCCTGATGGTCAAGCAGGTGGTTTTAATTTTGGTGGTAACCCATTTGATTCATTTAATGATTTTTTCAGTGATATTTTTAGTATGTCTGGTAGTAGAAAAAATAATAAAGGAAAAGATAAATTACTTAAAGTTTCAATTACTTTAGAAGAAGCTTTCTATGGAAAAGAAATTGTTATTGCTTTTGAAAGAGATAGTATTTGCTTAACTTGTAAGGGTAAAGGTGCTGTAAAAGTAAGAGTTTGCAATTATTGTGATGGTGCAGGAGTTACAATTTCTAGAGATGGTTTTTTTAGTATTCAAGCAACATGTCAGGGTTGTAATGGTTTGGGTCAGATTGCAGAAGAAAATTGCAGTAATTGCAATGGTAAAGGTGTTAATGTTTCACCTAGTGAGTTAAAAGTTCAGATTCCAGCTGGTATCCAAGATGGTTCTAGAATTAAATTGTTGGGAAAAGGCCATGTAAGTTTTAATGGTGGTTCTAATGGTGACTTATTTGTTATAGTTAATGTTGTTGAACATCATCTTTTTTCTTGCGATGGATGTGATTTGTATTGTGAATATGAATTATGTGCTATAGATGCTATCCTTGGAAAAGATATAGAGATTAACTCTATTGATAATAGTTCAATAAAATTTAATATTCCTGCTGGTTCTCAGTATGATGATGAATTTGTTTTTAAAAATAAGGGTATGTATAAATTGAATAGTAGCTTTCGAGGAAATATGTATATTACCTTGAAGATTGTTATACCAAAAAATTTAAATGAAAGTAGTATTAAAATTTTTAAAGAAATAAGAAAAATTATTTCATAGTTTGATTTTATATTTATTGCTTATTTGTTTAATTTTATCATATTATTTACTTATTTTTGCTTTAATTAATTGCTTTTGTTCTTATTTACTAATTTTTTAGCAAAGTAGTATTTTTTTATCTTGATAATCTTAGTAATTTAGTAAATAAATACTTTGTTAATATAATATCTAATATAGTTAAATACTGCATAGATATATACTTGTTTTAGGGAATTTTTTAATGTATAAGATTAATCTCTTGTGTGATAATATTATTATTAAAGATAAATTTTTGCATAATATAGCTAATATTTTTACTAGGATAGGAATTAATTCTGTTCATGATGATATCCATATTGTTAATTATGATACAAAAAAGTTTTTGTGTGAGACATTGATTAATTATCTTACAGGTAAAAATGCTTCTAATAGTCAAACTAGAAAGATATTAGATCATAGTCAATTGACAAATTATGATGAAGTTATTGCTGGTAATTATATTGATATTGCTAGCACTCTTGCTAAGCAATATAAATGTATGAGTATTAGTGCAAATACTATTTTTCAGCTTCATATAAGACTGCTTGGATTTACTGAAGAAGAAATTGGTTGGAGAACTGATAATAGATTTTTGGGTAGCGACATTGTTGATACAAATGATGTTAGCAATGATGTACTTAAATACTGTAATCAGTATGAAAAATTGAGTAGTACTGATAGTAATCCAATAATTAATATAGCTAATTTTATAATTCAGATGATTATTATAAGTCCATTTAATAGATATAATGAAATGATTATCTGTTTAATTTTTAGGTTATTATTATATAAAGCTGGATATGGCAAATTGAGCAATTGTAATCTAGAAAAAATTATCTTGGATAAGAAAGAAGAAATAACAAAAGTTGTTGATAAGTTTATTAAAACTAAAGGTGAAAATTACCATGAATGGATAAGCATTTTTGGTTCAATTTTGATTAAATTTTTTGATAATTGTACTGTTGATAGTTCAGATTCTATAAAAAATGTTGTTAAAAAAATGGGTAAAAAATTTACTGATTATGAAATTCATAAGCATTGCTCAGATTACAGTATTGGGAAGATTAGAGAAACTCTTAATGCTATGTTGTCTAGTGGTGAAATAAGCCGTATGGATGATGGTAATAATGTTTTTTGGTCTAGAACTACAAAATTTAATGATGGTGAAGATAATATCCGTCGAGGTGATAAAACTAAAATAGTTATTGATGCAATTAATTCAATGAAAGGTCTGTTTTGTTTTTCAGATATTCACAGCAATTGTAGAAATATTAGCTCTATTACTATTCGTAAGATTCTTGAATCTGAAAAAAGGCAAGGAAAAATAGTTTGCTTTAAAAAAGGTAGGTCTTCTACCTGGCAGAGAGTGAAATTTTGATATTTTTTATACTTCTTTTTCTACTACATCTTTTGAAATAGTTGTCCTGTGATCAAATACAAAACAATTGCCTTTCCACATGCTCTCTGAAGCATTGATATGTTTTAGATAATTTAAAATTCCACCTTTGAGGTGAAAAATATTTTTATACCCCCTTTGTGTTAGGTAGGCTGTGGATTTTTCACATCTGATTCCACCTGTACAAAACATAGCAATGTTTTGGTTTTTATCTCTTAGATTTTCATTAGAAAACTTGGCAAATTCAGTAAATGTATCAGTGTTTGGATTTATAGCATTTTGGAACGTTCCCTCAGCAACTTCATATTTGTTTCTCACATCAATTATAATAAATTCTTCGTTGTTAAGTACCTTATTCCAGTCCTTTGGTTCAATATATCTTCCAACTCCATTTTTTGGATCACAATTGCATTGTTTGAATGTTACAATTTCTTCCTTGATTTTTATTTTGATCTTATTAAATGGAATTGTTTCTATCTCTGTTGCTTTATATTTAAGATTTGAAAAAATATCAATTTTTCTTAAATCATTTATGAATTCTGAAACTTCTTCCTTTTTTCCTGCTATCCCTGCATTTAATCCTTCTTTGGCAATAATTAATGTTCCTTTTACTTGAAATTTTTTAGAAATACTTTTTATTTTCTCACCTAATAATTCTGGTTGAGATACTTCTGTAAATAAGTAAAATGAGGCAATTATTTTTGTTTTCATTTAATTTTTATCACAAACTGATTCTAGATTTGAAATTTTTTATTTAATAACTACTAAAAATGGTTCTTAAATCTATCCTTTATTGAAAATTAAAAATTCTATTAAATTTAGACTGTTTTGGCTTCTAATTTAAGATTTTCTTCTTGAAAAAAGTAAGAAAAATACTGTAGAAAAATATAATCATAATTAATTATGCTAATATTTATAGAATAGTAAACCTATTTATTATTATAATCTTATAGATTCTATTTTGTTATTTGTATGCAAGGTTACTTTGGTGAAGAAGTTTTCTTTTTACTCTATTTATAGTTTTATACTCTTTTTTATATTTTTATTCATTGTAATAAGAATGTTCTATGGAAGAGAATCAGATAAAAATGCTCTTCATGTCTATTTTTGGTCTAATTATATTGAAGAATCTATAATTGATGACTTTGAAAAAGAGACTGGTATAAAAGTTAGGTATGATGAATTTGACTCTAATGACGCTCTTGATGCTAAAGTCCTCTCAGGAATAGTTAGCTATGATTTGATTATGCCTACTGCTAATGTTATGCATAATCAGAAAAATGCATATCACAGATTACAAAAGTCTAGAATTCCTAATATAAAAAATGTCTCAAAGTTTATTAAAAATAAGTTGTCTGTTTATCCTGATGCTGATAAGTACTCAGTGAATTTTGTTTGGGGAACAAGCGGAATTGGAATTAATGTTAATGAAATAAAGAAAATTGATCCAAATGTCCCCGTTGATTCCTTGGCAATGATTTTTGATCCTGCAATTGCTTCAAAGTTTTCAAAATGTGGTATCTATGTTTTGGATGCAGCTGATGAATTGATCCCGGCAGCTCTTTCATATCTTGGAAAAGATCCAAGTAGTACAAATAAGCTAGATTTGCTGGCAGCTAAAAAAGTGCTCTTATCAGCAAGGCCATACATTAGAAAATTTACCTCTTCTGATTATGTTCAATCATTGGCAAATGGTGATGCATGCTTAGTTTTTGGTTGGTCTGGTGATATTATGCAAGCTAAAGAAATTGCTGAAGTTTCTAGGAATGGTGTTGAAATTGAATACTTCATTCCTGTTGAAGGCTCTCAGATCTTCTTCGATCAGTTGGTAATTCCAGAAAATGCTAAAAATAAAGATGCTGCTTATAAGTTTATTGATTTTATTCTCCGTCCTGAAATAAGCACTAGAATTATTAATAGCCTTAAATATCCTACTGCTCTTTTCACAAGTGTTTCAGATAATCTTGATAAGAGAATTGTAAATAGTAACCTAGTTTTTCCAGATGAAGAATCTATGAAAAGATTGTACGTATTGAAAAATTATGATGTTATTAACAATAGAAAAATAAACAGAATATTTATTGAAACTAAGCTAGGAAAAAAGAGAATTGAATAAATATTTACAGATTAAAAATGTTAGTAAAAGTTATAATAACTTAAAGGTGTTAGATGATTTTTCCCTTCAGGTGGCTAAAAAAGATTTTTATGCATTGGTTGGCCCCTCTGGTTGCGGTAAAACTACTCTCTTGAGAATTATTGCAGGATTTGATGTCCCTGATAGCGGAAGTATTAGAATAGGTGATGAAGATTTGCTTGCTTTGCCACCTCATGAGAGGTCTGTAAATATAATGTTTCAATCATATGCTTTATTTCCTCATATGACTGTTTATGATAATATTGCCTTTGGTTTATATAATGATGGCATTAAAGAAGATAAGATTTCTAAAAAAGTTGGTGATATGATTGATCTTTTGCAGTTAGGTAATTGTATTAATCGTTATCCAAATAGCCTCTCAGGTGGTCAAAGTCAGAGAGTGGCTCTAGCTCGTAGTTTGGCTCAAAATCCAAAAGTTTTGTTGTTAGATGAACCTTTTGGGGCTATTGATAAAAATTTGTCCCAGAAAATGCAATTAGAACTTGTGAGTTTGCAAGAAGAATTGGAAATGACATTCATTGTTATAACTCATGATAGAGAAGAGGCAATGACAATGGCAACAAATATTGCAGTTATGAGAAATGGTCAGGTTTGTCAGTTTGGAACTCCAAGTGAGATATATGAGTGCCCTAATTCACTCTATGTTGCAAAATTGCTTGGTGAAGTTAATATAATTAAGTCTGTAGTTGTAGATATTGATACAAGCTATATTCAACTTAATACCTTGGATGGTAAATTAGATTTTTATGTCTGTAAAACAAGATATAATGGGACTCAAAACTTGTCTGTTAATCAACATGTAACCTTTATTATTCGTCCTGAAAAAATCTTCCTTAGTACAAATGAAAATACAGACTATATCACTAAAGGTAAGGTAATTGATATAGCTTATTTGGGAAGTTACTCAATTTATCATATTCTGATGGATAATGGTGATAAAATTAGAGTTTCTCAAATGAATTTAAAAAGAGTTTTGGAACAAGATATAACTTGGGATGATGCAGTGTATTTGAAATGGTCATCAAACGCTGGAATGATTTTAAATTCTGAAATTAATTGAGCGCTTTATGTAAATGAAAAATATAAAAAATTCTGATAAGATTACTTACTCCATTCAATCTCTCGGAGAAGGTGGTTGGAATAAAGAGAATTTTTTTATATATTTTATTCCTTATGTCTGGGCATTGCTTTTTTTGCTATTGCCTCTTTTGATAATTTTAAAGATTAGTATTTCAGAGTCCCAGGTTGGTATTCCTCCATATAAACCAATCATATATTGGACAGAAAGTTATTGGCCAGAAATTAATATTACATTTGCTAAATTTCAAGAGATTTTGACAGATAATGTTTACTTGGGTACATATTTTTTTAGTTTGAAAGTCGCATGTATTACAACTTTTTTTACCCTTTTGATAGGTTATCCAATAGCTTATGCAATTAGTAATTTGTCTGAAATAAATCAGTATAGAGTGTTAATATTAATTTTAATTCCTTTTTGGACTTCATTCCTTGTTAGAGTTTATGCTTGGATTGCTATTCTTAAAGATAAAGGCTTCTTGAATTATTTCTTGATTAAATTGGGTATAATTTCTGAGCCATTGAATATACTGTATACAGAGTTTGCAATTTATATTGGTATGGTTTACGCCTATCTGCCATTTGTTATTATTCCTATTTATTCATCTCTAGTACAGATTGATAAAACTTTGATAGAGGCATCAAGAAATTTGGGTTGTAAAAAATTCCAATCTTTTTGGAAAATTATTTTCCCAATGTCTATAAATGGTATTATTGCAGGTTCTGTTTTGGTATTTGTTTCTGCAATTGGTGATTTTGTTATTCCAGATATTTTGGGTGGACCTGAATCTATTATGTTGGGAAATAGCTTGTGGTCTACATTTTTTAATCAAATAGACTGGCCCGGGGCTATGGTAATTGTTGTCTTCATGATAATTCTTTTGCTTATACCATTTATTCTATTTTTCTTATTTAACAACTTCAGTTATATATCTAGTAAAATTTTTTTCAGGAAAGAAAAAGATGAATAATAGACTCTCTTTATTTAATAAAATATCTTTGACTTTGGGTTTGATGTTTTTATATCTTCCAATTTTATTAGTGATTGTTTTTAGCTTTAATGAATCTAAAATAGTGACAGTTTGGTCTGGATTTTCATTGAATTGGTATAAACATTTGTTGAATAATAAATATTTGTTGGTAGCAACATATAATAGTTTCTTTATAGCTACTATTTCTGCAACTTTGTCAGTTATAATAGGTACAATTATTGGTTTGTTGCTTTCTAGATTTTATAAGTTTCCTGGTTATAGGCTGTTTTATTCACTGATTAATATGCCAATTATGATGCCAGATATTATCTTGGGAATTTCATTTTTGTTAACATTTAATCTCTTAAGAATAAACTTGGGTTTTACATCTGTAATCTTGGCACATACAGTTCTTTGCAGTTGTTATATTAGTATTATTATTCAGTCTCAGCTTGGTCTTATTAATAGAAACCTTGAAGAAGCTGCAATGGACCTGGGATGTACCCCTTTTAATGCTTTTAGGAAAATTGTTGTTCCCTTGATTATTCCTACTTTGGCTATAAGTTGGTTGATGTGTTTTGCAATCTCTATGGATGATTTAGTTATTGCTAGTTTTAACTACAGCTCGGATTCTGTGACTTTGCCAATTAAGATTTATAGTCAGATAAAATTGGGCGTTACCCCTGAAATAAATGTGATAGGAACAATTATTCTATTTGTTGTTTCATTGTGTATATTGCTTTCTTATTGGATAAGATACTGTCTTGATGAAAATAAAAATAAAATAAAAATTAATTAGATATATTGTATGTCAATTATTGTATAATCTTTGTCTCCACGAGGAGTTAATACTGTAATTGTTTCACCTTTAGATTTGTTTATTAAAGAACTGCCTAGAGGAGTATCATATGAGATTAATCCATTGCTTAGGTCTGCTTCATTTTTTCCTACAATTTGGTAGACTTTTAACTCTTGGTTGCTTTCATCTCTTACAGATACTGTAGCTCCAAATTGGATCTTATTACCTGATAATGTCTTCGGTTCTACTATTTGCGCTCTACTGATAATGTCTTGAATCTGTGATATTCTGCCTTCAATAAAAGACTGTTTTTCTTTTGCACATTTATACTCTGCATTCTCGGATAGGTCTCCATGAGCTCTGGCAGTTTGGATTTCTTTTATTATTGCAGGTCTTTTGATATTTTGTAGGTCATCTAATTCTTTTTTTAATTTATTGTATCCATTGATAGTGATAGGTATCGATTGCATTTTTGACCTTTTTACTAAAAGTAAATGAAAAAACATAAGCACTATTTTATCATTTGGTAGGTATTCTTATCAAGAATTTGGTATAATTGATTTAGTTATATAATTTTTGTTTAATTTAATATATTTATTTTTTGTTTATATTTTAGAAGACTACATATGAATATTTATGATGAGATAAAGTCTAAAGTATTGCTATCTTCTGTAATTGGTGAAAGTGTTCAGCTGAATAGGAAAGGCAATACATATATTGGCTTGTGTCCATTTCATAGTGAAAAAACACCATCTTTTACTGTTAGCGATCAAAAAGGTATTTATTATTGCTTTGGTTGTCACTCAGGTGGTGATGTAATAAATTTTCTAGAGAAAAACCTTGGATACTCCCACTCTGATGCCTTAAATTTTTTGTGCAATCGTTTGGGAATTGAAATTAATCCTGGTTTTGTTAATAAAGATATTAAAAATAACAACTTATTTTTGATTACAAATTTTGTTATGAATTGGTATCAAAATGAATTGTTAAAGAATCAAGAATTGTTGTCTTATCTTAAAAGTAGAAATATTTCTGATGATAGTATTAAGAAATTTGGCCTGGGTTATTCTTCTAATAACTCTGAATTGATATCAATTTTAGAAAAAAAATATAGCGAATCTGATATTGTAAACTCCGGTTTGTTTAGGAAAAGAGAAAGCGGTTTATACTCATTTTTCTACAATAGATTGATGTTTCCTATAATAGATAGTAATAATAGGGTTATTGCTTTTGGCGGTCGAGTGATTGGTAAGGATTCTGGTGGTCCTAAGTATATTAATTGCTCAGAAACTGATATTTTTGTAAAAAGGCAAGCACTGTTTAATATTCAAAATGTTAAAAATCTGAAAAAAGACCAAGATATCTTCATTGTTGAAGGATATATTGATGTTATTGCATTAGATTCAATAGGAGTAAAAGCTGTTGCTCCTCTCGGAACTGCTTTAAGCGATTATCATATAAATATTTTGTGGAAAATAAATGATAATCCAATTTTGTGCTTTGATGGTGACTTGGCTGGTAAGAAATCTGCATTGTTGGCAGCAGAAAAAATATTGTTGTTGTTGAGAATTGATAAAAGAGTTTCCTTTGTTTTTCTCCCAGATGGTAAAGACCCTGATGATTTTGTTCATGGCTTTGATTATGAAGAAGCAAGAATAAATTGGGATAAATTGTCTGATCAGAAATTATCTTTGGGTAATTTTATTTGGGAAAATGTTAAATCTAAATATTTATTGGATTCTAGTCCTGAAAGTAAATTAAATGCTGTTAATTATGTAAATCAGATTACTAGTGGGATTAAAGATCCAAATGTAAAACATCATTATGTTGACTTTTTTAATAAAGAAATTAAATATTACTCAAGTAAGAAAAATCGTTTTAGTATAAATAAAAGTACCATTAATTCTTTAAAAAAGAGAACTGAAAATGAATCTGATTTGAAGAGTTTGTTTTTGGATAAGAGATTAGAAATCCAAATTTTGGCAATGTTGATATATCATCCAAGATTGATAGATGAAAATTTAGATTTTATATCTAGTATGAATTTTTCTCATGACATTTTGAATATTTTGAGAGATAATATTCTATCAACAAGGTTTGAAAGTAGTTGTTTATTGTCAGCAGATAGCATGATCAAGAATTTGTTTAATTTTGTTTTTCAAAATGACTCCTTAAAGGAAGTTTTAGAGATAATGTCATACATTACAGGTAATGTTTTCAAATCAACATATTTGTGGACAGATTTTAATTTTGATCCCAATGAAAGTTGGCTAGAAGTTATTGAAATTTATAGAAAACAAAACTTCTCCAACTGCAATAAAGACTGGGATTCTCTGGTAGATATGATAAAAAGTTGTAAGTCTAAATAAGGGGTTAGGTATAGTGTCTTTTGATAGTGAAAAAGTAAACGTTAGTGATATTGAATCTCTTGTTGAGAATATTTCCTTAAATGTAAAAGGTAAGGTTATTACTCAGGATCAATTGGTAGATTTGATGTCAGAAAATTCTATCAATTGTAGTTGGGAAGATGTGGTTCCATACTTGAAGCAGTCTGGGTATTCAATTTTAGATAATGATTTTGAAAAGGTTAGTGATAAAAAGAATATTAGAGACCCAGTGAAAATTTATCTAAAAGAAATGGGACTATATGAACTTCTTACTAGAGAAGGTGAAATTGCTATTGCTAAAAGGATTATTGCTGGAAAGCAGAAAATTCTATATGGTTTGAGTTACTCATCTATTACTTTAGAACATTTATCAAATTGGTGTACTGAAATAAAAGAAGGTAGACTGCAGTTAAGAAAAATATTTAATCTTGAAGCTCTGCAAATATTCTATGGTTTGGCAACTGATAAAACTGCTAGCTCACCAGATAGTAGTGATAGTTTTGATGATGATATTGATGGTGATATTGAAGACCCTGAAGAACAGAATGTGTCTATTTCTTTAGTTGAAGAGCAAATTATGTCATTCATTGTTGGTGATTTGGATAAAATAATTAAAAAATATGATGAATTTAAGGTTATCCAAAAAGAAAGAATTATTCTGTTAATTAATAAGGATAAAGATCTTGAGTTAGAGAAAAAATATAGAGAATTACAAACTAGTATTAGCTCAATAGTTGTTAATTTGCAGTTTAACTCTAATACTATGTCTGATCTTGTAGAGATTCATAAAAATAAATATCAAGAAATTATTGCTATTGAATCTAAGTTATTAAAATTGAGCCGTAATTATGGCATTGAATATAATGATTTCCTGGAAAAATATATGGGTTATGAAGGTGATATCAACTGGGATATGTATCTTGTTAATAAAGTTAAAACAGAAAATTGGGTGTCATTTGCTAAATCGGAAAAATATTCAATTCAACATTATCAAAAAAGCTTGCTCTTGATGATGAAGTCTTTAAATATGTTGATCTTGGAATTTAAAGATATATATTGTGATATTCAATATGGTAATAAGATGTCTAGTAGGGCAAAAAAAGAAATGGTAGAATCGAATTTGCGTCTTATTGTTTCAATCGCTAAAAAATATCTTAACCGAGGAGTTCAGTTCTTGGATTTGATTCAAGAAGGTAATATTGGATTGATGAAAGCAGTAGAAAAATTTAATTATCTTTATGGTAATAAAATTGCTACTTACTCATGTTGGTGGGGTCATCAAAATATCCATAGATCAGTGTCAGCTTGTTCACGTATGATTAGATTGCCCGTTCATGCATATGAACAATATAGTAAATTAAATAATATTACTCGTCGTTTGTTCCAAGAAATTGGTCATGAACCATCAATGGAAATGGTTGCTAAGGAAATGGGAGTTACAGTTGATAAAGTAAGAAAGATTATGAGAATTGCTAAGGAACCTTTGAGCTTAGAAACCCCGTTGGGTGATAGTGAAGATAGCTCAATTGGTGATTTCATTGAAAGCAAGGATGCTGTTAATCCATTGGAATCTTCGATTCAGTCTAATTTGAAGATAAATGTTATGAAGTCACTCCTTTCATTGCCCGCTCGAGATGATAGAATTCTGCGTATGAGATATGGTATTGGTATTAAAAGTGATCATACCTTGGAAAGTGTTGGTAAACATTTTAGGGTTACAAGGGAAAGAATTAGACAAATTGAAGATAAAGCTATTAGAAAACTTTGCCATCCAAGTAGAAGTAGGAACTTGATGAGCTTTTTGGATACATAGTAATATTTGTATTTCTAAATATTTGTAATATTTTGATTTGTTATTGATCATAGTGTATAGTAATGTTGTGTTATTTCATATTTCTGGTGACATCCTGGAGTATGTTTTGTTTCATGTTTATGATAAAAGGAGATTTTGATGTCGATTACAAAAGAAGAGAAAACAAAAATTATTCAAGAATATTCTCTAAAAGATGGTGATACAGGTTCTGCTGAAGTTATTATTGCTATATTAACAGCAGAAATTAGAAATTTAACAGAACACTTTAAAACACATAAAAAAGATGATCATTCAAGACTTGGAATGAGAAAAAAAATTGGAAGAAGAGGGAAAATGCTGAGATGGCTAAAATCTTCTTCAGAAGAAAGATATAGTTCATTAATTGGTAAATTAGGTATCCGTGGTTAAAAATAAAATATGAATTTTGTAAAGAAAGAAATTGAATGGGGTGGAAGAGTTCTATCATTAGAAACAGGAAAATTGGCTAGGCAAGCTAATGGTTCTGTGTTGGCAAAATATGGAGATTCCACAGTTTTGGCTACAGTTTGTATTAATTTGGATGAAGAAGTTGATGCAAATTTTGTTCCTCTTTCAGTGCATTATCAAGAGAAATATTTCGCTGCAGGTAAAATTCCAGGTGGTTTTTTTAAACGTGAAGGAAAAGCAACTGAAAAAGAAATGCTGACATCACGTTTGATTGATCGTCCATTGCGTCCTACAATTTCTAAAGATTTTAAGCATGAAATTAAGATTGTTTGTACTGTCTTGTCTTATGATAGTACAGTAAATACTGATATTTTGTCTATTATTGCTTCTTCAGCTGCATTGCAAATATCAGGGGTTCCAAATAATGGGATTATTGCTGCATCTAGAGTTTATTATGATGGTAGAAATTTTAGCATTTCTAATCATAATGATATTCTTGATTTGGTTATTGCAGGTAGTGATAAAGGGATTTTGATGGTGGAATCTCAAGTTGGTGAACTGTCAGAAGAAGAAATGATTAATGGTATAAAATTTGGTTATGATAGTTTTCAATCTGTAATAAACCTTATTAGTGACTTTAAGAAAGAAATTAATAATGATACAATTTCTCCTTCTGGAAAGGAAATTAACAATGAATTGATAAATAAGGTTAGATTAATATCAGAAGATAAAATTGCTTCTGCATATGATATTATTGATAGAAAAGAAAGAAAATCTGAGTTAGCAAAAATTGTTGATTTGGTTTTACCTGAGTTTTCAGAAGAAGATAAAAAGTCTGTTATTGCAGAAATTGATAGTATAAAATATAATGCTATTCGCTCTAAAATTCTTAAAACTAAGGTTAGAATTGATGGTAGAAAATTAGAAGATATTAGACAAATTACTATTGATATTGATGTTTTACCAAAAGTCCATGGGTCTGCTATTTTTACTCGTGGTGATACTCAGTGTTTGGCTGTTGTTACTCTGGGTAATGCTGATGATAAACAAGTTATTGACTCCTTAGAAAAAGAATATCGTGAAGGGTTTATATTGCATTATAACTTTCCTTCATATTGTGTTGGTGAAGTTGGTCGTATGGGACCTCCAGGACGTCGTGAAATTGGTCATGGTAAGTTGGCTTGGCGTTCATTTGGTACTGTTATTCCTAAAACAGAAGATGAATTCCCTTATACAATAAGAATAGTAGCTGAAATTTTAGAATCTAGCGGCTCATCCTCTATGGCAACTGTTTGTAGTTCATCATTAGCACTTATGGATGCTGGAGTTCCAATAAAAAGTCATGTTGCAGGTATTGCAATGGGTTTGGTTGTGTCAGAAGATCATGGTCATGTAATATTGTCAGATATTAGTGGTGATGAAGATCATTTTGGTGATATGGATTTCAAGGTAGCTGGTACAGATAAAGGAATTACTGCATTACAAATGGATATTAAAACTGATAGTATTTCCTTTGAAATTATGAAAGAAGCTTTAATTCAAGCTAAGCAGGGTAGAGAATTTATCCTTAAAAAAATGAATGAAGCAATTAAAGATTATAATGTAGATTTAAAATCTTCGGTTCCTCAGATTAAAACAATTTCTATTCCAAAAGATAAGGTTCGTGATGTGATTGGTTCTGGTGGAAAAGTAATTAAAGGTATTTGTGAAGAAGCAGGAGTAAAAATTGATATTTCTGATGATAATATAGCTAAGATCTTTTCTAATGATCAGGCAAGTATTGAGTTGGCTTATAATAAAATTTTGGAAATTATTGCATTGCCAGAGTTGGGTAAAATTTACTCAGGTTCTGTTGTTAAAGTTAAGCCTGTAGGGGCAATTGTTCAGTTTGGTAATAATGATGGATTTTTGCATATATCAGAGATCTCAGATAAACGTATTGCTAATATTAATAATATCTTGAAAGAAGGAAAAAAGTTACAAGTTAAAGTTATTGGAATAGAAGATTCAGGTAAAGTTAATTTAAGTATTAAGGGTATTAGTCAAAACCCTGTAAGGGAAGAAATATGACAGATAACAAAGGAAGACTTAGTTTAGGTTCTGATGTTAACTTGACAAAGGTTTTGAAGAATGCTCAACTTAAAAAAAAAGCTCTTCAAGATACTAGTAAAAAGGTTCAGATAGAAGTTAGAGGTGGAAGAAGCAAACCTAATGCTGTTGATGAATCTGAAAATTTTGGAAAAGCAGAAAATAAAGATGAACGCTTGCAAGATTTGATTAATGCACTTAGAAAAGAAGAAAAAATTGTTTATTCAGAAGAAAAAGTTGAATCTGTTGATTTAGATATTTTTGATGAGAATGAAAATATTGATCTGAATAAGAAAGATATAATTGTTGATGAAGATAAATTTTTATCTGAAAAAGTTGCAGATGATTACGAAGAAAAATTTAAAGAAAAAAAATCATTAAAAGGTATTAAAAAAGATCCTTTAGATAAAGTTAAAAATAAAAAAGATATTCTGAATCTTTTAGAAGAAGATGTTAATGTTTTAGTCAGTAATGAAATTGAAAATAATATCTTGGAAGTTGATAAAGATATAGTTAAGTTAGAAAAACCTAAAATTACTATTAAAAGTAGATATTCAGATAGAATTGTTAAAAAGAATAAAATTATAAAGAAAATAAAAATTTATGACTTTATTTCAGTTGCAAAATTGGCTCATGAAATGAGTGAACAATTCATAAAAGTTAGTAAAAAACTTAAAGAAATGGGTATTGAGAATAATAAAAAAACTGATGAACTTGATTTAGCTACTGCTGAATTGATAGTTGAAGAATTTGGTCATATAAGTTTAGTAGAAAAGAAAAGTGATATAAAAGATATTTTATTAGATAGGTCTAAAGATTTGATTTCTAGGGCTCCAATAGTTACAATTATGGGTCATGTTGATCATGGAAAAACAACCCTTTTGGGTGCATTGCAAAATATAGATTTAACTACTGGCGAGGCTGGAGGTATTACTCAGCATATAGGTGCTTATCAAGTTGATTTTAATGGTCAAAAGATTACTTTTATTGATACTCCAGGTCATGAAGCATTTTCACAAATACGTGCCAGGGGAGCTCAAATTACTGATATAGTGATATTGGTTGTTGCTGCAAATGACTCTGTAAAACCTCAGACAATTGAAGCAATTAATCATGCTAAAGCATCAAATGTCCCTATAGTTGTTGCTATTAATAAATGTGATTTGGAAGATTCAGATCCTAATAGAGTAAAGCAAGATCTTCTGCAGCATAATATTATTGTAGAAGAAATGGGTGGAGATGTGATCTCAGTAGAGATTTCTGCACAAAAGAGAAAAAATTTAGATAAATTAATGGAAGCAGTTTTGTTGCAGGCTGAAATTATGGATCTTAAAGCTAATGCAAAAGATTTGGCTAGTGGAGTAATTATTGAGGTTAAAATTGTTACAGGTCAAGGTATTGTTGGAACTGTTATTGTGCAAAATGGTACTTTGAAGGTAGGAGATGCCTTTATTGTTGGTAATCAGGTAGGTAAAGTTAGGTCAATTATTGATAGCAGTGGCAAAAGAATTAAGTCAGCTATTCCATCTCAGCCAGTACAAATTATTGGTATTAAGTTAATGCCAAATGTTGGTGATAAGATTATTGCTTTCCAATCTGAATCTCATGCCCAGAAAGTTCTTAATGATTTAAAAAATAATGTAAGAAATAATTCTTCTAATTCTGATGTTATTGATTTTGATGATTTATTGTCAGAAAGTAGTAATAAAATTAAAAAGATTAATCTTATAATTAAAGCAGATACTTATGGTTCAATAGAAGGTATTATGTTTGCTTTGGGTAAGATAACTAATGATAATTTTTCATTTAATTTTGTTTCTACTGGTATTGGTATTGTTAATGAATCTGATGTGATGTTAGCACAAACAACTGACTCATTGGTTGTTGGTTTTAATGTTGATGTTCAAGCTAGAGCAAAAGATGAAGCTTATAACTATAATATAAAGATAAACAAATATAAAATTATTTACAAGCTGGTAGATGATTTAACTGATTTGTCAGAAGGAATGAATGAGAATAATATTCTTAATACAAGCACTGGCAAATGTAAAGTACTTAAAGTTTTTGATTTTAAGAAGTATAAAGTTGCTGGATGTGTTCTTGAGGAAGGTGAAGGCAAGGTTTCTGATTGTATATGTGTTGTTCGTGATAATAATATTGTGCATAAAGGTTATCTTAAATCTTTGAGATTTGTTAAAGATATTATATCTAAAGTATCTGAAGGTGAGTTTGGTCTTATTTCAAAAGATTTTAACTCCTATAAAGAAGATGATGTTATTTATTTTGTTCCAAAGGTATAAGTAATTTTGGTAGATTAGTTTGTTATGGATAAAATAAGAAAAATTTATAATCAATATTTTATTTTTTTAGTTGTTTTTGTAAGTTTTATTTTTGGTTTGTTTTCAGGTTATGTTTTTTTTAATAAAGATTTAAAATCAGATGGTAGTGCAAAAGAGTTGTATGAAGATGTTAATAGTGTTATACCATCTGTTTTAGTTAAAAAAATTAATCCTTATAATATATCAAATAAAAGTCCAGAAAAGTTTTTTTCTACTATGCAGGTTGCCCTAATTAAATCAATTAAGGATGGTAATTTTTCTATTTTAGAAGATTTATTTAAAGAATATTTTGATGTAGAATATGCTGCTAAGGTATCTTTGGGTAAGTTGTGGTATACATTAAGTAATAAAGATAAAGAAAGATTTTTGTCAGTTTTTTCATCATATATAGCAATTACATATTATGGTTATGTGAAAGAAATAATTGGTCATGCAGATGATATTGTAATACAAAATGTTAGCTTGGTTTTGCCAGAAAATGATATTTATAAAGGTAAAATGATTATTGTTAGAAATACTGAAGGTAACATAAATGTTGGTTTTACAATTAGAAAACATAAAGATAGCTTTAAATTGATAGACTTTACTGCTTTTAGAGTTAGTTTTTCAATGTCATTGCGTAGACTTCTTAAGCCTTATATTCAAGAAGGAATTATTGGTGCTACAGAATTCTTGGAAAAAGAAAATAGGTTGTTTGCAAAATAATTTTTTAATTAATTGCTTGCTAATCCAATTATTGATTTTATTTCTCTGATATTTTTTGATGCAATTTCCCTTGCATATCTACTTCCATCTACTGCTACCTTTAAAAGGTATGATTTGTCAGATATTAAACTCTTGATTTCCCCCCCAATTGGGCAGATTTTTGCTACTAAAAGCTCTGTTAATTCTTTTTTGAATTCAGATAGATTTTTTCCTGCATAGAAATTAATTATATCTTGCTTGTCTTGATCAATAAATGATGAATATATGTTTATTAAATTGTTTATTTCAGGTCTATTTTCAGCATTCTCTATTGTTTCTGGAAAGGTAAATTCATCTGTTTTGGCTTTCTTGATTTTGTTCGAAATTTCTTCAGCAGAATCTACTAAATTAATACGTGAATACTCAGATATTTCCGATTTGGACATTTTCTTGCTTGCATCCCTCAAAGACATAATTCTATTGCTATGTTTTGTGGTTATTTTTTCTGGTATTGTCAAGAAATTGCAATTGAAGTCATGATTAAATTTTTTTGCTATGTCACAAGTTATTTCAAGATGCTGGGTTTGATCATTTCCTACAGGAACAAAATTGGATTTATATATTAGAATGTCAGCAGCCATTAAACAAGGATAAATAAGTAATCCTGTCATAGTATTTTCTTCACATGACTTGTCTTTAAATTGTGTCATACGGTTTAGCCATCCAAGTGGGGTATTGCAGGTTAAAATCCAGCTTAGCTCTAAATGTTCTGGTACATGGCTTTGAATAAATAAAGTTGATTTTTCTGGGTCTACTCCACTCGCTAAATATGATGCAAGAGTAAATAATATGCTTTCTTGTAATTTTTTTGGACACTGGTTGATGGTTATGGCATGTAAGTCAGCTACACAGTAAAAACATTCACTGTATTTTTCTTGTAACTTGGAAAATTCCTTTAGTGCTCCAAGGTAGTTTCCTATGTGTAAAAACCCTGTAGGCTGTATAGCTGAAAATACTTTTGACATGCAATTTATCTGGTTTTTGTTTTAAAGTCATCAAGAAATTATAAATTATTTTTTTCTAAATGACTATGTTTTAAAACTTAATATTATAAAATAAATCTACTAAAGTCGACATTTTGAGCTATATCAGAGACTTTTTTGTCTACATAATTTGCATCAATAACAACTTTTTGGCCATTCATTTCAGACGCACTGAAACTGATATCTTCCTGGATTTTTTCTAAAATTGTGTAAAGTCTTCTGGCTCCAATGTTTTCAACAGAACTGTTGATCTTTTCAGCAAAATTGCATATGGAATCTATCGCATCATCTGTGAAATTTAAAGATAAATTCTCCGTGGAAAGTAACATCTCATATTGTTTAATTAAGCTATTTTCAGTATCAGTTAATATTTTGCGGAAGTCTTCTTTTGATAATGGATCTAATGATACTCTTATTGGTAATCTTCCTTGTAACTCAGGAATTAAGTCCGAAGGCTTGGAAATCATGAAAGCTCCAGAAGTAATGAATAAAATATGATTGGTTTTTACATTTCCATATTTTGTGTTTACTATTGTCCCCTCAATGATAGGTAAAAGATCCCTCTGTACTCCCTCTCGGGAAACTTCACCCCCTCGTCTGCCCTCTGGATTAGAAGTAATTTTGTCTATCTCATCAATGAAAACAATCCCTTGGTTCTCAACAATCTCAATTGCTCTTTTGATGATTACATCTCGGTTGATTAACTTCTCACTTTCTTCCTCAATAATAATCTTTCTCGCATCTTTGATTTTTAATTTTTTTACCTTGAAATTTTTTGGTCCACCTGAAGATTTGAATATCTCACTAAGATTCATCATCCCTATTTGAGCACCAGGAATGTTGTCAGGAAGATCAAAAAATGGCATCTTGTTTGCATCTTTGTCTTCAACCTCTATCTCAATTTCTACATTGTCTATTAGATTGTTATAAAGAGACTTTTGCGCATTTAAATACTTCTCCCTGTTTGAAAAATCATCCTTTAGATATGAATGTAATATCTTTTTTTCTGCAATCTCCTCGGCATTTCCTGATACAGATTTCTTAGAAATTTCCGTTTGCATATTAATGCTTATTTGTACTAAATCACGTATTATTTGCTCTACATCACGTCCAACATAACCTACCTCAGTAAATTTGGTCGCTTCTACCTTGATAAATGGAGCTTTAATGATTTTTGCTAACCTTCTGGAAATTTCTGTTTTACCACAACCTGTAGGACCAATCATTAAAATATTTTTTGGAGTAATCTCCTCGGCAATTTTTTCAGGTAACTGCTGACGCCTCCATCTATTACGAATCGCAATACTAACAGTTTTCTTCGCTTTGTCTTGTCCAACAATATGTTTATTAAGCTCATTTACTAATTCTTGAGGAGTGAATTCTTTCATGTTTTCCTTTTAATTAATGGTTGATGGTTTCTATAACAAAATTGTGATTTGTGTATATACAAACATCTGCTGCAATTTTCATTGATAATTTCACTATTTCCTCATCTGTTAAAGAAGACTTCCCTTGAGTTAATGCTTTTGCAGCAGCTAAAGCATAATTTCCACCTGATCCAATTGCAATTATATTGTCATCAGGCTCGATTACCTCTCCATTTCCAGACATTAATAAAATGCTTTCTTTGTTCGCTACAATCATCATGGCTTCTAATTTTCTTAGATACTTGTCAGTTCTCCAGTCCTTCGCTAATTCAATACATGCTCGCTTAAGCTGTCCAGAATACATCTCTAATTTTACTTCTAATCTCTCAAATAATGCAAAAGCATCAGCACTCGCTCCAGCAAACCCCGCAATTATTGTTTTGTTCTTGTCTAGATATTTTACTTTGTGAGCATTCGACTTTAAAACTGTATGCCCTAATGATACTTGTCCATCACCAATCATAATAGTTTTGTCTTTAGACTTTATACATAAAATTGTTGTACTGTGCGCTTGTTCCATCTGATTCTCAAAGATCGTTTAAATTATCCAATATTTTATATAGGTAATATTTCATACAATACAATATCTTCTTGCTTTATTTTTTGTAAAATAATTTTATTACTTAAATTTTTTTGATTTTTTTATTTTAATAATATTTTATTTATTTCTTGCTAATAATTTAAATATTAATAGTAAAAATGCTCTAAATTATGTTTTACTTTATTTTTTGATTATATTGATTGATTAAGATTTTATGATTACTTCTCTTAAAAATAACTCCTTATTTGTTAGCCCTAGTTCTTTTATGAATAACAGCACAGTAAGTATTAATATGAAATCTAATGTTAAAAAGAAAACTATTTTTGACCCAGAAAAATGTTCAGTTACTTATGTTAGATCTGGAGGAATTATTCGTTGTTTAATGGATAAAATAAGATTTTGTTTTGATAAGAAATTTCGCATTGGAAGTTCAAATTTCTTAAAAGATATTAAATCTAGTTATATTGAATCTATTTTAGATCTATCTGAAAAAACTCGTAATGATTTTTGCAGTTATTATGATTTTAGTGAAAGTGTTATGTTTGATCATGATTTCTATGATATTAGTACGGCTTATATTAAAGCTAATCTTGATAAATTAAATGTTATTTCTGCTGATGATTTTATTTATAGTTTGTGTATTATCAAAAATTCAATTTTATCATCTATAAGATTGAAAAATGGTCAATTTAAATCTCGTCTCCTAACAAGAGATGTTTGGGAAAATTTTATAGCTCTTGATATTAAGCAGAATAGTTGCTGCAAATCTTATAGTAATGAATGTATATCTTATAATTGCATTGGTAATCAAAATAGGTATAGTCTTAATGAAGCTTGTTTAGATAATATGGCTTCTAGAGTATATTTAGAGAATGTAGTTCATAATACAAGAACTAGATTGCAAGTATTAAATGAAAATAGATTGGTTTTTGTTGATTAAGATTATTTCCATCACTATTGTATTGATAGTTGAGATTAATTGTCTGATAAAATTGTCTCTCTGGAACAAGAAAGTTTATAATTTTTTATGTTAATGATAATGGTGACATATCTATTTGTAGCTTAACTTTCTTGGGTATTTTTGTGTTTTTTGTCCATAAAGAAACATATTGTTGTATTTCAAATTTTTTGGTTGATTTTATTAGGAATTTTTTTTGATAATAAGATCTTACTTTTTCAATATATGGAACCATTGGCCCCATTACCTTTAGTGAATTTGTCCTGTCTGGCATGCCTTTTGAAAATTTATAACATTGCTCATTAAGGATTTGTAGGTTTTGCGATAGTAAAGATATAACTCCACAATATGAAAATGGTGGCATTCCAGTATTTTTTCTGATTTCTAGTTCCTGTCTGCCAAAATTGTTAATATCTCCATCTAATACATCTTTGATGAATTTTTGCTCTGGATTGTTTGTTTGAATAAATACCCTTCCTGGTTTTGCTTCTCGTCCAACACGCCCAATGACTTGGTAGATAAGATTATACGCATTTTCACATGATTTAAGATCTATGTTTTGTATTGTTGTATCAATGTCTATTATTCCAACTAGAGTTAGGTTTGGAAAATGATAACCCTTAGAAAGTATCTGAGTCGCAATTATTACATCTACTTTCCCCTTGCTTATTTCATCTATTATTTCATCTAAATTGTTGTCATTTTGATTGTCACTTGATAAAGTTGCAATCCTTGTTTTAGAAGATAAAAATGATTTGATCTCCTCTTCTATCCTTTGAATGCCAGCTCCACATGGTATTAGCGTGTTAATATTGTTGCATTTGAAACAAAAGTTTTCCAGCTCTTTTAGAAAATTGCATTGATGGCATAGTAAAATTTTAGTATTGTTTTTTAAATGCTGTGTCATGAATGTACTGCAATTGATACACATTTCTCTATAATTGCATCTCTCACATAAAGTTAGCGGAGCATATCCTCGTCTGTTGAGAAAAATTAATGTTTGCTCATTATTTCTTAGGTTGTCTGAAATTTCTTGTCTTAGTTTTGGTGATATCCAGGTTTTGGGTTCTACCTCCTGTTGTCTCATGTCAATGATATTGACCTCTGGCATTTTGGCAGTTCCAAACCTTTTGGGTAATATTGCCCTTTGATATTTGTTGTTGAAAAAATTGTTTAGAGTTTCTAAAGATGGCGTCGCAGAAGATAAAATGATAGGAATTTTTTCTAGGTAAGATTTTATTACCGCCATATCTCGGGCATTATAACAAAGCTTTTCCTCTTGTTTATATGAAGAATCATGCTCTTCATCAATTACAATTAGTCCTAAATTTGGAAATGGTATTAATAATGATGAACGTGTTCCAATTATTAGTTTTATTTCATCTTTGATAATTTTTTTCCAAAATTGGGCTTTTTTGCTCGGTGATGTTTTTGAACACCATACAGCAATTGTAGTAGTGAATTTTTCCTCAAATCTGATTAGCATATTATTGGTTAATGCAATTTCAGGTAACATTATTAAAACTTGTTTTTCTCGTTTGATTATTTTATCCACAGCATGTAGGTAAACCTCTGTTTTTCCTGACCCTGTTACCCCTTGTAGGATTGTTGGTGAATAATTTTCTAATGAAATACTGTCTAAAACTTTTTTTTGCTCCAATGATAATACTTTTAGATTTGAATGATATTGATCATCTAAGTTAAATTTGCTTTTTGATTTAGTTAATAAAAGTTTTAAACTCGGGCTGATCATCCTTATTACACTTCCAGTTGGGATCAGATTGTATCTAGAAAACCAATTAATAAACTCTATTTTTTCTTTACAATTATACTCTGGAAAATGATGCTCTACATTTTTAAACTTTTTGTGCAAAGGTTTTTTTTCAATAGACCAAATTACTCCAACTACTGGTTTGTTTCTGATCTTGACTATTACATAGTCTCCAATTTTAAAATCACTATCTATGGAATAGGAATATAATTTGTCTGTTGGTATAGCAGTAGCAACTTTGATTGTTTTCATGGTAATAAATTTTTAATGGTGGAGCTACACAGAATCGAACTGAGGTTACTTGAATGCCATCCAAGTGCTTTACCATTAAGCTATAGCCCCCTCCACATTATACGAATGTGCATAAAAATTCCCTTTGGTCAATATTATATTTCATAATATCTTTCTTGAGAAATAATGTCTTTTTGTTAGTATGAAGCTCTATTATAAATTTGTTAATTAATAATTGTAATCTTTGTTTAAGATATATAACTCATCTAAATCTTCTTCTTTATCATTGTTGTCTAAAAAATCACCATTTTCTTCATCAAAATAAATTTCTTCTTCACTAAGAGCTTTATCTTTTTCCTTGATATTTGTGCTTATTATTTCTGAAATAGCAACACCACAAGCAGGACAAGTTATTTCACTGTTACTTGAGTTGTAGAACTTTGTTTGACATGAATGGCATAGATGTTTAATTCTTAACATTAGTTCTCTCTTATCCTATGGTAATATTTATAACAGCATTGAATTAAAATTCCTTTTAAGTAATATTTATTTTAATCTGTATATCAACTGTTAATAAAATGTTTATTAGTATATTAAAATGATAATAAATTCTGTAAATAATACAATAAAGAGAAATTTAATTACCATAGATGGCCTTTCTGGTTCTGGAAAAACTTCCATTTCTAAGCATATATCTGAGTATTTAAATACTGGATTCTTAAGTAGTGGTTTGTTATTTAGAGTGATTGCTTATAAATATATCTATTATAATATAAAAGGTGAAAATAATATATTAATAAGTGAATCAGATTTATGTATAAATGGTTTAAATTCAGATGAGATTTCTAATAAGGCTTCTGAGTTGGCAAAGAATAGTAAAATTCGTGAGTTTGTTAAAAATTATCAGAGAAAGTATGTTGAAAATTGCTCCAATGATTGGTTTATTTTGGAAGGAAGGGACTGCGGAACTGTAGTTTTTCCTGATGCAAATATTAAGATTTTTTTGACAGCAAGCCCTGAAGTTAGAGCTAGAAGAAGGTATTTAGAATTGTCCTCACTTAATTTAGGTAAGGATTCTAATATAAATGTTTTGGGTGAGAAAGTGGCAGAGAATTTGTTAGCAAGAGATAAAGAAGATTCAAATCGAGATATTGATCCAGTTAGACCAGCAAAAGATGCTTATATTGTTGATAATTCAGATATGACATTTGAAGAAACTTGTGATCATATTATTAAATATATTTTGTCCCATAAAAACTATAAAAAGTAGTTATTGATTTAGGTCTATAGTTATATGATACTGATTCTGTGATTTGTTTAACTGATTTTATTTGAATCCAAAATAGATTTGCATGTTTATTAACCAAGTGAGAAATTTTTATGTCTATTGATATTAATGCTAGTTTTGATGATCTGCTTGATCAAAGTGAATCTCTTGATGTTGAAGGGAAAGTTGTAGAAGGTATTATTAAGTCCATAAGTAAGGACTTTGTAGTGGTAGATATTGGTCTTAAGGCTGAAGGCATTATTTCCTCTAAAGAATATGAAAACGAGGATATTCAGGTTGGTCAAGCAACAAATGTTTATGTAGTCTACATAGATAATGCTAGTCATGACTGTATTTTAAGTCACATCCGTGCTAAGAGAGAAGAAATGTGGCACAAACTTGAAAAAGATTTTAAAGATGGTGCTTTAGTTGAAGGTACTATTATTAAACAAGTTAAGGGTGGTTTGAGTGTTGATATTAATGGAATTAGTGCATTTTTGCCAGGTAGTCAGATAGACTCTAGGCTTATTGGTAATGTTTCATCCTTAATTGGTACTGTACAAGAATGTCAGATAATTAAATTGGATTTGCCTAGAGGAGATATTGTCTTGTCACGTAAATTCCAAGATAAAGGATTTGAAGAACTTGCTAAACAAGCAATTGATAGTATCCAAGAAGGTGATGTTGTTGTTGGAATTGTTAAGAATATTACAAACTATGGTGCCTTTATTAATCTTGGTAGTATTGATGGTTTATTGCATTTGATTGATATGTCCTGGACTAGAATTAATCATCCGCAAGAAATTCTTAATGTTGGTGATAAAGTAGACTTGATGGTTATAAAAGTTGATCATGATAAAAAGAGAGTTAATTTAGGACTTAAACAGCTTGCTGATAATCCATGGAAGAAGATTAGTGAAAGATGCAAAGCTGGTACTACAATTGAGGGTATAATCACAAATGTTAGTGATTATGGAGCATTTGTTGAAATTGAAAAGGGTATTGAAGGTCTTATTCATGTTTCTGAAATTAGCTGGACTAAAAATGATATTCCTTCTGTTGATTTCTTTAAGAAGGGTGAAAAGATTCGGGCAGTTGTTTTAGATTGCAATGTAGAAAAAAGAAGAATTGCTCTTAGCTTGAAACAACTAACAGAAAATCCTTGGGGTGATATCTCAAAGAAATATGAAGCTGGAATGATTAAAAAAGGTGAAATTATTGGTATTGATCCTGTTCGTGGTATAACTGTTAAACTTGAAGGTGATGATCTTGAAGGAATAGTTGGCTTGAGTAATATTAGTTGGAATCATTCTGGTGGTTTTGCAATTAAGAATTATAATGTTGGTGATGTTATTGATCTTAAAGTAATTGATGTAAATTCTGCAAAAGGTAAATTAATATTGAGCATTAAGCATCTGATTGATGATCCATTTGAAATGGCTAAGAATTTGGAGAAAGGCCAGGTTGTAACATGTGTTGTAAATAATGTTGTACCAAATGGTATTGAAGTCTCTATTAGTGATAATAATATTAGAGGTTTTATTCCAGTAAATCAGCTGTCTAGCATTAGATCTGAACGTAATCCAGAAAGGTTTGCTGTTGGTGATAGAATAGATGCTTTAGTTGTAAATGTTGATAATATTAACTGTAGAGTAAATTTATCAATAAGAGTTCTTGAAATTGATGAAAAGAAAAGAATTATTGAAGAATATGGTTCAACAAATTCTGGTAATCAACTTGGTGATATTCTGGGATCAGCTTTGGATAGAACTAAGAAAAAGTTAGAAGAAAACTTGAATAATAAGAACTAATAGTTTTTTGCTTTTGTGTCTGAATTATATTGTGGGTTGCTAGATCTTAGCAACCCTTATTTTTTAACTATTATTTTACTAATAATAATTAACATTGATAGAATTGCTAATTTTAGTGGGTGTTGTCATGAATTTTGAGAAAACATTACTTGATAAAATATTCGGTGATAGTCCTGAAAAAAATTTGACAGATATTATTAATGAAACTTCTCCAAGAGATAATACATTTAGGTATAATGAATTGTACAATTCAGTCGAAAATCTTTTAGATAATGATAATGTTGAAAATGTGATTCCAAAATCTGGATTTGATAAAATTAAAGCTTTTTTAACTAAGATAAAAAAACAAAATGATCATATAGATGATAAATCCTTAAAGAATTTATCATACATATATGGTTTTTTAAGATCAGGTTTAGCTCTTGATGAAATGAAGAAATCTGATGGTGTTTTTTTAAAGAAAATATCAGAACTTTTTGGTGAAGATGGTAGTGTTACTAAACCTGATGAACCAGGTACTCATAGTTACACCTTAGATTCTTATGCATCTAAAATTTCATCTGAGCATACAGATTATGTTGAGAAATCAGATATTGTTAATTCATTGTATGTGAGTTGGGTTAGAAAAGTTAATGATACAAAAAATAAATTGCAAGAAATTTATAAAGATAGAATAAACACTTTAGGTAAAGCTAGTTATAGTAAATTTAATTCCCCTGATGTTTTGTTAAAAGTGAATAAAATTGTTGGTGATATGAACTCATTTCATTCAATGATTAGTAATACATTTGTTAAAATATTTTCTACTATGTCTAATATCGTAAATAGGATGTAGTTATATCTATTTGTTGGTTTATTTGTAAAAAGAAACCCTCATAAGAATGATATCTTACAAGGGTCTTGTTATTTAACTGGCTTATTTGTTCTATTTCTTTAACTGCCTAATATTATAAGTATAATGTTGTGCAAGAATAGAATTCCAATTAGCGGTAAAACAAATTTTATCCATTTGTTTAGAGAAATTCTTGATATTTGCAATGCACACATTAAAATAAATGATGTTGGTGAAAATAAATTTACTAAACCATTTGCAGATTGGAATGCAGTTACTACAACATCTCTTCCAACTCCAACTATGTCAGCCATAGGTGCAATTATCGGAATTGAAAATGCAGCTAATGCCGATGAAGAAGGAATAAATATTGAAAGAACTATGTGCGCAAGGTAAGCTCCAACTATGAAAAAAGTTGAAGAAAGTCCAGCAATTCCTTGCTCTGCCCAAAATAACATTGTGTCTGCAATTATTCCATCTGTCATAATTACTTTGATTCCACGAGCAACTCCAATTACTACCGCAACACTGACAATATCCTTTACACCAGCAATAAATGAATCAGTGAACTCTTCCTCTGATAATTTGCCTATTAATCCCATAATGATCGACATCCCAAGGAAGAATGCAGATAACTCTGTGAAATACCAACCAAGCTCTGGTAATGCAGTTATTCCAATTTCACTAAATGGTATTAGTGAATAGATCATAAATAGGAATGAGAAAATAAATACCCCTAATATCCATTTTTGCTCACTAGTAATCTTTATATTATTTTCCTTGGTATTTATGTTTTTAAGAAAGAATTTCCTGTCTTCCTCGGCTGTGTCAAAAACTAGAGATTCTTTTGGATTTGCTTTTACCTTGGCTGCATAAATCATTACATAGGCAATACAAATTATTAGTCCACTAATAAGAATTAATGATCTAATCCCTAATCCATTACCTATTGATATCCCGGCTGCTTCAGATGCAATTGATGTCGCAAATGGATTGACTGTTGAACCAAGCGTCCCAATACCAGCTCCTAGCGCAATTACAGCAGCAGCAGTAATTGTATCATATCCTACAGCTAACATTATTGGTATTATTACTGGATATAAAGCAATTGCCTCTTCTCCCATTCCATATGAAGTTCCACCTGCTGCAAATAATGTCATTAAAATAGGAATAGCAAGTTTTTCCCTTCCTTTTAATCTGTTCATTAAAGAAATGATACCAGCATTAATTGAATTGGTAGACATCGCAATATTGATGAATCCTCCAAGTATGAGTACAAATACAATTACTTCTTGTGCTTGGTAAAATCCTTTTATTGGCGCAGCAAATACTTCTGAAATACCTTGTCTGTTGCTAGGTAAAGGCTTGTATGTGCCAGTTAATGTCTTTCCAGTTGTCTCTGCAACAATGTTTTCTGGTTGAATGACTTCAGTAACAGTTTTGCCATTTACTGTGGTTTCAACCTGTAGCGCATATTTTCCTGTTGGTACTATCCATGTAAGTCCAGCAACTATAATGGTAATTGTAAAAAGAACAGTAATAGCGCTAGGGAATTTAAATTTCATGTTCAAATCTCTCTAATATAATAAATATTACATATAATTAATGTATACCATTTATTGAATGTTTTTTAAATAATTAATGTAATTGATATTTGATTAAAATATATCAATAATGGATTTGTTGTTACTTATTTTTTGGATGTACAGATGTGTGGTAATATTTTGGCAGATTATGATATAACAGAATTGATTGATTGCTATGAAATAAAAAGTGACCCCCCAATATTAAATTCTCAGATTCAGCCAGCAAGTCTTGATTTGAGATTAGGACATGTTTGTTACAGAATTAAAAGTAGCTTTCTGTCTTTTGATCAAGATGTAGATGATCTACTTCAGCAGTTTGTTATTGAAAAATTGAGTTTGGATTGCGGCCAAGTTTTGGAAAAAGGAAATACCTATTTAATTCCATTGGCTGAAAGTATAGATTTTTCTAGTGATCATTATGCAATATTTAATCCTAAAAGTACTACAGGTCGTTTGGATGTTTTTACCCGCGTTATTGGTAATAAGACACATTATTTTGATGCTATACCTAATGGATATAAAGGCCCTTTATACTTGCAAGTTTCACCATTGAGTTTTAATGTTTTGGTTACAAGTGGTTTGAGTTTGACCCAGATGCGTGTTCAGTCTGCCTTTCCAAATGACCCTAGCGTTTCTGAAATTAGAAATTGTCAATTGGAACATAATGTCATTGAAGGTGCAAATGTTGACTTGATATCTTCAATGGGAATTCCATTTTCTGTTGATTTATCCAGTGGAAAAGTTGTTGGTTATATGGCTAAAAATACAGATTCTGTTATAGACCTAAATAAAATTAATTATTATGATGTTGCAGATTTTTGGGATGAAGTTGTTCCAGAAAATAACTCTATTATTCTCCAACCAGAAAGTTTTTACATTTTGCACTCAAAAGAAAATATTTATGTTCCTGTTAATTACTCAGGTTATATGATGCCTTATGATGTGGAAATGGGAGAATTTAGGGTTCACTATGCAGGATTTTTCGACCCAGGTTTTGGATGTAAGAAAAAAGGTAGAGCTGTTTTGGAAGTTAGGTGCAGAGAAATACCATTTCATTTTTCTCATGGTCAGGCTATTGGTAGACTCTTATATCATAAAATGATAAATAGGCCAGATAATCTTTATGGAGATAAAATAAATTCTAATTATGATGGTCAGGGATTAAAGCTTGCTAAGCAGTTTAAATTTGCTAAATAATTAAAGGCCTATCCAAGACAGCAACAAAGGATAAGCCATTAAATATTCTATCATCTTATCTATGATAAGTAAATTAAGTTATCTGTTCTCTTTTAAAAAATTTATTTATTTGCCTTTGCTTTTTGCTGTAATACAATTCTGTTAAAATCTATTGGTGGTATGTTTATTTTGCCAAGACCAGCATCCATGAATGACTTGTTTGTAAGAGCTATTATGAATGGGAAAAATAATCTTGGGCAGTCAAATGATAGGAATTGCTCCTTTAATTCCTCTTCCATTTCATTGATTTTGACTACTATAGAATATAAGATTTCACAGGTACAAAGAGGTTTGTTTTGATAATTCGCAACAATGCTGCTACTGATTTCTAGTTCTAAAATTTCTAATTCTTGGTCAGTTTTTAGTTCTGAATTTATAGGCTTTGCTTTTGATTGTATGCTAAAATTGATATTGGCATTTCTCTTTTCTTGATGATCCTGTTTGATTTCAGCAAGTACATTTATAGGACAATTGATCTGAAAAGATATATCCTTGGCATAATGCTTGATAACTGTTGCTTGTTCAAAATTTATTAGTTCAATAGGAGGAATAAATATTCCATTTAATCCAGCTGATTTTAATACATCTATTGCTGCACAGTATAAATATGGAGTAATTGATACTATATACTCCTTCTTGAAAAAATACTCCTTTTGCTCTTCAGTAACATTTATGCATTTTACTAATCCTGAATGTACTACTTCTATTATAAATAATGGCTTTTCCTCAAAAATACCTGTGATAAAATAACGAATTTTGATCTCTTTGCTTTTGGATCCATCTTGATCACATGAAATATCTTTGATTTCTGGATTATCAACAGAAATTTTGATTGTAATCTTGGATATGTTCTCAGGAGTTGACATCTTTTGAAAAATTTCAAGAGGACTTTTGATCTCTAGGCTGGTATCTACAATTGCTTGATTAATAACCAAAAAATTAGAATTATTATTCATAATGTTTTTCCACTTTATTTGTATGAATTCTATTATAGAACCTAATTTATAGGGTGTAAATACTAGAAATATGTTATAATATGTTGTATTAAATGATTGTTTACTCTAATTTGGTGATGTTTTAATATGCACTATGGTTTGCTGATAATATTAATATTTACTTCTTTTCTCTTACTTAGGTTGTTCAATTCAGAAAGAAAATCTAAAGTATTTGTTGTTTTCCCTGAAAAAAAAGATGAGCCCCTTAATAAGGAAAATAAAATTATTTGTAATTTGGATTTTATCTCTGATAATGAATGGTCAGATGTTTATAAAAATATTATTGCTATAGATAGGAATTTTAATTGGTGTAAATTTATTGATGTTTTTTCTGTTTTACATGATAAGACATTGATTAGTTTTGCTTCAGGTAATAAAAAGGATTTGATGAAACATGTGTCAGGTGATCTGTTGCAAGATTTTTTTGCTAAGATTGATGAACATAAAGAAAAAGGTTTATTGCAAAATACAGAAATTATTTCTACTCAGGTAAATAAAATTGAAAATATTACACTAAAAGGAAAATCAAAAGTAATTTTTGATATTAATGTTTCAGATAAAATTATTAGTTTTATTAATGATAAAGATGGTAATATAGCTGAAGGTAGTAAAAATATTAGATTATATAAATGGATATGGACTGTTATTGGAGATGCAATAAATGGTTCCTTTAGTTGGCATATTGAAAAGATTAATAAATCTTTGTAATTATATTTTCTGCTCTAATTCTGCAATCATCTGTTTAATCGGTTCTATTCCTAGCTTCCAAAAAGATTTGGTACTTAGATCTAGTCCAAATTTTTGAGCTACATCCTGCGGTTTGAGTCTGCATCCATTGCTTAATATCTCAGTGTAAGTGTTTACAAATTGTTCTTTGTTATTGGAATTTTTGTATATGTTATAAATGCTGTTGACTATACAATCACTGAATGCATAAGAATAAACATAAAATGGTGAATGAATAAAATGTGAAACATAACACCAGTAATTTCTGTAATGATCTGATAACTTGATTCCATCCCCTAGGCTTTCTGATTGACATTGAATCCAGATGTTGCATATATCATCAAATGATAATTTCTGTATCTGGCTTTTTTGATGAACTTGGCACTCAAAATCATAAAATGCAATCTGTCTGACAATGGTGTTAATTTTGTCTTCAATTTTGGAAGCAAGTAAAATTACTTTTGTTTCTTCGTCTGAATTTGATAATAAGTTCTCAAAAGTTAACATCTCACCAAATATAGAGGCAGTTTCTGATAAAACTAATTGCGAGTTGGAAACTAGCTCACCTTGTCCCGCTGATAAATATTGATGAATCCCATGTCCTATTTCATGGGCAAGAGTCATGACATCTCTTTTTGATCCCTGATAGTTTACCATTATGTATGGATGAACATCTGAAACTGTTGGGTGAGCAAATCCCCCTCCCATTTTTCCTGAATAGATTTCTGAATCTATCCATTTGTTTTTGAAAAATAATTCAGCTATATTTCCCATAAATGGTGAGAACTGATTATATGAATCTAGTACTATTTTTTGCGCCTTAGAATAAGATATTTTTTCATTTTTGTCCTGTGGAAGTGGTGCATTTCTGTCCCAGAAATTAAGTCTCTTTACTCCTAAAATTTTGGCTTTTAACTTATAGTACTTGTGTGATAACTCTGAATAGTTTTCCTTTACTGCTTCAGAAAGCATATTTGCCATTTCTGGTTCAATTTCATTTGCAATGTGTCTATTGCATTGAGGTGAGGGAAGTTTGCGCCATCTGTCAATAATTTCCTTGTTTTTTACTATTGAATTGTATACTGCAGTGAATAATCTCTGATGTTTGTTAAATTCTTGACTGATTTTTATAGCAATCTCCTTACGATGATTTTCATCTGGTGATTGTAAAATATTTAACGCTTCCTCTAATGTTAGCTCTTTTGAATTAATCTCCACGTCTAGGATTTTGATGTCAGCAAGAGTTTGGTCAAAAAGTTGTATCCAGTTATTGTTTAATACATCTTGCTCAATAATGAATTTTTCTACTTCATTTGATAAGTAATATTTTTTGTATGCTCTGACTTGTCTGTACCATGGTTCATAGTGAGCAAAATTAATTCCAGGTTTAAAAAATGCTTCATCTGGTAATTTTGCAATTTCAATAGGAAAAAAAACTATCAATGACATTGACCCACTTATTGTCTCATGAATCATTTGATAAAATTTTACAATATTGACATCTTGAAGATTGACTGAGTAATTAAGAAAACTATAACTGGTTATTTTCCCGGCAATAGATACAATGTCTTCATATTCACTTATAGAAAGTTTTATCTCATTAGGATCTAAATCTGTTAGTTTTCCTTCATATGTTTCTTTGAACCTTTGAATCTTTGATGATAGAATTTTTAGATCAGAAATGAGCTTTTGGTCATTATTTGATTCATATAAATCATTGAGATTCCATCTATTCATTTTTTTGGTTTTCCTATTATTTTTCATTTATATAATTATTGTTAATAATTTTTTTGTTAGCAAATGTTAAATATGTATAAATAATTTTTTTGTCAGAATGTGTCTTAATATGTTATTCTTGGTATAGGATTTAAAGTTTGTAAATTTTGTATTTAATTTGTTTATTCTTTTGCCTTTGTTTGTTGGATAATTTAAAGTCTTTATTTATGTATACAGATTATGATGATTTTTACTATGAAAAAAGTAAAAGTAAAAAATGGTTTCTTATGAAATTATCAGGTATTTTCTGCATTTTTCTTTCATTCTTAGTTGTCCTGAGCTTTATGGGTCATTACTCCGCAAACTCTGGTTGGTATCATTATAGTAATAGCAATGTTAAATATTATTTGAGTACATTCGCAATGTACTTGAGTGATATGATGATGGTCTATTTGGGTCCTGTTAGCTCTTTGTTGCTTGCATTCATTTTATTTTGGTGGGGAGTAACAATGTTAATTTATTCTAGGCCATTACTGAGTAGGCAGTTTTGGTATTTATTTTTCTCATTGGTTTTTGTTTCATCTTTAGGAACTTCCTTTCAACCATTAAAAACATGGCACTTCCCACTAGGTTGGGGTGGTTATTTTGGTGACTTTATTTATGATGTTATGATTTGGACTCGTGATGTAATGGGCCTGAGTTATTTGTTCGCTTGGGAAGTTGGATTATTGGCTTTTGTTAGTGCATTTTTTGTTCATAAAACACTCGATTTAGATCCTCATCATGTAGAAGATTTAAGAGATTGGATAGCATATAAATTGAGTTTTGTGTTAAGGCTGATTTTCTTTTTAATAAGATCTGTTGTTAAATTTGTTAGCTTTATTGTTTTTTACACAAAAATTATTTTTAGGTTTTTATTAGGCTTATTGTATAGAAAGAAAAGTGCTAAAAATGATCAATTGGGCATTGCTAGTGATATGGATTCTGTGGAATATTTGCCCTACAATGAACAAGGATCAGATCATGGATTAAGCTCTTCTAATTATTCTAAGAATAGTAATGAAAAAGTATATCAATATGGTACTTTTAGAAAACCATCAATTAATCTTTTGGATAGAACTAAGCCTTCAGATAATAATATTCCAAGTGATAGTGAAATTAATTATAAATCACAGGCATTGATTCAAGTGTTGAATGACTTTAATATCTATGGTGAAATTGGAAATATATCTATTGGTCCTGTGGTTTCTTTGTTTGAGTTTAAATTAGGTCCAGGAATTAAGGTTTCTAAAATTGCTTCCTTGGAAACAGATATTGCTCGTTCATTGAGTGTGGTCTCAGTAAGAATTGGTGTTATTCCTGGTACTGATATGGTAGGAATTGAGATTCCTAATAAGTATAAACAGGTAATTTATGCTCATGATTTATATTCTGATAATGCATTTAGTGAAAATGATAATGCTCAATTAATGTTAGCTTTAGGTAAAAAGACAAATGGTGATTTGATGTTTGTTGATTTAGCTAAAATGCCACATTTGCTGGTTGCTGGTACAACTGGTTCAGGTAAATCTGTTTCAGTTAATACAATGTTAATGTCACTTTTATATAAAAAATCACCAGAAGAATGTAAGATGATTTTAATTGATCCAAAACAGTTAGAATTGTCAGTTTATAATGGAATTCCTCATTTGATAATGCCAGTTATTACAGATCCAAAAAAAGCTGTTTTGAGTTTAAAATGGGCTATTGATGAGATGGAAAAAAGATATGCAATTATGTCATCAGTAGGTGTAAGGAATATTGCTAGCTATAATGAATTAGCAAAGAAACGTGGTACAAGAGTACAAGTTGGTTATGATTCAGTTAATAATTGCCCTCTTTATAAGAATTTTTCTGATAGTTTAAAATCAATGCCATATATTGTAATTGTGATTGATGAATTGGCTGATTTGATGTTGGTAGCAGGTAAAGAAATTGAAGATTGTATTCAGCGTTTGGCTCAAATGGCAAGAGCTGCTGGTATTCATATGATTGTTGCTACACAAAGGCCTTCAGTTGATGTTATTACTGGTGTTATTAAGGCTAATTTCCCAATTAGAATAAGTTTCCAAGTATCATCTGGTTTTGATAGTAAAACAATTATTGGTCAGTATGGTGCTGAAATGCTTTTAGGTAAAGGTGATATGTTGCTGATGCAAGGCGCAGGAAGATTGTCACGTGTTCATGGTTGTTTTATATCAGATCAGGAAGTAGAAAGAGTTGTTAATTTTCTTAAACAACAAGGTGTTTCAGATTGTACAGTTGATTTATCAAAAAAAGATAAAGAATTGAAAGATATATCCTCTATTAATGGTGATGATGATCTTTATAAGGATGCTGTGGATTTAGTAATTTCTAAAAATAAATGTTCTACTAGCTTTGTACAAAGATACTTTCAGATTGGTTATAATAGGGCTGCACGTATTGTTGAGAAAATGGAAGAAGATGGTATCGTTAGTTCTGCTGATAATGTTGGAAGAAGAAATGTACTTAAGAGCATATGAAAGCTAAAATTAGAAATTTTTAGTCAATTATTTTTTGCTTTAGGATTACCTCTTCCATATCTATATGTTCTATTATTTCTTCCAGCTCTAGATCTAGGATATTTGCATTTACTGTTTCAATTGGTAGTGCTAATTCTAGCGCAATTCTTGAAATTTTTTTTGGCTGATCTGTTATTTTTTCCAATATTAGCTCTTGATATTTAGTATTTGATTTAGAGAAATCAAAATTTATTGTTTGTTCATTAAATATTTTTATGTTTGAATTTAGTGATGTAAATTTCTTTGTAAGATGCTCTACTATTTCTTCTGGTGTTCTGACTATAATTGCTCCCTTGTTAATTAAATGATTATTATTTATTGATAATTCTGGAATAATAATATTCTTATTTTGGTCTATAGCACTGAGCGCAGCTTGGTAAGATCCAGATTTTAATTTTGCTTCAACAATAAATGTTGCTTGTGATATTCCAGTAATAATTCTGTTGCGTGAAATAAATTTTCCTGGTAATGGTAGTGTTCCAGTTGGGTTTTCACTAATTATGCACCCATAGTTTTTTATGCATTCATATAGTTTTTTATTTTCTTTAGGATATACAATATCTATTCCACAAGCTAGTACAGCTAAAGTTCCAGTTTTAATGCTTCCAAAGTGAGCTTCAGTATCAATGCCTTTAGCCATCTCTGATGTTATTATGAACCCACTTTCTCCAATTTTTTTTGCAAATGTTTTCCCTAATACTTTGCCTTCTTCAGTGCAGTTTCTTGAACCAATTATTGCTAAATTTTTTTTGTTATTAATTATGTTGCTATTGCCAATAACCCAAAGTGCAGCAGGTGCAGTTTGTATTTCTCTTAATAAAATTGGATATGAACTTTCATCTTTGAAAATGATTTTTCCACCAATATCATGGGTTTTTCCTATTTGCTGATTTATGCTTTGTCTACTAGGTAATTTTGCTTTTTTTAAATGAATGCTATTTAATGCTATCGATGCTGTTCCAAAATATTGCATGATTTTTGTGTAAGTTATTGGTCCTATGTTAGCAGCCATCGCAAGAGAAAGTTTGCTTATTTGTTCTTCTGATAATTTCATTTTTAAAAAATATAATATTAGACATTTTATTTTTATCATAATACTGTATTGATTAGAAAAAATCAAAATTTTAATTGTTTCTTAAGGTGTTCTATTTTTTTGTTAACCTATATTTTTTCTTCTTGTTTATTGTCTGATGTAGGATTAATTTTGTCATACCACTCTTCACTATAATTGACAAAATTTTCAATTATTGATAAAAACCCTGAAATGTCTAGATTGGTTAGATCTAATTTGTCAAACATAACTATGCTATTTGTGTTCTCCTCAATAGCAAGAGTTGAACCCCCAGTGTCTTTCCAAAAAAAGTTTCCACTTAATGCTTCTCTATATATTTCCTTCGCAATCTTATCAGAGGGATTGCCTAGGGGTGTGTATACAAATAGACTATCATTTTCTTCAAAATAATCAAAACTTACAATAATTTTATTGTCAAATGTAATGGAACAAAATCCAGTTTCATCAATTTTTAAATTTTTAAGTCTTAATATTTCACCTAATTGATTAATCAAATTAGATACATGTTCCCTAGACATTAATTTATCCCTTGTCAAATTAATAAAGAATTATAAAATTCCATGATTAATATTGATAACTATAAAAGGTTAAAAATGTATGATACTATGCCTTTATTGCTGATCTAAACATTTCTATATTTGATTCAATAATACTTCCTACTTGAGCTATAAGTTTATTTAAAGAATCAGCAACAGATGAACAATATTGTTCTTCCTGGCCACCAAAACTTTGTTTTAATGCAGATTGAGCTTCTAGTTTAGTTTTTTCAGCTCTCTCTATTTCACATAGACCTTGGAAAACTCCAGAAACTAACCTTCCAGTGTTATCAAATAGAATGCTTAAATATCTCCCTCTGTCTACCTTTGACATTAATTTAACATCACTAGGAATAGCTGGAATGCTTCCTGTTAAAGATGTGGATCTTTTTGGAACAACAGGAGTTGTATGCTCTGTATTTAAATTTACATTTTGACTTGTATGCTTTGGTACTGGAGGTGGGTTCTCAAATCTTTGTCTTACTCCATCTAGGACTTCATGTCGATTTACTAAATTACTATCCCTAGTTTTACTTTTTGCCTTATGAATGTCTAATGAAGCTTCTCCTTGAGGTGAAGTTTTTGTAAATGGTGATTTTGCCTTATTTTTTCCAATTCCATCTAAACCCTTTTTGAGAATCTTGGAAGAAGCAAATGCTGTTCCTAATAATCCACCACCTATTGATAATGCTCCACCAATTACTGATCCAACAATCATAATTCTTGCAGCTTTCTTAAGCTTTTCTGCAGCATGATTCATATCATTAAATGATGTTATTCTTTGATAGTATGAATCCTCTCTTGATTGCTTTTTTAGATATAGATCAATGTTGCACATCAGTAAGAAAAATCCCCACATACTGTCTGTGAGTTTGTCTTTATTATTTTGAGAAAATCTAATAATACTTTTTATATCAAAATTGTTTTGTGGTTCTTCAAGTACTAAGTCATGACGAACTGTTCCTGTATTACTTTCATTAAATATTTCTGTAATTACTTTTTCACATAACTTTTTGTTACCATCTGCTTGTTTTGAACATACAGAATCTGTACTTGTTATGTTAGTATTCTCATCAATTTTTGTTATGCTATTCATATCTAAATTTCCTTTTATTAAACATTGTTTTGTCTGGTTAATTTTAGGCTTGTCTCCTGTATGTCTTTTATTATACTTGCAAAATTGGTAAAGATTAGCTGTTGTGCATTCATAAGATTTTTTATAAAATCACCATTGTCAGTTATAATCTTTTCAATCATTTTTTGTAGGCTGATCATTTGAATATATTCTCCTTGACTTCTTTCAGCTTCACCTTGATTTATTCCTGAGTCTATATTTAGTCCACCTTCTGTTGATCTTAATGAACCTTGTGTAAATAATTCTGCTCTAGTAGATATTTTTACAGATCTTTGTAAATTATTTACTCTATTACCTACAGTGGAAATTTTTTGTACTAACATTGCAATTTTAGGAGCAAATTTACATACTGCATTCATTAAGCTCCCAGGATTGATATTTCCTGTACAACATGATGCAATTGTAATGGCTAAAACAGCTGTAGCTACAATTCCTGTTGCAATTTGTTGTCCTAATGCATCAGCTTCTTCTTTGGAATACCCAAGTTTTGTACAAATGCTTGATATCCCCTTGCTAATTGCCTCTGTTATCTTGTCCATTGCTCCACTTTCTTGTAGAATTGTCATCCCAAGAGTTATTGCTGCTCCAATTAGAAGCGGTGTAGCTCCACCAGCAGTGAAAACTGTAGCAACAACAGCAAAAGCAACAGCAATAACTGTACTAACCCAAGATAAAATTCTTGATACTTTACTCTCTTGAGCTGCTTTGTCTTTTAGCTCTATCTGCTTGTCTATTTTGACTAATAATTCTTCTCTGCTTTTTTTGTTTGTATCTCTTGATTGCTCTATATCTTTTGATGAACTTGATATTAGAGCTGTAGCTATCCTGTCTTGTAATTCAATAAAATGATTGAGAATATTTCCAATAGCAAATGCTTTGGGTGCTTCTAATATTGGTTTGTGATCAGATAAATCTACTTCATCTATATGATCTTCATATTTAATTATTGGTTCAGTATGTTGTCTTTTTTCTTCTTCACTATTGCCTTGTACTGATAGCTCAGCAATTTTACTACTATCTTGTGTTGTTATACTTATATTTGGAAATTCATTGTTCATTGTTTTGTTCACTTGTTTTTAGTTTATTAATTTGTGATTTAATTACTTCTTTAATTTTTGTATCCTTTTCACTGACTAAACTGAGAGCAATATTTAATGCCTTTATGGCAATATCAAAGTTTTTGCTTTTTATGCAGCATTGAGAACACCAAATATAAAGAGTGATATTCTTGGGATTGTTGGTTATTGCCATAAGGTAGCTGTTGATTGCATTTTCATAATCTTTGCTTGCCATTTGACAGCCCGCCATAGCTTGCCAATATTTGCTCTTATTGTGATTAATCATGCAAAGTAACTGGAATATTTTTGTTGCATCATCATACTTTTTTTGCAGATATAAGTTGTACCCCATGCTATAGAGTGAATCTATCTCTGCTTCAGGTATTTGAGATACATTTTGTAATGTCATATTAAGATTTTCTATATTGATTTTGTCGTCTGTTTCTTTCATTACTTTTTTCCTTTTTCACTTAAATATTTTCTTAGATTGTGAATTTTGTTTTCATACTTCTTGTTTTTGTTTGGGTAAATTTCAATTAGAGCTTCAGCATCATCTAAACATAATGAAGCTTCCTCTTCTCTGTTGGTTTTTATATAGCACTCAGATGATTGTATTGAACTATCTGCATCTTCTGGATTAACTACTCTGGCTATGGCATAGGATTTTATTGCATCATCATATTTGCTCAGCATTTTTTTGCATGCAGCTAGACCCATCCAATATTTATGGTTGTAGTTGTCTATATTGCAGAGAACACTAAATACTTTCTCGGCTTTTTCAAATTGTGATTTCTGATATATCCCATATCCTACAGCATAAATACTCTCTAACTCTTCCTCTTTTATTCCAGATAAAGACTTCAATGAAAAATTATTTATAATAACCTCTTCAAGAATTTTTTCTAGTTTTTTATTTTCTTCCTTTATCATTTTTTTCCTATATAAATATAAAGTTTTAGTTTTTGAAACTATTGATTATTGCTAAATTGGCCTTTATGAATCTGCTAATTATCGCATTGCTATATTCTATTGTTTGGTTATTATCAGTTATAAATTTTCTTAAATATGTCATGTTCATATTTATTTGTGCATTTTGATCATCTATCCATCCTCTTATAGAAAGGATCATTTGATCATACTTTTCTTGAGGTATTTTCTTGTTATAACTGGTAAATATTTTTTCACCTAAATTTTCTTTTATCCAATTAAGTATTGTTGTGTCAGGTGTTACTTTTTCATCATGTTTTTCAGGTCTATCCGCTCTTGCCTTTGATAAAATATTAACCTCTGTTGATGATATTTTGTTTTGTGTATTATTTATATCCTTCATTGTCTCATTGATAATATCTTCAACACTTTGGGTTAATTTTTGCGCATTGTTTACTATTGATAGTATTATCTGCTCTGGTGATAGGTCATATGCTATGTCCAGAAGATATATATCACGATTATAATTGGCGGCTACTCCAGATTTGATTGGTTCTTTGCTTTTTGATACAAATTCATTAGATAATCTGTTAATATCAGCAATTTGTCTCTTGATTTCTTCACTGTTTTTTTTTGAATCTTCATCTGTTGAAAACTTTGATAAATTATGTATTATTTGTGTAAATTGCGGTATTTCTTTGTTTGATTTAAATGTAAAATTCTCCATTTTTGAGCCTTTTATTGGTAATTTAATTTATCTGATATTATTTATGGTTACATTGTTCATCTTTAAAGATATGCTAATAATGTTGGCTGCAAATTCATGCAACTCCATAGCTTTTTCATGAGCAAATTTTATCTCTATATATCTTTTCTTTATCTGTTGAATTAGATTAGCTATTTTTTCTTTGCTCTTGTCAAAATTGATTTTCTTATCTTTATCTCCAGATTTTATCTTTGCTATTTCTTCACTTATTGAATTTAAGTCATTTTTGTTTTGGTTTTTGATGCTCTCTAGGATTTTTTTGGCATTTATTATTTGATAATTTGCAAAAGCAAAAAGAAAATTGAAGTCACTATCTTTAAATGATAATTCATTTATGATGTTTCCTTTATTCGCAAGTGTACTGGCAGCAAAGCTTAGACCTTGTTGATATTCACTTTTTTTAATACTTTCTTCATTATTAGAGATATTTTCAGTTAAAAGCTTGACTGCATCACTTAGCTCTTGATTGCTATTAGAATTTATTATTTTATTTTCAATTTGTTTTAAATTAAGAAGAGATCCTATAATGCTATCACTGTTCTTGGAAAGATTATTGCTATTATTAATAAATTTTAGAATTAATCCTTTTAATCCTTCACTTGCTTCCTCATCATTTTTATATTTTTCAACTTCTTCATTTAGATAGGTCTGAATTTTCCTGAATTCATCAGAATTTTGTGTATTACTTATCTGTAATCCAGTATATCCATTGCTCATAATAAAACTTGTCCTAATAAAATTGATGTCAAAGTCTTCTTCTAACAGACAAACTTAAGGGCATTACTTCAACAAAATACTAAAATTGACATATAATTGACCCTCATTTTGATGGGATTTTATGAAAAAATTATTAAAATTTGGATATTTATCCTACTTTTGCAAGTACTAATTTACATTAATAGTTATTAAAAATATGATTTTCTGAAAATAATTTTCCTATTTATACAGGAATCATATGCTTGCTCTTTTTAGCTGATGCTTTTTTTGTCTCCAAATTTACCCCATCTTTAAGATAAATGTTTTCTTTTGTTTTCTTGATTGAATTCTTTATTTGTCTTCTTTCAGCTAACTCTATGGCTTTATTTATTTCAATTAGCTTGTTCTTTTGATTATTGTTTAGGCTCATTTCTGCCTTTTTTAGGTTTTTTTCATTGAAACCTAATTTTTCTAGGACATCTATTTGCATCTTGATTATTTGCATTAATTTGTCCATTTCCTCTATTGTTTTCTGAAAACTATTGGGAATATTATTAGTATTTTCTTTCTTCATTTAGTATAAATAAATATATAGTTAATAAAATTAATATTATTATTATAAATTATAAAGCTTTTATTAATAAATCTATAATTAATGTTTTGTTGATTTTTGAGGGTATAAAAATGAAAAAGTTATTTGCTGCAGCTTTTGCTAGTTTGACATTGACAGTAAGTGCAAATTCAGGTTGGGATTGGAGTTATTTTTTTGGTACTGGCAACAGCTTAAAAAGCATGTGTAGTGAAAAAGTTAATATAGTTGGAGTCTTAGATTTGTCTCCTAAAATTGGTGATGCTGATACAGATGATGTGCTTAAAAAGGCAAGAGATATTGTTTATAAAATGTTTATGAATTCAGGAAAGATTTATCCAACTAAAGATAGTAATTTAAGTTCATCAGATAGAATAAGAAAAGATATAGAAGATACACAAAAAAGAATTAGAGATGATATAGAAAATACACAAAAAAGAATTAGAGATGGGATTAATAGTTCATTTGATTTTAATAGAGAAAAGAAAACAGTTTGCAAAACAAAGGTAATTGCAGTTATTACAACTGTTGAAGTTCCTGTATATGAAGATAATAATAACTAACTCTGATATAAGTTCAATATTTTCTTTGAATTTTAAAAGAAATATTTTATTTGTTAAATATAATTTGGGTATTTGATGGCAGGTCACTCTAAATTTAAAAATATTATGCATAGAAAAAATGCTCAAGATAAAAAGAGATCAAAAGTGTTTGCTCAGCATGTTAGAAGAATTTCTATTGCAGCAAGAGAAAATAGCGATATTGAAACAAATATTAAATTGAAAAATGCAATCTTGATGGCAAAAACTGATAATGTTCCTAGGGATAATATTGATAGAGCAATTAAGAAAAGTGATGATGTTGATGGATTAGAAGAAATTATATATGAAGGTTATGGTCCTTGTAATCTTGCAGTTATTGTTGAAACACTGACTAATAATAGAAATAGAACAGCAAAAGAGCTGCGAGTCTTGTTTAGTAGAAATGGTGGTAATTTATGCAATCCTGGAGCTATATCATATATGTTTGATAGGTGTGGTTTTCTTAAATACTCTAAAGATATTTGTGATTTTGATACATTTCTAGATTTTTGTCTGGAGTGTGACATTAAAGATTGTGTTAATGGTGATGATGGCTATGAAGTTTTCACAGAAGTTTCAGATTTTGGTAATGTTCAAAAATTGTTAGGAACAAAATTTCAAGGATTATTAGAAGCTTGTCTCATTTGGATTCCAAATGTTAAATTGGAAAAATATGAAGATAACTTAGAAGTAATTAATGATTTCTTAGATATTTTGGATGATCATGATGATGTTCAAAAAGTGTTTTTTAATTTATGATTTATTAGTTAAATAATTTTGGTTTTATTAATGATTTTATTCTTGTTTTTTTTGTTCCTCTCCTCATATGCTTTTGGTATTGATGAAAGTGACTATGATAAGTACATAAATAATATAGTTAATTCACTAGATTCTGATTCTCAAGAAGTTAATAACAGCATTGTTGTTGAAAAGTTCAGTAAAAAATGTGCAAATTCTGTGAAATGTAAAAAATTATCTTATCTTAAGAAGCAGAAAAAAATTAAAAAAGTTAATCTTGGTAAAAATTCTTTATCTGCAAATGATATATCTGCAGTTTTATCTAGAATCTACTCTAATTATGAATCTGATAAAGATGGTGAAAAATTAATTAAAATGTTATTGATTGTTAGTAAAAATATTGGCAATAAAAATCTTCAGATTCAGAGAAAAATCTATACTATGGCAGTATTGCTGATGAACTCTAAAAATTATGAACTGTCTTTTAAAGTATTTAAAATAGCATATCATAAGTATAAAGATGATAATAATGGTTATTATTTTTTATTGGGATTGATTAAATCTAAAAAAGCTTTGTTAAATAATTATGATTTTAATAACTATATTTGTGAGTTTTTTATTAATGAATCAAATGTTAGCATTGATAGTTTAGTTAAATTTAATCATGACTATAGTAAAACAATTAATAACTGTAGTAGATTTTGATTTCCAAATGTTTGTACTCTATTTTGTTTTTTAGAATATAGGAATTTTTAGATATGAATGATAAAAATCAATTTATGAGAATGGCATCTATAATAGCTGTAATAGTGTTATTTTTATTGGCCTTTTCAAGTATTTTTGATGATAGCAATAGGTATAGTGAAATTTCATATTCTTCATTTTTGGATAATATTTCTAGTGATATGGTATCATCCGCAGAACTGTCTTCTAGTGAAAATAAAGTAGTTTGGAAAGATAAATCTGGTAATAAATTTGTTACCCTTTTGCCATTAAATAGTCCGGATTTTATTTCTAGTTTGCACGAAAAAAATATTGCAATAAATGTTGCTAGCAAAGATTCAAGTATCTTTTTGACATTTTTGATTTCTTCTGCTTCTTTTCTGATTAATATTGTGTTCTTGTTGTTTATTTTAAGATTGTTTATGAACTATACTGGAGGCTCTGGTGGTCTTATGGGTATAAAAGGATCTGCTGCTAAGATGTTTGAAAAATCAGAAAGTAAAATTACTTTTAAAGATGTTACAGGAATTGATGAATGCTTAGAAGAATTACAAGAAATTGTTGATTTCCTTAAAGACCCTGAAAAATTTTCTAAAATTGGAGGTAAAGTTCCTAAAGGTTGTATTTTGATTGGACCTCCAGGAACAGGTAAAACCTTACTGAGTAAGGCAATGGCTGGTGAAGCAGGAGTGCCATTTTTTATTACATCTGGATCTAGTTTTGTTGAAATGTTTGTGGGATTGGGCGCTAGTAGAATTAGAAGTTTGTTTGAAGAAGCTAAAAAAGCTGCTCCATGTATTATATTTATTGATGAAATTGATGCTATTGGTAAGAGTAGGGGTGGTAATGGATTTGGTGGTGGTAATGATGAACGTGAACAAACATTAAATCAATTACTTGTTGAAATGGATGGTTTTAGTAGTGATAAAGGTATTATAGTTGTTGCAGCAACTAATAGGCATGAAATTTTGGATAAAGCATTGTTACGTCCTGGAAGATTTGATAGGCAGATTTATGTACCTATTCCTGATTTTAATGGTAGGAAGGCTATATTGCAAAATCACTTACAAAATATAAAATACTCTTCTGATGTTGATGTAGAAAGAATTGCTAGAGGTACCCCTGGTTTTACAGGAGCTGATTTGGCTAATTTGGTTAATGAATCAGCATTGTTAGCTGCTAAAAATAATCAGAAATTGGTTACTATGGAAGATTTTGAAAAGTCTAAAGATAAATTGTTTTTAGGTAAAGAAAGAAAATCATTGGCAATGACTACTGAAGAGAAAAAAACTATTGCTTATCATGAAGGTGGTCATGCATTGGTTTCTTTATTTGTAAAAGGAGCTGATCCTGTTCATAAGGTGACTATTATTCCTCGTGGAAGAGCTTTGGGATTGGTGTTGAATCTTCCTGAAAAAGATAATGTTTTAATGAGCATTACTCAGTTAAAAGCAAAATTGGCAATAGCAATGGGTGGAAGAGTAGCTGAAGAATTAGTTTTTGGTGTTGATAATATTACTAGTGGTGCATCTAGTGATATTGTTTCTGCTACAAATATTGCTCGCAAAATGGTTACAGAATGGGGTATGTCAAAGAAAATTGGTGAGATTAACTATTCAGATGATGATAGCATGGGATTTAGAGTTACTTCTAAACCTAATGATATTGCAAATCTTATTGAAGAAGAAGTTAAAAATCTTATCGTTTTGGCTCGTGATGAAGCCATAAAAATTCTTACAAAGCATAGAAATAAATTAGATTTGATTGCAGATACCTTGTTAGAGTTAGAGACTATTACAGGTGAGCATTTAAATCAGATTTTGGAAGATGGAAAGATTAAGAAAAAGAAAAAAATGAAAGTTGTTTCAAAAGAGGTAGATGCATTGCCAATTAGTTAAAAATTTTCTTAGCATGCTTGATATTTTATATATCCTCGGTTGATAATAAACTAGGAGATATTATTTATGCTTAGACAATCTTTATTATTAAAAACAGTGTTGGCTGTTATTTTAGGCATGGCTTTGGGCAAGGTAATACATTTTATTCCTTACAGTGAAATTGTTATTAGGGTTTTGAATATTTTAAACTCTATCTTTATAGACTATTTGGTGTTTTTAGTTCCATTGATGGTTATTGCTTTAATTACTTCTGGAATTTTAGAATTGGGTGAAGATGCTACCTATCTTATATTTAATATAGTTTTTTTGTCAGTATTTTGTATGCTTCTGGGTTGTATATTATCCTATATTTTTGCTTTAGTATTTATACCTTTCATAGCAATAAATAGCTTATCAGAATTTAATCTTGTTACTGATTATGGTATTACTGAACATTATTTAGAACCTTTAATGAGTATTACCTCAGCATTGGTGTTAGCTTTTTCTCTTGGTTTGGCAGGTAGAGGTAGGATTGCTTTTAGAAATTTTATTAATGACCTAAAGGAAATAGTTCTTTTTATTTTGAATAGATTTATTGTGCCAATTATACCTTTTTATGTTGGTTTTTCATTCTTTAAAATGACACATAATAATTTGTTTTCTGATAATTTGAGTTATTTTTTGTTTTTGTCTTTGTTTACACTAATAATTCATTGGGCTTTGATATTAATATTTTATACAATTGCTGGTATTTATACTAAATCATATCCAATAAAAATGATATTTAATATGCTTCCATCTTATATTACAGGTATAGGTACAATGTCATCAGCAGTTACAATTCCTGTAACTCTTTCTTGCTCAGAAAAAAATGATGTTAAACAAGAAGTTAATGACTTTGTTATTCCAATATGTGCAACAATAAACTTATCAGGTACTGCAGTAAGTCAGATATTTTGTTCCTTGTCTATTTATTATGTTTTTCATAATGGTGTATTTCCTGATTTTTACACTGTTGTTATACTGATATTTAATATAATTATTTTATTGATAGCTGCTCCTGGTGTTCCTGGTGGTGCAGTAGTTGCAACAATGCCTGTTATTCAGCCTATTTTGGGCTTGTCAGGTTTAGAGGTTAGTATTCTTTATGCAATTGGTATAGCTAATGATACTTTTGCTACAGGTGCTAATGTTATAAATGATGGTGCAGTAGCAAAAATTATTAATCATAAATTTAATAAAAAATAAATTAGAATTTGGAGATAAAATGTCCGGAGTTGTAGTAGTAGGATCTCAATGGGGTGATGAGGGAAAAGGAAAGGTAGTAGATTGGCTTTCAGAAAGAGCTGATGTTGTAGTGCGTTTTCAAGGTGGCCACAATGCTGGACATACTTTGGTTGTTGATAATGTAACATATAAATTGGCACTTCTTCCTTCTGGTGTAGTTAGAGGAAAATTATCTCTTATTGGTAGTGGTGTTGTTGTTGATCCTTGGGCATTAAAGCAAGAAATTGATAGAGTTGCTGGTCAAGGTTTGGATGTTAATCCAAATAATTTGAAAATTGCTGATAATGCTTCTTTGATTTTGCCATTACATGGCAGTTTGGACTCTGTAAGGGAAGATTTTGCTAATAACTCTCTTGGAAAATCTAAAGTGATTGGTACAACTAGGAGAGGTATTGGTCCTGCATATGAAGATACAGTTGGACGTCGAGCATTGAGGGTTGCAGATATTTTTAATAAAGAAGAAGCAAAAGATAAAATAAAAAATATTGTTGCATATCATAATCTGATTAGGGCAGGAATGAATGCTGATCTAGTTAATGAAAAAGAAATATATGAACAAGTATTTGATATTGCTGAATTTTTGAGACCATATTCATGTGTTATGTGGAAAAAAATGGCAGAAATTAGGAAAAGTAATTGTCATGTTTTATTTGAAGGTGCTCAGGGTATTATGCTTGATTTGAACCATGGTACATATCCTTATGTTACTTCATCAAATACAGTAACTGGTTCTGTGTTAAATGGCTCAGGTGTAAGTTATAAGATGATAGATTTTGTTTTGGGTATTACAAAAGCATATTCTACAAGAGTTGGTTCTGGTCCTTTTCCTACTGAATTTTTAAATGATGAACAAGATTTACAAGTTCATATTGGGGGAAAAGGTAAAGAAGTAGGAACAAATACAGGACGTTTACGTCGTTGCGGTTGGTTTGATGCAGTGGCTGTTAAACAAGCTGTTAATGTTGCAGGAATTGATGGAATTGCTCTTACTAAATTGGATATTTTAGATGAATTAGATGAAATTAAGATTTGTATTGGTTATGAGCTAGATAATCAAATTATTGATTATTTGCCATCATCTTCAGTTGATCAGTTTAGAGTAAAACCAATATATGAGACTATAAAAGGTTGGAAAAGTAATACACAGTCTATGAAGTCTTGGATTGATATCCCTTTGCAAGCTAATAAATATGTTAGAAGAATTGAAGAACTTATTGGAGTCCCTGTGACTTTATTGTCAACAAGTCCAAAAAGAGAAGATACAATTTGTGTTCATGATCCATTTTTGATTTAATTTAAGAAAAATTTGCTGAAATAGAAAATGAAAATAGTTTTTATGGGTACTTCTGATTTTGCTGTTCACTCTCTCTATGAGTTAGTTAATTGTGCTAATTATGAAGTTTTGGCTGTATATACTCAGTGTCCTAAGCAATCTGGTAGAGGTATGCATTTGCAATTGTCTCCTGTTCAAAAATTTGCAGAAAATAATAATATCCCTGTTTTTTCTCCATTAGATATGAGAGATGTTGATTTGCATAGTCAGTTGAAAAGTTTTACTCCAGATTTTTTGGTAGTGGTAGCTTATGGTAAAATTTTGCCAAAAGAAATATTATCTATTCCAAGGTTTGGTGTGATTAATGTTCATGGGTCAATTTTGCCAGCATGGAGAGGTGCAGCTCCAGTTGAAAGATCTATTATTGCAGGAGATTTTAATAATATAGGGGTTACTACTATGTTGTTAGATGAAGGCATGGATACAGGAGATATATTGCTTAGTCAAAAAGTGGATCTTGATATGTCATTCTCCTTGTTAGAGTTTAAGGAATTGCTAGCTAAAATAGGCTCAAAACTTCTTATAGAAACTTTGGATAATTTTCAAAATATTAAACAATATAAACAGGATAATTCTTTCGCAACTATTGCTAATAAAATTAGTAGTCAGGAATATTTATTGGATTGGAATAAAAATGCTGATGTCTTGAAAAGACAAATTTATGCATTTAATCCAAAATGTTTTTTTAATCATAATGGAATTGCAATTAAGGTGTTGAAATCACTGGATCTTGTTAGAGAAATTGGGGATTTTGGCCCCGGTTCAGTGGTTTCCTTAAATCCTCTTCTTGTAAAATGTGGTAATGGTTTATTGGAGTTGATTGAATTGCAGAAACTAGGAAAGAAATCTGTGTCTGTAAAAGATTTTCTTAATGGCTATAATTTAAAAATTGGTGATGTTTTAGTTTAGCTATGGTGGAAATGAATTATGTCTCCATCTTGGACTTGATAATTTTTGCCTTCAAATCTTACTAAACCTTTTTCTTTTGCACCTGATGTTCCATTGTTTTCAATGTAATGATTGTAACTAATGGTTTCTCCTCTGATGAATTTTTTCTCAAAATCTGAATGAATTACACCCGCTGCCTCTGGAGCTAAAGTTGATAATTTTATTGTCCATGCTCGTGTTTCTGTTTCCCCAGATGTAAAATATGTTATTAGTCCAAGCATTTCATACATCTTCTTTGTTATTCTGCTTAATCCACTGTTGGTTAAATTAATTGAATCTAAAAATATTGCCTTATCCTCAGTGTTCGTCATTTTTGCAATTTCATACTCAATAGTTGCACTGATGATTTCTGTAGGTGAGAATTGTCCAGTTATTAATTTGCTGATTTCATTTCCATTTGCTGCATTGTTTTCCTCGACATTGCATACATATAAAACAGGTTTTTGTGAAAGTAAATTGACTTGAGGAATATATTCTGAAGGTTTGCTTCCAGCATTGATTTCCTTTATGGCTTTCTCCATAAAAGGTATCCTCTTGTCTTGAGGTGTTTTCTTTTTGAGATTTGCTAATGACTTTTCTAGCATTTGTAGATCAGCTAATAATAACTCTGTCTCAATAATTTCCTTGTCCCTAATTGGATCTACAGATTCATGTACATGTTGGATATTCTCGTCTTTGAAACATCTTAAAACATGAACTATGGCATCAACTTCTCTGATATGTGATAGAAATTGATTCCCCATTCCTTCACCTTTAGATGCTCCTTTAACAAGTCCTGCAATGTCAACAAAAGTTAATGTGGCAGGAATCATTTTTCTTGATTTGTTAATCTCCACTAGCTTTTGTAGTCTTTCATCCTCAACAGGAACAATTCCAACATTTGGATCTATTGTACAAAATGGATAATTGGCCATTTCAGCTTGCATTACTCCTACAAGGGCATTAAATAGCGTTGATTTTCCAACATTTGGTAATCCTACAATTCCACATTTTAAAGACATAATTTTAATCCAAAATAACTATTATAATCCTAATTAGGTTAGATTTTTTTATTTTTTGAAGCAATATAAATTTGTTTTTTTCTGAAATGTTTTTTCATTTGTTGCTATTTTGTGATTAATTTTTATCTTCTATTTTGGTAAAATTTTTTGGTTTTTTGTTATTAAAATTATTTATTTGTGATTTTGGTTTTTTATTGGTTTTTTTAATTATATTACTAATTGGTAATTTTTATTATATAATCATAGTGTTTTATTTTTAGAGTTTCATAATGAGTAATTCAGTTTTACCTTTTAGATATTCTTCAGTGTTGGCTGATATTGTTCTTACAAATAAACTAGAACTAGATCTCTATCTGAGTTCATTTGATTTTTTGCTAGGTATTGATAAGGTAGCAAATTTCTTTTTTAGTCCATTTATCTCAAAAGAGAAAAAAATCGATTTGGTTAATCAAATCTCATCATTGATTGCAGATAAATATGAAAAAGATTCCACTAAAAAAGGAAAAAATGTTTTTGTTAGATTTATTAGTGAATTGTTATCTTATAGAAGAATAGAACTTTTTTCAGAGATTTTTTCAGGTTATAGAAAACAAATATCAAATATGAAAAATGAAATGAATTGTAATGCAATTTTTGCAACTGAAATTCAGGAAGATCTTGTTGAGAAATTAAAAATAATGTTGTCTAAGTTTTTTGATCATGATATTAATGTCAATTTGAGTGTTGATATTAGCTTGATTGCTGGAATGAAACTTTGGATAGGAAACTATTTAATTGATGCATCTCTTGAATCAAGGTTAGATAAATTAGAAAAAAATTTACTAGAGGAATTAAAGTATGAAAATTGATCCATCAGAAATAGTATCAATAATAAAAGATAAAATACTTAATTTTGATGATAAAATAGATTTTTTGGAGACAGGTAAAATACTGTCTGTTGGTGATGGTATCGCTAGAGTTTATGGTCTTGATAATGTTCAGGTAGGAGAATTGGTTGAATTTTCTAATGGAACTAAAGGTATAGCAATGAACCTTGAAGTTAATAATGTTGGAGTTATTATCTTAGGAAAAGATGATGACCTTAGAGAAGGTGATGTAGTAAAAAGAACTAATGATATTTTTAAGGTTCCGGTTGGAAAAGGCCTGGTTGGTAGAGTTGTGGATGCCTTGGGTAATCCTTTAGATGATAAGGGTCCAATTAACACTGTAGAATTTAGGCATGCTGAAGTTAGCGCTCCTGGGATTATTGAAAGAAAATCTGTATGTTTTCCATTGGAAACAGGTATTAAAATTATTGATTCTATGATTCCAATAGGAAGAGGACAAAGAGAATTGATTATTGGTGATCGTCAAACTGGTAAAACTAGTATTGCAATTGATACAATTTTAAATCAGGCAAAAATTAATGAAACACTCCCAGAAAAAAATCAGCTATATTGTTTCTATGTTGCAATTGGTCAAAAACAATCTAATATAGCAAATATTGTTGACTTGTTGAATCATCATGGTGCTTTGAAGTATACAACAATTGTCTTAGAAGGCGCATCAAGCCCTGCTTCTCTGCAGTTTATGGCTCCATATTCTGGTTGTACTATGGCTGAGTACTTCCGTGATAATATGATGAATGCCTTAATTGTATATGATGATTTGTCTAAGCATGCAGTAGCATATCGTCAAATTTCACTTTTATTGCATAGACCCCCCGGTAGAGAAGCATATCCAGGAGATGTTTTCTATCTACATAGTAGGTTGTTAGAACGTGCTGCAAATTTGTCTGAGAAAAGTGGTGGTGGATCATTGACAGCTTTGCCAATTGTTGAAACTCAGGAAGGTGATATTTCCTCTTATATTCCAACTAATGTTATTTCTATTACTGATGGTCAGATTTTTCTCGAAGGAGAATTGTTTAGGAATGGAAATAAGCCAGCAATTAATATTGGCTTGTCTGTTAGTCGAGTTGGTTCAGCAGCACAAAAGAAAGCAATTAAAAAAGTTTCTCGGGAATTAAAATTGATGCTTTCCCAATATAGAGACTTGGAAAGTTTTTCTCAGCTTGGTTCTGATTTGGATAATGCAACTAGATCTATTTTGGATTATGGTAAAAAGGTTATGATACTTCTAAATCAAGAAAAAAATTCCCCGGTTCCAATTGAAGAACAATGCATCTTGTTTTTCCTGATTAGTAGAAAGCAGATTGAAGATATTTCTAATGAGGTTTTGCTCGATTTTGTTGGTGAAGTGATTAAAAAATCTGGAGATATTTGTAAAGATATTCGTAGTTCAGGTGATTTTTCTAGAGATGAAGATTTATTAGAAATTATTAAAAATGTAAAATCTTCTTTCCTAAATAAAACTGATGAATCTCAAAATAATAGTTTTGTTAAAGATAAGCTAGTTTAGGTTAGTAGTGGTAAATTTATATTCTATTAAATCTCAGATTAAAAGTGTGTCATCTGTTCAGAAAATAACTAAGGCTATGAGAGTTATTTCTTCAGTGAAATTTGGCTCTTATCAAAATAAAGCAAATAGTTTTTTAAATTATTTTCAAGAATTAAGTAAATTAATGGGATTATCTAAATGGCATTGGTATAATGAGCAGTATAGTGAGTTTGATTGGTTGTTTAACTTAAAGCATCAAGGTAATATTTCTCCATCTTCAGTTCTTATGTATGATAAACCTTTGATAATTGTTTTGTTTTCTGATATGGGTTTGTGTGGAGATATAAATAGTAATTTGTCTGTTTTTGCTAAGAAATTTATAACACCAAACTCTAAAGTTGTTGTGGTTGGTAAAAAAGGAATTGATAGAATAAAGGGTAATTTGTTTTTGTCCTATGAGACTTTGCAAAGTCAAATTAAGGGCTTGATTTCTGGTTGTGACTCATGTTTTGTGATTTTTAATGATTTTGTTTCAATGTTAAATCATGTCCCTTCTTGTGATTGTGTCTTTCCATTTTTGGGTGATACTATAAGTCATGTTGAAGGTAAAGATTTTTCAATTTTTGATATAAGCTATGATAATTTTACACAACAAACTTTTGATCTTTACTTGTCTGCTAAGATTAAAAATCTAATCTATAGACAAAGTATGTCTGAATATTCTACAAGAATAATTAGTATGAATAATGCAAATGATAATGCAAATAAACTTATTGGTAATTTGAAATTATCATATAATCGTAGAAGACAGGCTAAAATTACACAGGAAATTATTGAGATAGTTTCTGGAATGGAAATAATGGAAAATATTTAGGTTTTTATATGTTGCATAATGAAGGAAAAATAATACAAATAATTGGTTCTGTGATTGATGTTCATTTTGAGTCAAATTTGCCAACAATTTTTGACGCTTTGGAATTAGAACTGGATGGTAAAAAAATTGTTTTAGAAGTTATGCAATTGCTCGGTAATAATACAGTTCAAGCTATTGCTATGAATCCAACTGAAGGTATGTATAGAGGTCAAACTGTTATAAATACAGGTAAACCAATATCTGTTCCTGTTGGTAAAGCAACATTGGGTCGTATTATGAATGTTATTGGTGAAGAAATGGATGGTAGAGGGAAAATTTCCTCTCAGATTACAAGACCAATTCATAGATCTGCACCTAAGTTTGCTAGTCAATCTACAAATACAGAAATACTAAAGACAGGAATTAAGGTTATTGATTTGTTGGCACCATATTCTAAGGGCGGTAAGATTGGTTTGTTTGGTGGAGCTGGTGTAGGTAAAACTGTTTTAATTATGGAATTAATTAATAACATAGCTAAATCCTATGGTGGTTATTCCGTATTTACTGGAGTTGGTGAACGTAGTAGAGAAGGAAATGATCTCTATCATGAAATGATACAATCTAAAGTTATTGATCTTGAAGGAGATTCCTCAAAAGTTTCTTTGGTATATGGTCAAATGAATGAATCCCCCGGTGCAAGATTGAGAGTAGCTTTGTCTGGTTTGGTTCAGGCTGAATATTTTCGTGATGAAGAAAAACAAGATGTTTTACTGTTTGTTGATAATATTTTTAGATTTACTCAGGCTGGATCTGAAGTATCAGCTTTGCTGGGTAGGATTCCATCAGCTGTTGGTTATCAATCAACTTTGGCAACAGATATGGGTGCATTGCAAGAAAGAATTACCTCTACTAAAGATGGCTCAATTACATCTGTACAAGCAGTTTACGTTCCTGCGGATGATTTGACAGATCCAGCTACAGCTACATTGTTTACTCATTTGGATGCTACAACAGTTTTGTCACGTCAAATTGCAGAAATGGGTATCTATCCAGCAGTTGATCCATTAGACTCTACATCTAGGATTTTGGATCCTTCAATAGTTGGTGAAAGGCATGTTAGGGTTGCTAATGAAGTAAAAAGAATTTTGCAAAAATATAAATCTTTGCAAGATGTAATTGCTATTTTGGGAGTTGAAGAACTGTCAATAGATGATAAAATTGCAGTTACTCGTGCTAGAAGAGTACAGAAATTTTTATCTCAACCATTTTTTGTTGCAGAAGTATTTACAGGTATTCCTGGTGAATTGGTTGATCTGGATCAAACTGTTTCTGATTTTGAAGAAATTTTGCAAGGTAAGCATGATAATGTTCCAGAAGCAGCATTCTTTACAACATCAACAATTGAAAATGTTTTGAAAAAAGCAAAATTAATGTAATTTGAGTTTTGGTCATGAAAGTATCAATTATATCTGATTTAAATACTAAAAATTATAGTAATGTTTATAGTGTTCAGATTTTAACATCTAATGGTTGGATAAATATTTTGCCAGGTCATATTGATTTGGTTACAGATTACTTAGGTAATGTGATTAGAATTGATGGTATGAATGTTGAGTTAGACTCAAGCTCGGGTCTTGTTAGAGTATCAAAGGATAATATTTTGATATTTATTAATTAAAAATTAACTATTTATACACCATAAATACTATTTATTGATATGGAAAATTTATTAATTTTTTGTTTTTAAATGATAAATATATCTGATGTTATAAATTCTAAAGATAGCTCATTTCAGGGTGATAAATTGTCATCAGCCTCTGGAAGTTTTAATGGTCAAAAAGTTATCTTCCAAGCTAAAGAAGTTTCAATTTTAGAAAAAATTCAAGATGCTGCTGAAGAAGTGACCTTCTTTAACAGAAAAGGTGAAGATGAGAAATTAAAGAAAGCTAAAGAAGAATCTGATAGATCTAGCATCATTAAAAATAAGCAGCATGTTCAGCAACTAAAAGACTTCTTAGATTCTCAAAATAGCGATTTATCACTTGATCTTCTACAAGAAGCTAAGATTCAGATCTTGGTTAGAGGTAACTCTTCCTCAATGAACTTGGCAAATATTTTAAATAAATTCTTCCCAGATATTTCACATCAATTCCTGGCCTTGATATATCTGGAACATTCCTTGGATAGTAATGATCAGCTGAAAAAGATGATCAAAAAAATGCGTAAAGAACTAGAAGAAGAAAGCGGTCCTGAAATTTACGCCGGTCTGAATATTACTAAAGAAGGTTTAAAATTTGTCAGAGGTGATAAATCTAAAATGCCTCAGGTTAGGAAATTTTATCGTCAAAATATTTTGGGTTATCAAAACCTGGCAGATGTTTATAGAAATATGATTAATGAATATGGATCTGGTAGGTTTTTTGATAGTTTAGATTTTCTGTTATGTGCATTGGGTGCTGACTTGAATTCCTCTAAATCATCTCTGAGTGATATACAGTTGAAACCAATTATAGATGATATTGTTCAACTTCAGCAGTTGAAAACTATTAATGAATATTCCGCAGAAACAATTAGTTTTTTGAAGAAATTTTATAAATTAAGAGAAGGCGCTAATAGCATTAGTATATTGGATTTTATCTTGCCTGTGATAGCTGATGATTATATTTCAATTGATGGTTTGGAAGAATTTTGTTCATCTCTGGGAATTGATGATGAAATTGAGGCAAAAATTGCTTGTTCAAATTGTTTGAATAAATCAATTAATAATGTTCCTGAAAAGGTTTTTAGAGATAATTACTCAAAAGAAAATATTTTGTCAACAATACATAATTATAGTATTGTTTTATATGAAGAAGAGGTTTCATAAGTGAATTCTTCCAGAAATCATACTCATGTTTTGGAGAGATTTGCCCTTGCCTTGGGTTTGAATATTAGAGATATGGATCTAGATTGTAAGTCATGGGAAGTTGTAATTAATAATGAATATTCAATTGTTTTTGAATTTAATGATGATTTTATTTTTTATATTTTATCAATTCAAGTTGAACCTATTTTGCTGACTGAAAAAATTATGAAAATATCAAGTCTTGTTAATTCTGGTGATTTAGAATTAAGCAATAAATTTGAAAGAGTTTGTAAGCTTGGAGAATTAAATATTATTTTGGTTTTGAAAGATGAAATTGATAATTTGTCTAGTAGGCATATAGGCGATACCCTAAGCTCATTGGGTAATTTATTTTATCAGGTAAGAGAAATTTAATTTGTAGGTAATAATGAAAGAAATTGTTAATAAAGGAATTTTGCTAGGTTTTAATGGTAATAAAACAAAAAATAATGTTCCTCTAGATAAAGAATTGAAACCCTCTCAGGAATTTAGTCTTAGGTTGAGTGATAATTTGTGTGTCTCTACAACTTGCTCAGTTACTGTTATAGAAAAGATTTTTAAACCATATGTTATGTCAAAAATTTTGGATAGTTTTTTATGTCCTAAAGTTTTTATATTTAAGGTTGATCCTGAATGGTATAACAGAAGCTTGTTGTCATTGTCTGAAAAAACCTCAAAAACCTCTTTAAAAGAATTGTTTGATCTTAAAAAGCTCTTATCAGAAGAACGTTCCTTGCACGAGATGATTAGATTTAAAAGGTTTTCATCATCTTTTTGTTAATTAATTTTTAATAAAAAATTATTATAAATTATTAATTTAATTCAATTGTATTAATTTTTAAATATGTTTAGTTCTGAAGAAGAAGATTTTTTACTTATTTTGGGTTTTACCTTTTTGCAAAATAGAATATTAGGTAAAGCTAATATTATTTTTAATTCCTTGAGATTATTAAATCCAAATAATGTCGCTGTTATTAAATGTTTGCTACATTTGTCAATTTTGGAAAATAAGAATGATCAAGCAAACTTATATTTACAATTTTTGAGAGAAAAAGATTTAAGCAATAGAGATAAAAAATGGCTTATATATATCCAGGTAATTTTAAAAAATAAGAGTTTAAAGCAGGTATAAATGAAAGATAGGTTACAAAGATTTCTTGTTTTGTGTAGCAGTAGAAATGATATTTTGCTATCAGCTTTTTTGGTATCAATTATATTTATGATAGTTTTGCCTTTGCCAACTGTTTTGGTTGATAGCTTAATTGCTTTGAATTTGTCAATTACCGCTATTATTCTGATGGTAGCAATTTATCTCACTACTCCATTGCACTTTTCAACATTTCCATCTGTTCTTTTGATTACAACTCTGTTTAGGTTGGCATTGTCAATTACAACTACTCGTTTGATCCTTCTGGATGGTAATGCAGGTCAAATTGTTTATACATTTGGAAACTTTGTGGTTAGTGGAAATTTGATAGTTGGAGCTGTAATATTTTTGATTATTACAATTATGCAATTTATTGTGATTACTAAAGGCTCTGAACGAGTCGCAGAAGTTTCAGCAAGATTTTCCTTGGATGCTATGCCAGGTAAACAAATGAGTATCGATGGAGATTTGCGAGCTGGCGTTATAGATATGAATGAGGCAAAACAAAGACGTAGGATTGTTGAAAAAGAAAGTCAACTTTATGGAGCAATGGATGGAGCAATGAAGTTTGTTAAAGGAGACTCTATTGCTGGTTTGATTATTATTATTGTAAATATTGTTGGTGGTATTAGAATAGGTGTGTTTGACCGTGGTATGAATGTTGCTGATGCTGCAAGTATCTATGTTATTTTGACAATTGGTGATGGCTTGATCCAACAAATTCCATCACTGTTTATCTCTATTACCTCAGGTATTATCGTTACTAGAGTTTCAAATGATAATGACCAAAATTTGGGTGATGAGATTTTTTCTCAGATTACATCAAAGTCACAAGTATTGATTATTGCAGGTGTGATCTGTTTGATTTTTTCTCTTGTTCCTGGAATGCCATTTTGGATATTCCTGTTGTTCGCTGTAGCTTTGATTTCTTCAGGTTATTTTAAAGATAAAATTATTAAGAAAAAACCTACTTCAATTAAAGGTATATCTTCTGAAAATGTGGAAAAAGGTCATAAATCTTTATCTGGAAATGAAGATGGTAACGGGTTTTCTATTACAACACCTTTGATGGTTGAAGTGTCTCCAAAAATTAAACATTTGATTAATGCTGATACAATGCATGAAGAATTAATTTTGCTACGTAATGCCCTCTATCATGATTTGGGCGTTCCATTTCCAGGTATTCATCTCAGCTTTAATGATTCGTGTGATGAGAATAAATATATAATCTATATGCAAGAGGTTCCTATTGCTACTGGTGTTATTAATCCTGGTCATTTATTTGTCATGGAAAAACCAGAAAATTTGGAAGTTTTTAATGTTGATTCAGAAACTGGAGATAACTTTTTGCCTAAATTGGATACAGTTTGGGTAGATGAAAATTATAAAGAAGTTTTGGATTATACCCAGATTAGCTATATGGATTTTTCTAAAATGATTTCCTATCATATTTCTTTCGTCCTGAGAAGATACGCTGATGAATTTATTGGTATCCAAGAAGTTCGTAGCTTTATTGATAATATTGAAAATGTCGCTCCAGAAATTGCTAAAGAAATTCAGAGAGCTCTGCCAATTCATAAATTGACAGAAATTATAAAAAGATTGGTTTCTGAAGGAATATCTATAAGAAATTTGAAATTTATTTTTTCAGTTTTGATAGATTGGTCCTATAGAGAAAAAGATGTTGTCTTGCTTGCAGAACACGTTAGAAGCTCTCTTAAAAGACAAATTAGTTATAAATATTCAGGAGCAAATAATATTCTTCCAGTATATATCTTGGATTCTGAAGTAGAAGATGTAATACGTAATTCAATTAGACATACCGCTACTGGAAGTTATTTGGCATTGGATCTAGCAATATCACAATCGATTTTTGAAAGTTTAAGAAAAAATATATCTTCTTCTGCTAATCAATTAAATAATTTGGTTTTATTATCATCTGTTGATGTCAGAAGGTATGTAAGAAAGATGATTGAAAATGATTTTTATGATTTGGCTGTTATTTCATATCAAGAATTAACTCAGGAGATTGCTGTCCAACCATTGGGTAGAATTACAATGAAATCTTAAAAATCAAGTGCAGGATTTGGGGTTGAAATGACAAAGAAAAAAGATTTTATAATTTTGAGAGTATACTCAGGTATTCATAAAGATATTGAAGTGGTAATTGATGATAATAAATCATACTTGATAGGCTCAAGTGTTGAAGATGATATTATTTTTTATGATGATAAAATTTCTAAAAATCATACAAAAATAACTGTTAGAAATAAAAAATTATTTATTTTGCCATTGAATGGTAAAGTTAGGGTTGGTTCTAGTAATATTTTTAATGAAGAATTCATTGATTTTCATACACCAGTTATTTTAGATGATATTGTTATCTCCTTTAGATTGTTTGAACATAAACCTTCTGTTTTAGATGTTGATGATATTTTGACTAAATCAAGAAGTATTAATAATGCTAGCAAACACCATAAAAATGACAATGATAAAAATAAAACTGTTAAGAAAATAAATATTATTCATGGATTCTTGTATAATTTGAAGAAAAGATGTAGTCAGATTTGGGGATTTTTTGTTGATAAATGTAAAAAAACTTGCTCTTACATTTTTGCTAAATTGGGTTCTTTGGCAAGATTTTTATTGTTTTTAGTTTTATTAATTATTTTATTTATATTGCTTACTATATTTAGTAATTTTAGAAGTAATAATAAAATTGAAGATATTGGCTTAAATAATAGAGAATTGGTTATAAAAAATATTGAAAATAAATTTCCAGAAGTGAAAATTTTTAAAGATAAATCTGGAAAAGATGTTGTTAATGGCTATGTTGAAAATAAAAGTCAGAAAAAAGACTTGAATGAACTTGTTAAAGATAAAGGTTTTCATACAGTAAAAGTTGCTGTTGCTAAAGATATGGTTTCTATGGCTAATGATGCTGTTACAAATGCTGGTCATGAAAATATTGATGTTTCTTATGATAAAAATGGTAGCGTTGCTGTTATTGGATTAGTTAAAAATGAAAATCAAAGAAAAAATATTGAAGGACTGATTTTGTCTGATGTATCTAATGTTAAAAATGTTAAAAATTCCTTGATCCCTATAAAGGATGTTGGAAAAGAGATTGCTAGTATTAGTATAGCAAAAAACCCTTATGTTAAGTTAAAATCAGGAAGAAAATTATATCCTGGATCAGAAATTAGACCAGGAATTATTATAGATAAAATTCAATGCAAAAGCATTATTTTTATTTATAAAGGTGAAAAATTTACATACAATTTTGTTTCTGGAAAAGTAGTATTGAACAATAAAAAAGAATTTTTTTAAATTCTGATTTGTTTTTTGTTTGAAATTATAGATATAGTATATAAAAACTTCTTAATTGGTGCTTGTATATGTTGATTGTTTCTGAAAATAAAATTAGGTTGGATCTATTTTTGTTAAATAATTCAGAATTGTCATCTAGATCTTTGATTCAGAAATTAATTAAATCTGGTAATGTTAAAATAGATCATAAAATGGTTACAAAACCAAGCTGTATGTTATCAATTGGTCAAATTGTGGATTTTTCCATTCCTGAATCAGATCCTGTTGATTATTTGGCATCAGAAGATATCCCTCTGGATTTTGTTTATGAAGATGATGATATTGTAGTAATTAATAAAAATAGAAATATGCTAGTACATCCTGGTTGCGGTAATTATCAGGGTACCTTGATTAATGGTTTAATCTATCATTATGGAGATCAAATTACTAGTGTTGGTGGTAAAGACCGTCCTGGTATTGTTCATCGTTTGGATAAAGATACATCTGGTTTGTTGGTAGTGGCTAAAAATGATTTCTCCTTTCAACACTTAGTTAAACAGTTTTCTAATAGAACAATTAGTAGAAAATATGTTGCTTTGGTTTGGGGAAAAACCCCTCCAGAAGGTAGGTGGGAAAGAAATATAGCTAGGTCAAAATCTGATTATAAAAAAATGACTACTACATACAGAGGCGGTAAATACGCATTAACAGAATTTAATACAATAAAAAATTTTGGAAATTTAATAAGTTTGATATCATGTAAGTTGTATACTGGTAGGACACATCAAATTCGTGTGCATGCTAACCATTATGGTTTTCCAATAGTTGGTGATCCAATTTACTGTAAGTCTAATCAAAAATTATGTCAAAAAATGCCTGATAACTTGAGAGAATTATTGAAACAAATTGATTTTCAGTGTCTGCATGCTAAAAAATTAAAATTTGTTCATCCAAAAACTAATCAGTTAATTGTTTTTTCTGTTGATATTCCATCTGATATTAATTTGATAGTTGAATGCTTAAATAATTCATCTTTATAGAGATATTTTTCTATGATATAATTGCTTTGTAGAGTGTAAAAAGTTATGCAAAAAATAAATAATAATATTAATTTATATGAATATTTGAATAAAGTAAGAAACATAAAAATGCTTTCTGCTCAAGAAGAGTCTTTCCTTGTAGATAGATGGATTAATTATAGCAATTATGATTCTGCCCATAAATTGGTGCTTTCACATTTGAAATTGGTCTATAAAATATGCATGAATTATATGAATTATGGAATTCCTGTGAATGAACTTTTGTCTGAAGGTTCCTTGGGATTGATGCATGCAGTTAAAAAGTTTGATCCAAATAAAGGTGCTCGTCTCTCAACATATGCAACATTGTGGATTAAAGCTGCAATTCAAGAATATATTTTAAGATCATGGTCTTTAGTTAAAATTGGTAATAGCGCTGTTCAAAGAAAATTGTTTTTTAATTTACGTCGTTTGAAAGCTGAACTTGGTATTGCTAATAATTCTTGCTTATCAATAAAACAGGCAGATTTTCTCTCTGAAAAACTTGGAGTTAATTCTAAAGATATTCTTCAGATGGAAAAAAGATTAATGTTGTCAGATCAGTCATTAAATGTTCCTGTATCAAAAGATAATGAAAATGATAGACTAAGCCTTATTAGCAATAATTTTTCTTTGGAAGATGCTTTGCTTAATGAAAATGAACTTGATTATAGGAAAAAAATTTTCCTAAAAATAATGAATGAATTAGAACCAAGAGAAAGAGAAATTTTTGTTTCTAGAAAAGTGTCTGATCCTGCAATTACATTAAATGATCTTTCTAAAAAATATAATATTAGTAGAGAGAGAGTTCGTCAGATTGAAATTCAGGTGTTCAATAAAATTTATAATAAGATAAAAGAATTTTATTCTAATGATGCTTGTTTAATGCTAGAATAGTTGTTTGTATAGTATATTCCCATAGCTCAGATGGATAGAGTGGTAGCCTCCTAAGCTACAGACATAGGTTCGAATCCTATTGGGAATACCAAAGGGTTTTGAGTGTTGGAAAAGAAAAATATTAGTTTATTTTTGGCAGATTGCTTTAAGATGTATTTGGATGATCAAAAAAGATTGGATTTGCCAGTTGTTGATCTTTATGAAAAGGCAGTTAAAATTTTGGATAAGAGTATAATTTTGTCAGTAATGGAAGTGTGTAATTGGTCTAAATCTGATGCAGTGATAATGTTGGGTATAAGTAGAAATACCTTATTGAAAAAGATGAAAGAACTTAACCTAAATAAAAAAGGAAATGATTAGTAGTGGATATTGTTGTTTGTGGTGCTGGTAGGTTTGGTTTGCTGATATCTCTGGGTTTGTTGGAGACAGGAGAACATAATATTACAGTAATTGAAAAAGATAATTATTTGGTGAATAAATATAATGAAATATATGATCTTAGATGCATTGAAGGATCTGCATCTAATTATCAGGTTTTAGAGAAATCAAATTTAGATATAGCAGAAGCAATTATATGCTTGATGTCTGAAAATGAAACAAATATTTTAGCATGTCAAATGGCACATTCTCTTTTTTCTGTACCTAAGAAAATTGTTAGATTGGATAGTGATTTTTATCAAACATGTCATTCTTTTATCCATAATCAGAAAACTTTTGCAATTGATTCAATTTTTATTCCAGAAAAAATACTTGTCCAATCAATTAGTAATAGTATTTTTTTGAATGGTGCTGAAGAAGCATTTGAGGTTTCTAAAGGTAGTTGTAGTTTGATTAAAATAAAAGTTGCAAAAAATGCACCTATAAATAACATCTCTATTGATAGAATTGGTAAGGTTTTTTCTGAAGTTGATTTTAGAGTTGTTCTTATCAAAAGAGGAAATAATTATGGTGATGAACTGGTAATTACTAGCAGCAATGATAATACTATAGAGTCTGGTGATTTTGTTTATATCTTGGTTCATAATAATCAAGTTGATGAGGTAATGAAACTTTTTGGTCATTCAAAAACACAAACTTCAAAAATTGTGATTGCTAGTAGTAGTAAAATTGGAGTTCTGTTGGCTGATAAATTGTTGTCAACAAATCCAAATTACGATTTGACATTTATTGCTAATTCAAAAAGTGACGCAATAGAATTTAATAATTACTCCCAATATTTAAATATTGTTCTGGGAGATTTTAATCATTCTGCAGTTTTGGAAGCTGCAAATGTTGATCAAGCTGATTTGTTTTTGGGATTGTCTGATAATCATAATAGTAATATTGTTTCTTCATTATCTGCAAAAGTGATAGGTTGTAATAGAGCTTTTTCCTTGTCTGAAGATTTATTTTACTCATATGTTGAAGATTTGACAGATATTGATATGATTATTAATCCTAGATCTTATTTGTTGTCTGCTATTTTTAGTAAGTTATACGAAAATATAATAAATATTGTTCCAATGCATAAAAAAAGTAATTATTTTGCTGAATTTAAGGCAGGAAATTTATCTGGTTTGTCATGTTCTACAATAAGCAATAAATATTCTTTAGAAGTATGCTCTGTTTTTAAGAATAAAACTCTGCATCTGAATAATATTGATGATATTATTGTTGATAGAAATGATATATTGTGAGTTAATGTAAGTGCAAATAATCTTGGTTCAATAAATAAAATTTTGTCCTCATAGTTGAATTGGAAGGTCTTTAATAATGCAGATTTTTATAAGTGAATTGTCACTGATTTTGTTTGTGTTTTCTCTATTTTCCGCAATAGCTTCTATTACTTTTGATGACAGTTTGGTTTTTTTATGGAGTATAGTTTCATTCATAATGCTATTTATAACTGTATTGATGGGATTAATATCTAATAATTCAATTGTTATTAGTAGAGTGATTTTTAATTTCTTGATTGCATTTATATTTATGATATTTGCTGCAAGTATCCCTATGTTGCTTTTATATGATTTTAGTATAATTAATTGTTTTTTTAACTCAGTATCTGCAGTTACAACTAGCGGTATATTGTTTGGTAAAATAGGAAAATCTTTATTGTTATGGTTGTCACTAATACAGTGGCTTGCTGGTTTACTATTTATTCTTTTTTCTATAGTTGTTTTGTCTTCAAAAATTAATTCATCCTTTTATCCCTATTATAATTTTCAAATTTTATCTTTTGAATCTTCTAGTTTGTTTGAAATTATAAAATCTTTGTCTGTTATATTTGTAATTTATTCTGCTCTTACAATATGTTGTATTTTCCTATTATTGATATCTGGTTTGCCATTTTTTAGTGCATTAATATATGCATTAAGCTCTATTTCAACCGGTGGTATCTTGGAACCATCATACTCTTTAGATTCAATGGGGGTTTTGTCACTTTCAATTATTGGTTTTTTTAGTATCTTGGGATCAATTAACTTTACCTTACATAATATAATTTTTTTGCAAATATATAATTTTTTTCAAGGTAGAAAGAATTTGAAATTATCTAGTTATTTTTCTGATCCAGAAATAATTTTTGCTTCTATATTGTTAATTACTATTTTGGGATTTGGTTTGTTTTATAACTTTTATTTGCCCAATTTGTTATTTAATGCAATATCTGCAATTACTAGTACTGGATTTTTGCTTGGTAATAGCATAGGTAGTAAATATCAATTTATGATATTTTTATTAATTTTGACTATACTTATTGGTGGTAGCTCAATATCAACATCTAGAGGTATTAAGCTCTCAAGAGCAAGATCTTTGATCTTGCACTCTATAAATAATATTAAATTAAGTAATTTGCCATACTATGCAGAGGGTGATATTAAACATTACAAAACACCAATTACAATTAATTCAAATATAAATACTTATATATTCTTTACTTCTTTTGTTGTCTTTTATATAACCCTTATCTGTTTGTTTGCTGTTTCAGCTGATAGTTTTCAGATAATAGATTTGTTTTCTATAAGTGCTACATCAATTTCAAATTCAGGAAATATGCTTCCATTACTTGGTGTTAATTTTTTGTCTTTTGGTTCATATTTTAAATTTATCTATATGTTGGGAATGTTTGTAGGTAGATTTGAGGTGATATATCCAATAATTCTATTTTTTTCTGATAATAAGCTTTTTAAAAATAAATTTTAGATGAAATAAAAAATTAAAGTAAAAATAAGTGATTCATATTAATTGAGTCTATTTTGTTTAGTTACATTATTAATAATTTATGATAAATAAATATATATTGTTTTTTCCTGTTTAAATGCTTATTTTTTTTATTTTTTTTTTGCATTTAAATATATTATTTTTTGGTACTATTGACACTAGGTATATATTTTAATATAGCTTATACCAATACATACAAGACTTTCATTTGATGTGTTTTGTTTGTAGGTTATTTTAAAAGTGAACATTCAATTTAGAGATACAAAGTTGGTAGATGATTAGAATTTATCTACAAGCTACTTTAGAGGACTGAAGTTTTTATGACTAATGTCTTTTACAAGTATCTTTTTTAGTCAAACTTGAGAGTTTGATCCTGGCTCAGAATGAATGCTGGCGGCAAGCTTAACACATGCAAGTTGAGCGTTAGTTAGCTCTCCCTTGGGAGAGCATGCAAAAGCAGCGGACGGGTGAGTAAAGTATGGGAATATACCTATTAGTATGGAATAGCCTTGAGAAATTAAGGGTAATGCCATATAACCTCTAAGGAGGAAAGATTTTATTGCTAATAGATTAGCCTATATCTGATTAGATAGTTGGTAGGGTAAAGGCCTACCAAGTCAAAGATCAGTAGCTGGTCTGAGAGGATGATCAGCCACACTGGGATTGAGATACGGCCCAGACTCCTATGGGAGGCAGCAGTGGGGAATATTGGACAATGGGGGCAACCCTGATCCAGCTATGCCGCGTGAATGATGAAGGTTCTAGGATTGTAAAATTCTTTCAGTGGGGAAGATAATGACGGTACCCACAGAAGAAACCCTGGCTAACTCCGTGCCAGCAGCCGCGGTAATACGGGGAGGGTTAGCATTATTCGGAATTATTGGGCGTAAAGGGTGCGCAGGTGTCTAGAAAAGCTAGGTGTGAAAGCCTGGGGCTTAACCCCAGAACTGCATCTAGAACTAACTGGATAGAGTGTAAGAGAGGAAAATAGAATTCCCAGTGTAGAGGTGAAATTCATAGATATTGGGAGGAATACCAGAGGCGAAGGCGATTTTCTGGCTTATAACTGACACTAAGGCACGAAAGTGTGGGGAGCAAACAGGATTAGATACCCTGGTAGTCCATGCCGTAAACGATGAGTGTTCGCCCTTGGTCTATTCTGATCTGGGGCTCAGCTAACGCGTTAAACACTCCGCCTGGGGAGTACGGTCGCAAGACCGAAACTCAAAGGAATTGACGGGGACCTGCACAAGCAGTGGAGTATGTTGTTTAATTCGAAGCAACGCGAAAAACCTTACCAAGGCTTGACATATTTGGTGCCTCCCTCAGAAATGAAGGGGGGCTATACCAAAAACAGGTGCTGCATGGCTGTCGTCAGCTCGTGTCGTGAGATGTTGGGTTAAGTCCCTCAACGAGCGCAACCCTCTTCTTTAGTTGTTAACATTAAGTTGAATACTCTAGAGATACTGCCAGTTTTAAGCTGGAGGAAGGTGGGGATGACGTCAAGTCATCATGGCCCTTATGCCTTGGGCTACAAATGTACTACAATGGCAACTACAAAGAGCTGCAAAGGGGTGACCCTAAGCGAATCTCAAAAAGTTGTCTCAGTTCGGATTGCTCTCTGCAACTCGAGAGCATGAAGTCGGAATTGCTAGTAATCGGAGATCAGAACGCTCCGGTGAATACGTTCCCAGGTCTTGTACACACCGCCCGTCAAGATCCAGGAGTGATTTCTACTCAAAGATGGTGTACCAACCTGCAAAGGGGGAATCCATCTAAAGTGGGGGTTGTGACTGGGTTTAAGTCGTAACAAGGTAAGTGTAGGAGAACCTGCACTTGGATCACCTCCTTAAATTTTTATTATTGATAAGATAATAAACAAATTTAAACATTTCTAGCATCTGCCATCTTTGTATCTCTGTTTGTATATTTGGTGTACTCAAAACCTTGGTAATTTATAGATGTATGGGCTTGTGGCTTAGTGGTTATAGCGCACGCTTGATAAGCGTGAGGTCGGTAGTTCAATTCTACCCAGGCCCACCATGATTTGTAGATGAATATCTCTTTGTTTTTATGCTGGGTTTTAACTGAAGGGCTTGTGGCTTAGTGGTTATAGCGCACGCTTGATAAGCGTGAGGTCGGTAGTTCAATTCTACCCAGGCCCACCATGAATATGGGGGTGTAGCTTAATGGTAGAGCTTCTGCTTTGCATGCAGGGGGTATAGGTTCGATTCCTATCATCTCCACCATAATTAGTAGAAATTAAAATATACTTTAATTGATTGTTGTTTTTATAATTTGTTATTTTATAAGTGTAAAAATTTTGTACAGAAAAAATAGGTATTAATGAATTCAAATACAATATCTGTTTTCTGTGTAGGTTAAAAATAAAAAAGGTTTAATAAACAAAAAGTATTTGGTGGATGCCTTGGCATATAGAGGCGATGAAGGACGTAATACTCTGCGAAAAGCCCTGGGGAAGTGAGAATAACTTTTGATCCAGGGATCTCCGAATGGGGCAACCCACCTAAATAAATAGGTATCATATATAAATATGAAGCAAACTTGGTGAACTGAAACATCTAAGTAACCAAAGGAAAGGAAATCAAATAGAGACTCTGTTAGTAGTGGTGAGCGAAAGCGGACCAGGCCATTTGGTAGCAATAATACAAGTAGAATTGATTGGAAAATCAAGCCATAGTGGGTGATAGCCCCGTATATATAGTAGAACTGTTATCAACTGAGTAGGGCGGGACACGTGAAATCCTGTCTGAATATGGGGGGACCATCCTCCAAGCCTAAGTACTCCTATGTGACCGATAGTGGACGAGTACCGTGAGGGAAAGGTGAAAAGTATCCCGAAAGGGAGTTGAAATAGTACCTGAAACCAAATACTTACAAGCAATAGGAGCCCCCTTATGGGGTGACTATGTACCTTTTGCATAATGGGTCAGCGAGTCAGTTTTATGTGCAAGCTTAAGTCAATAGATGTAGGCGCAGTGAAAACGAGTCTGAATAGGGCGTTGAGTACATGGAATTGAACCCGAATCCGAGTGATCTAGCTATGAGCAGGCTGAAAGTATGGTAAAGCATACTGGAGGGCCGAACCCACTAATGTTGAAAAATTAGGGGATGACTTGTTGCTAGGGGTGAAAGGCCAATCAAACTCGGGGATAGCTGGTTCTCTGCGAAAACTATTGAGGTAGTGCGTTACAAGGTAAATTTTGGGGGTAGAGCACTGAATAGGCTAGGGGGTCGAGAGGCTTACCAAACTTAAACAAACTCCGAATACCAAGAATAAATATTGTAGCAGACAGGTGATGGGTGCTAATGTCCATTGCCGAGAGGGAAACAACCCAGACCGCCAATTAAGGTCCCTAAATTATAGCTAAGTGGAAAAGGATGTGAGATGTCCAAGACAGTCAGGATGTTGGCTTAGAAGCAGCCATCATTTAAAGAAAGCGTAATAGCTCACTGATCTAAACAAGTCATCTTGTGCCGAAGATTCAACGGGGCTTAAGCTATATACCGAAATTGCGGATTCCTCCCTTTTATGGGAGGGGTGGTAGCAGAGTGTTCTGTAAGCCTGTGAAGGAGAATTGTGAATTTCTCTGGAGGTATCAGAAGTAAGAATGCTGACATGAGTAACGAGAATGGTGTGAGAAACACCATCGCCGGAAGTCTAAGGTTTCCTACGTAAAGGTAATCTGCGTAGGGTTAGCCGGCCCCTAAGGTGAGAGCAAATGCTGTAGCTGATGGGAACTAGGTTAATATTCCTAGGCCTAATATAGTGACAAATTCCGTAAATTGTCCATCCTTAATGGATTGGAGAGGCAGTGAAGGGGTTTCAGGAAATAACTATATTAACAAAGACCGTACTTAAACCGACACAGGTAGACAGGTAGAATATACTGAGGCGATTGAGTCAACAATGTTGAAGGAACTCGGCAAATTGCTTCCGTAACTTTGGAATAAGGAAGCCCTTTCTTTGGGAAACCAGGGAGAGGGGTCACAAAAAAGAGGGTAGCGACTGTTTAACAAAAACATAGGGCTCTGCTAAATCGAAAGATGATGTATAGGGTCTGACACCTGCCCAGTGCTGGAAGGTTAAGAGGAGAGGTGCAAGCTTCGAATTGAAGCCCTAGTAAACGGCGGCCGTAACTATGACGGTCCTAAGGTAGCGAAGTTCCTTGTCGGGTAAGTTCCGACCTGCACGAATGGTGTAACGACTGCCCCGCTGTCTCCGACATGGACCCGGTGAAATTGAATTCTCCGTGAGGATGCGGAGTACCTGCGGTTAGACGAAAAGACCCTGTGCACCTTTACTGCAGCTTTACATTGATATTAGAATCAAGCTGTGCAGGATAGGTGGGATCCTATGAAACTAAGATGTCAATTTTAGTGGAGGAGTCCTTGAGATACCACCCTGCTTGATTTTGATATTTAACTATGTGCTATTATCTAGCATTAGGACCATGTATGGTGGGCAGTTTGACTGGGGCGGTCGCCTCCCAAAAAGTAACGGAGGCGTGCAAAGGTAGGTTCATACTGGTTGGAAATCAGTAGATGAGTGCAATGGCATAAACCTGCTTAACTGTGAGACAGACATGTCAAACAGGAACGAAAGTTGGTCATAGTGATCCGGTGGTTCCATATGGAAGGGCCATCGCTCAACGAATAAAAGGTACGCCAGGGATAACAGGGTAATACCTCCTAAGAGTTCATATCGACGGGGGTGTTTGCCACCTCGATGTCGGCTCATCACATCCTGGGGCTGGAGAAGGTCCCAAGGGTTTGGCTGTTCGCCAATTAAAGTGGTACGTGAGCTGGGTTCAGAGCGTCGTGAGACAGCTCGGTCTCTATCTGCCGTGGGTGTTGGATACTTGAGAGGACCTGTCCTTAGTACGAGAGGACCAGGATGGACAAACCTATGGTGTTTTGGTTGTTGCGCCAGCAGCATTGCCAAGTAGCTAAGTTTGGAAGAGATAACTGCTGACAGCATCTAAGCAAGAAGCTTCCCTCAAAACTAGGTATCCCTGAGGATCGTGAGAGACTATCACGTTGATAGGTGGGGTGTGTAAGTACAGTAATGTATTGAGCTAACCCATACTAATAATCCGATTGAATTAAATTTTTTATATGCTTACACAGTAAACAGATATTGTTTTAAAATGTAAATACATTAGACCTTTTTCTATATTTTTTTAACTTGGTGATTGGAGCGGAAGTGAACCACCTGATACCATCTCGAACTCAGAAGTGAAATCTTCCATGCGCTCATGGTACTTTGGCTTAAGCCACGGGAGAGTAGGTCATTGCCAAGTTTAATAAATGTAGATTTATAGTTTTTTATGTTACAAAGTTTTTGTTATTGAAGAATTCTGGTTTTGTTTTCCAGAAGTCTTTTTTATTATCTGTTTGTCTTAATTTATTTTACTTCTGTTTGTAGTGTTTGCTTTTTATTATCATGCATAAAGATATTAAAGTATCCAAATGCTGCATTTATTAGAATTGCAAATATTGATAGTAACATATATGGTGCATATTCAAAACTTGATAGACCTAACATCTTTGACATATATATAGCATTGTCTGTCCATGGAATCATTGCACATGTTAATGTGCCTCCTATTTCAGAACTTCTTGACATTACCCTCCTATCAATTGCCATTTTTTCATATATGTTATACATAATTTTTGGTGTCATGATTAATGAAACTCCCATTGAGCAAGTTAGCATGTTGCAAAAGAATGCAGTAAGCATTGTCCATATATTGATTTGAAATAAATTTTTTATCCTTTTTTCAATTGACTCACTTATGATTTTTATAAATTTTAACTTTATCATTAACCCATTTAACCCTAGTCCTAGAAATTTTACCGTTAATGAATTATTCATGGTTTTGAGACCACCACGTGACATTATTTCTAGAATATAGCTATCAAATTCAGGTAAGTTGGGATTTATAACTGTTTCATTAGAATATATTGATGATAATGCTGATACAAAGCTTATTTCTTGGACTAAAATACCAATTATTATTCCAAATAAAGATCCAATTGCTAATACAATTGCAGCAGGAACTTGAAAATTTAGTAATACTATAACTACAAATATAGGCATAATAGAAATTGGACTGATTATAAATTTGTTTTCTATTGCATTTATAATTATTTCTGATTTTGAAGTATCACCTATGGTTACATATTGTTGGTTTATTATATAGAAGGCAATTAATGTTAATACTAGGCTTGATAAACTTACTGGTAAAAGAGATTTAATATGTTCATAAATATTAACTTTGGACATTGTTGAAGATAATATTACACTATCTGATAGTAGTGATAATTTGTCTCCAAAATACGCACCTGATAATACAGCTCCAGCTACAATAGGTGCAGGTATTCCCATTGAATGTCCAATTTCCATCATTGCAATACCTATTGTTCCAACTGTACCCCAGGATGTACCTGTTATAACTGATGTAGCAGAACATAATAGAACTGCACATGGAAGAAATAACCATGGTGTAATTGTCTTTAAACCATAGTAAATTATTGTTATAACAATACCACATTTTGTCCAAGATCCAACAAGAATTCCAATCATTGCAATTATTAATAATATATTTAGACCATGCCCTATTCCATCCTTTATGGAATCTATCATTTCTGAATAATTTAACCCAATCCTCTTTCCAAGAGCTATCATTGTGAACCAGGTAATAAATATTGGAATGCTAATTTTTATCCCTGAGTACAGAGAATAAGCCATCATCACAATGAATGTAAATAATATTATTCCTAATTCATATAGATTTGGTTCTCTTATTTTTTGCATCATTATATAATTCCTATCCTATAAATTGTAAATAATAATGATGAATTCTCATTTTGTTAAAATTTAAATATACTTTTATTTAATAGCAGAAAGATTTTTATTCATTAATAAATGATATTTGTTTTTTATTTCAAATGCAAATGATGAATAATTCTGCTTTTTGGCTTTAAAAAATTTGCTAATTATAGTAAATTAATTAATTTTCAATGAAATTATGATAATATTCCTCATGCTATTGAATTGAATTATATTTTAATTTAAGCTAACTTTTAATAGTAATGATTTATCTTATTTGGTTTATAAATGAAGATTTTTATAATATTTTCTTTTTTTGCATTATGCTGGTTTGTAATGTCCGGGATTTTTAATCATCTATTTATATTTTTTGGTTTTTTTTCCTGCTTTTTTGCAATGTTTGTTAGTTACTTAATGGGTATTATTAATCCTGCAGGTGAGATAAAATATACTTCATTCGTTTCTTATTGTTTTTGGTTGTTAAAAGAAATTTTGGTTTCATCATTTGTTACAATGAGATTAATTATTTTTAATAGAGAAGTTAATCCTGTTATAATAGCTTTTAGGCCTAAGTGCAAAAGTGATTTTCAATTAACATTGTTGTCTAATTCAATTACTCTTACACCAGGTACTGTGTCAATTTTTGTGTCTATGGATAAGATAGTTATACATGCTCTTAATCAAGATGTTGCTGATTCTGTTCATGAAATTAATGAAAGAATAAGTAAGTTAGTCTAATGATTATATTGTATCCATTATCAGCTCTATTGATAATTTCTTTGATGTCTATAGTTTTATTTCAAACAGTAAATGCAAACTATAATTTGTATGATAAACTGTTGTGTGTTGGGGCATGCACTTCTTATCTTGTGATACTTATTCTCCTGATTGGAGCAACATTTGGAATTAATCATTTTATAGATTTGGCAATTGCTTATGCATTATTGAATTTTGTTTTTATGGTGGCTTTTTTCAAGATTTTTGGTGGAGGTAAAGATTAATATCTTAATTTTAAATTATGTCTGAATTTATATCTTTATTCTTTCTTGTTCTTGGTAGTGCATGTATGTTGATTGGGACTGCTGGAATTATTATCTTGCCAGATCTTTATACTCGTATTCATTCCGCAAGTATTACTGATACAGTTGGTTTGTCTTTTATTTGTCTAAGTTTGTTTATAAACTTTGGCTATAATCCTAAATTTCTTTTGTTGATATTCTTTATGTGGGTATCTACACCTCTATCATCTTACTTACTATGTCAATTGGCATATGATAATGGCTTGAAGCCAATTGGTAGAGATAAATCAAGCAAGTTTAGTGTAATGAAAAAAAAAGGTAAGTAAATGATAGAAAGCTTGATTACCCTTTTGATACTTATTTCTTGATTGATATTATTTTCTGGAAATATAGTTAATATAGTTGTTTTGAATGGTATATTTAGCTTGTTAGTTGTTGGTTTTTATGTAGCAAATAGTGCAGTTGATGTTGCTTTAACAGAAATTATTATTAGTTGCGGAGTGTTTGGTATATTTTCACTTTTAACACTTTCAATTGTTGGCTGTGAAGATAATACTAAATCTTATTTTAATTTTTGGTACATATTTGTTGCTACTCTATTCTTCCTTTTAATTGTATTCTTTATTTTGGGTATTAATGATTTTGGAGGAGCTTTTGGTCCATCTTACTCTGGGGTTTCAAGGTATTACTTATTTAATAGTATGAAAGATATTCATGTAGAGAATGTAGTAACATCAATACTGGCTAGTTATAGAGGATATGATACCATGGGAGAAACTATGGTTATCTTCACATCAGGTGTTGGTTTATATGCTATATTTAGAGATTTATTTGATTCTGAAAAAAAATATGAATCAGTATACAATAATAGTTATCCTGTAGTTACTAATACAATAATTTTAATTTTTCCTCTGATGGTTTTGTATTCCTTGATTATACAGTTTCATGGTGATTATAGGGCTGGTGGAGGTTTTCAGGCAGGTGCAATTTTTGCTACTGCTATTGTTTGTTATAATCTTATTACAGAATGTAGTTCAATTAATTTTTGCTACATAAGAAGATCTGCTTTTTGTATGAGTATTGGAATAATATCTTATATATTTGTTGGCTTGTTGTGTATGTTTTTTGGTGGTGAATTTTTAAATTATTCTTTTTTACATAGCATAGATCACATTGGTCAACACTTGGGTATTTTCTTTGTTGAATTGGGAATAGGAATTACTGTTGCAAGTTCAATAAATACATTATCTAGTTTAATGTTACTGTTTTATAATAATGCACCATTTAAACATTGTTTGGTATCTCAACATATGGGAATTGATACTAAAGATATTTCTAGTAAGAGAATTTATAAAAAAATAAGAAAGAATTCTCAAGAAGAGAAGGAGGTTAATTAGATGGTTGTTAGTTTTGTTTCTTTCTATGTTTATTTTGTCTCATTTTTGCTTTCCTCTTTGTCTTTATACATGTTGTTGGTATCTAAAAATAGAATTAAAAAACTTTTTAGTTTGTCAATTTTTCAAACAGCAGTAATTATTTTTTACATTAATATTGCATATTTGCCTGGAGCTAATCCCCCAATAGTTGAGGGTATAAAAATTTATGCAAATCCTCTTCCTCATGTTTTGATGTTGACTGCAATTGTTGTTGGTGTCGCAACATTGTCTATTGGTTATGCTTTGTCTATAAAAATTAATCAAAAAAAAGAGGTAAATTAAATGTATAATTTAGTATTACTTCCAGTAATTTTGCCTTTGTTTTCTGTTGCTATTGCATTTTTTGTAGGCTTGGTACAGAAAAGTAAATCAAATAGCTTGAATTTTTCCCTTTTTGCTTTTTCTATTGCTTTTGTTAATTTGTTAGCATCAATATTTTTGTTTAAAACTAGCTTGTCAGAAATAATTCTCTATAATGTGGGTGGTTGGCAGTCTCCAATTGGAATTCAGCTGGTTGTTGATAAAATATCTGCTACAATGTTGGTTTTGGTTAATTTAATAGCTTCATATGTTTTTATTGCTGGGTATGAATTAAATAATAAAGAAAACTTTGATACAATCATTGGTTCTTTATGGTTGATTGTTTTGGCTGGTATAAATGGAATTTGCATTAGTGGTGATTTATTTAATATTTTTGTCTTTTTAGAAGTTGCATCTATTGCTATCTATCTTTTGGTTTCATTGGGTGGTAAAGAAAATTCCTATGAATCTGCATTTAATTACTTAATTATTGGTTCAATTGGTACAACATTTTTTGTCTTGGGTATTGGTATTGTTTATCTTCTAGTTGGAAGTTTAAATATTATTGATATTTCTAATGTTTTGTCAAAAGTTTTTAATTTAGATGAAAATATTTCTCATCATGATGAGATTAAAAATTTGTTGGCATTGCCTAGTGGTAATAAAATTCTCTATCTAGGTATAGTTTTTATGGTATTAGGAATTTCTGTTAAGGCTGCAATTATGCCACTTGGAATGTGGTTAGTAGATGTTTATCAAAATTCCTCAAATACATTTACTGCTTTCCTATCAGGAACTGCTACAAAAGTTTGTTTATATATTTTGATTAGGTTATATAAAGCATTTAGTTTCTGTATATTTTTTGATTATTCCGTTGGCTATAATTTAGCTGATTTATTGCCAGTTTTTTTGTCTATTATGGCAGTTATAGTGTCTTATTATACTCTTTTTGAAGATGATCTTAAAAGAATTTTGTCATTTTCTTCATTATCTCAGATTTTGTATATTGCAATTGCAATTAGCTTGTTTAGTCAAGCTGGAACTGATGCAGCATTGATACATATTTTTAATCATAGTATTTTTAAATCTCCTTTGTTTATGTTAGCAGGCATTTGGATTTATGTTTTTAATTGCTCTTCTATAAAATCTCTCCATGGTTCTGGTCAATTGGTTCCATTTTCTTGTCTACTGTTTTTATTATTGTCAATGTCTGTGGTTGGAATTCCTGGTACAGCTGGTTTTGTTAGTAAGTGGTATCTATTAAGTGCTGCTTGGAATCATAAATTAATGATATTGATTGTTCCTTTAATTCTTATTAGCTCATTTTTATCTTTATTGTATATCAGTAAATTGATTATTGATTTGTGGTTTGTATCAAGTGATGATTCAGGATCAGAATTGCCAGTAAAAAAAATAAAAATTATAAATGATTTTCCAAAATTTTCATTTGCTATTACTTTGTTGTTTAGCTTTGTGTCAATAATTCTAGGTTGGTATTTCCCATTATGATTTATTCAGTTATATTAGTGCCTTTATTAACAGCATTGTCTATTTTTCTTTATCAAAATAAAGTGAAGAAAATTATTATGCTTGGTTCATTGATATTGCTAGCAATGGTTTCATTATTGGCTATATTGTTTTTTTATACAGATTATGTTTCTAGCAATTATGTTTCTATATTTAAATTTACAGATGGTCTTGAATTTAGTTTGAAATTTGATGAAACTGGAATTCTGTTTATCTTGTTGACAGCTATTTTGTTCCCAATTAATTGTTTTTATTCCATTGATTACATGGATTTTAACAATGAGAAAAATAAAGTTAGATTTTATGTTTTTTTGTTTTTGTCAGTTTTTGCTGTTTTGCTGATTGGCTTCTCTGGAAGCTTGATAACAATATTTATTTGCTATGAACTTTTGACAATTTTTACTATTCCTTTGATTGCTCATAAAGATGATAAAAATTCAATAGATGGTGTAAAAATATATCTGAATTTTTTAATTGGAGGTTCTATTATATTTTTTGTGCCAGCAATTATTTGGGTATGGAAAGATTATGGAACTCTAAATTTTGTTGAAGGCGGTTTTGTTAATAATAATCCAAGTGTTTTTTTAATTCTATTTTTTGTCCTGGGTTGCGCAAAATCTGCAACATTTCCAATGCATATGTGGCTTCCTGCTGCAATGGTTGCTCCAACTCCAGTTAGTGCTTTTCTACACGCTGTTGCAGTAGTTAATGCTGGTATATTCGTCTTATTGAGAATATTTACTCAAGTTTTGGATTATAAAGTTTTGCTCGATATTGTGTATTATGATTTTGTTGTAATGTTAATTAGCTTTTCAATAATTTTTTCTGGAATTATTGCAGCTACGCAGGATAGCCTAAAGGCACGTTTGGCATATTCCACTATTAGTCAGTTGGGTTTTATGGTTATGTCAATTGTTTTGTTGCCATATTATGGTTTGTCTCCAAATATCACTATTATTTATATGTATGGCCATGCATTTCCTAAAATTGTATTGTTTTTTGTTGCTGGTATTTTTTACACTGTTGCACATAAGACTAAAGTTTCTGAACTTGATGGTATCGCAAATAAAATGCCATTAGTTTTTATACTTTTTAGTTTGGCTGCCTTTGCTATTATGGGTTTCCCAATGATTGGTTACATATTTGTTGGTAAATTAAATTTGTTTGCTAATCCTGGAATCTTGCCAATGTTAATTTTATTTGTAGGATCTTTTTTATCATTTTTATATCTATTTCCATTATTGATTAGAATGTTTTGTTTTGCTGAAGATAAAAAAGAATTGCATTTTTCAGAAGATATTCCAATTAGGTGTGTTTATTCATGTATAACAGTTCTTATATTGTATTACATATTTATATTATTTTGTTGAGGTAATCAGATTATGATATTTGCAGTTTTTGGAATGTTATTTTTGAGTGCTTATAATTATAGGTATATCTCTTATGCAATAATTTTTTCTGCTTTATCATTACTATTATTGTTTTATAATTATATTATAATTGATGATAATTTTGATTTGAGTAAAGTTCTTCTAATTGGAACTTTGGCAATAAATTATTTTACAATTTTTATCTATAATTATCCTACATCAGGTTTGCAAAAAGTATCAGAATTTTTCTATGGATTGTTTTCTATTTTGGCAATTTTAAAAACTGATAATTTAATTGATATGGTTATTTATGCTGAATTAAGTGTACTAATGTCTTTATTGGTTATATTTGTTTCTAAAAGAGAATTAGATTTATCTTTGGAATTAAATAAATATTTCTTGATACATGGTATATCAGGCTTGTTTCTTTTAATTGGTACTGCAAATTTTTCATCTTTAGAAAATATAATTTTGATGCCTTATTCTATTCCTACAATATTTCTTTTATTGGGATTTGGTATTAAAGCAGGATTCCCAATATTTAATACTTGGATGCATAGTATTTATTCTAATGTTTCTCCAAATGGTACTCTGCCATTGTCAATATTTACCACTAAAATAGGAATTTTTGGGCTATATGTTTTTTTCCCAGGATATAGTTTATTGATTTATATTGGTTTGTTTGTAGCATTAGTTCAATTATTATTTGCTTTGTTAGAAGATAATATAATTAAGTCATATGTTCATATTTTAAATAATCAAATGGGATGTATGATGATAGGAATTGGAATAGGTACAAGTTATGCATTAAATGGAGTATTGGCTTTATTAATTACTCATATATTTTATGAAACTTTTGTATTTATGATAATGGGTAGTTTGGTGTCTGAAAGTAAAAAATATAAATTTTCTGATTTTAAAGATAAATTAGTTGTTAATTCTCCTTTAATGCAAATTTTTGTGATTTCAATAATCTTTGTTTCTGGTATGCCTTATTTTGCTGGATTTTTTGGTAAATATTTGTTTTTACATGGTATAAAATATTACTCTTTGTCTTTATATTACTTGATGAAGCTTATTTTTCTTTTTGTCTTTATAGTAACTGCATTAAAAGCTTTGTATATGGTGAAGTTTAATAGTGATAATTCTTCTAGTAATGTGATTAAGATGTCATTGCAAAATAATGTTATATTTGCTCTAACTTGTCAGTTTTTGATTTGTTTGGTTATTGGTATGTTTGGTTTACCTTTGCCCTATGAAAGTTCTTATATAGTGAATGGTGTTTATAATATTACTGAACAATTATTTTTGATTGTATTTGGTATTTTTGTTTTTTACATAATATTTCATTTAGATATTTATTTTTATGTTATTCATGTTTTTAATACATTGAATAAAAAGATTTTATCTTACCAAAAAGTAGCTTTTAATTATCTGAGTGATAATGTTATAGAAATAAAAAATAAAAGATTTATAAATTTTATAGGCATAAATTGCAAATTTTCTGAAATTTTTGGTAATACACTACTTTGGTTTTTGGTCTTGGTAATTTGTGCATTAATTTTATATTTGTCTTGAAAGGTACATTAATTAATGTAATTTTAATTACAGGTGTTTTGCTTATTTGAGGAATCGTCTAATGGTAGGACGATGGTTTCTGGTTCCATTAATCCAGGTTCGAATCCTGGTTCCTCAGCCATAATAGTCTTGTAAATTTTTAGAGAAATCAATGCTGCTAACAGATCAAATTAGGGATTTATATATAAATTATTTTGTAAAACAAGGTCATTTACATCTACCATCATCATCTTTGGTTCCTATTAATGATCCAAGCTTGTTGTTTGCTAATTCTGGAATGGTTCAGTTTAAAGATTTTTTTACAGGAATTGCATCTCCACCTAAGGATAGGTTGGTTACTTGTCAGAAATGCTTGAGAGCTGGTGGTAAGCATAATGATTTGGAAAATGTTGGTTATACAAGTCGTCATCATACTTTTTTTGAAATGTTGGGAAATTTTTCCTTTGGAGGATATTTTAAAGAGGGCGCAATTAATTATGCATGGGAATTTGTTACTAAAGAGCTGCATCTGAAAAAAGAAAAATTGTCAGTTACTGTTTATCATAATGATGATACAGCAGTTGATTTATGGAAAAAAATTGCTGGTTTATCAGATGATAAAATTATTAGAATTAATACAAGTGATAACTTTTGGTCTATGGGTGATATAGGTCCATGAGGTCCATGTTCTGAAATTTTTTATGATAAAGGTGAAAAATTTGATGCTGATGAACGTTTCTTGGAAATTTGGAATTTGGTGTTTATGCAGTTTGAAAGGTTTGCTGATGGTTCAATGTTGCCATTATCTAAACCATGTATTGATACTGGAATGGGTCTAGAAAGAATTGCTTCAGTATTGCAAAATTGTAATGATAATTATGAAAATGATGTTTTTAATTCAATTATTTCCTCCACAGAAAATTTTTTGAAATGTAAAGCTAATGAAAATAATTTGTCATCTTTTAAAGTAATTGCAGATCATTTGCGTGCAGAATGTTTTGCAATATCTGATGGAATTTCCCCCGGTAATGAGGGTAGGGAATATGTTATCCGTCGTATTATTCGTCGTGCAATTTGCTATGTAAATAGGATCTCTGATAAAAAAAATGTACTCACAAATTTAGTTCCTAGTATTGTGTCTGTTATGGGGCATGTATATCCAGAATTAGATGTAAATTTGAGTAAGATTGAATCTGTTGTTGCTAATGAAGAAGAGAAATTCTATACAATACTTAGCAATGGTTTAAAGATTTTGAGAAGTAGCTTAGAAGATTTGAATTTGGGTTCAGATGATAAATTTCCTGGTGATTTGGCATTTAAACTACATGATACATTTGGTTTTCCAATTGATGTTACAGAAGATATCTTGAGAGATTATAATATAAGTGTTGATATTGATGAATTTAATAAACTGTTAGAAAATCAAAGGTATATGGCAAGCAGCTCTAGAAAAGATAATGATGTTGATCATAATTTAGAGAAATTAATTAGTGATTTTCCAGCTACTGAGTTTGTTGGTTATGATTATTTAAAATCAAAATCAAAAGTTTTGGCTGTTATAAATATTGATAATCAAAATCAAATTTTAATTGTTGATAAAAGTCCATTTTATGCTGAATCTGGTGGTCAGGTTGGTGATACTGGTTTGGTTTTAGATAGTAATGGTGAAGTGCTGGGAAATATTTTTAATACTACAAAATCTGCTAATAAAATATTCTTACATCATATAAAAATTTCTGAATTTGGTAAGATTTTCCCTGATAAGTTAGTTGATTTGGAAGTTTTTGAAAAAAGAAGAAAACTGATCTGTGCAAATCACTCAGCAACACACTTATTAAATTTTGCCCTTAGAAAAGTAATAGATTCAAAAATTATTCAAAAAGGCTCATTGGTTAATGAAGATAAATTGCGTTTTGATTTTAACTATGATGCTCAATTATCAAATGAACAAATTGCTTTGATAGAGAAAGAAGTTAATGGAAATATTTTGTCAAACTATCATGTAAATGTGAATATTATGACAAAAAATGATGCAATTAATTTGGGCGCTCAAGCTGTTTTTGGTGAAAAATATCAGAATTTAGTTAGGGTAGTGAAAATTGGAGATTCAATTGAATTATGCGGTGGTACACATGTTAATAATAGTAGTGAAATAGGTTTGTTTAAAATTACTAAAACAATGTCTGTTTCATCTGGTATTAGGCGTATTGAGGCAGTGGTAAATCAAAAAGCAATAGATTATGTTTTATTGCATTTAGATAAATTGAATGAAATTATTTCTCTTTATGATGAAAATTTGTCTGGAATTACAGATAGGTTAAAAATCTCTCTTGATAAAGAAAAATATCTGAATAAGATACAAATAGATTATGCTAGCAAAGTTGATTTTTATTGCAAAAAATTAGGTAAGTTTATCTATAAAGTTAAGTTTTTGAAAGATTTTCCTACAAAATCTATTTCTAGTATTCTGTCTAATAATTCGGTTTCTCTTATTTTGATTGAAAATAAAGATGATAACATTGTTGCTTTGAGTGTAAAAGATATTCCAAGTTTGAATGCTAAAGAAATTTTAGGTGAAATTTTTACAAAATTTTTCCCAGGTAGTAAATTTGGTGGTACAGATAAATTTGCCCAAGGTAAGGTTGTTAAATTGGTTGATGTTGACGTTATTAGAGATTTTCTAGAAAAATTTCTTTGTTAGTTAGGGAATATATAAATATGAAAATTAAAATTTTGGGCTGTGCAATTTCATGTGGTGTTCCTAAAATTGGTAATGATTGGGGGCTTTGTAATCCTAATAATTCTAAAAATAAACGTACTAGGTCATCTGTTTTTATTGAAAAAGATGGTAAAAATATTTTAATTGATACATCTCCAGATTTATATCATCAATTTGTTAGGGAAAATCTTTCTACAGTAGATGCTGTGTTATGGACACACTATCATGCTGATCATGTTCATGGTATTAATGACTTGTCTAGAATAGGGAATAAAATTATAGAATGTTATTCTGATCAAAATTCATGCAATGAAATATTTAAATCTTTTTCTTATTGTTTTGAATCTATAGCTGGTTATACTCCATTTTGTAATTTAAATGTTATAGGCTCCTCTAAAAATAATTTATTGGATTCATTTGATTTTTCAGGTATAAAAATAATTCCAATTTTACAAAAACATGGTAAGATAAATTCTATTGGTTTTCGTATTGATGATTTTGCTTATAATATAGATTTTAATGAAATTTCTGATGCAAATATTGACCTTATTAAAGGAGTTAAACTTTGGGTTGTAGAATCCTTGTCTAATGCTAATAATTATTCCCATATTAGCTTAGAAAAAATTCTCTTGATGAGAGATATTATTAAGCCAGAAAAAACAGTTTTAATAAATTTAGATAATAAATTGGATTATGATGAATTAAGTTCTAGATTACCTGATGGCATAGAAGTAAGCTATGATGGGATGGTATTAGAGGTGTAATATGAATTTGAGAAATAAGTTTGATTTAATTATTATTGGCGCTGGGTCAGGCGGTGTTAGATCTGCTAGAAAAGTTGCTTTGTTGGGTAAAAAAATAGCAGTTATAGAAGCAGGTTCAGTTGGTGGAACTTGTGTTAATTTGGGTTGCATTCCAAAAAAGATTATGATGTATAGTGCAAAAATGAGAAGAGAGCTTAATAACTCTAACTTTTTGGGCTGGAATATTGATAATTTCAAATTTAACTGGTCTGATATGGTTAAGTATCGTGATCAAGAAATTGAACGTATTCGTGGATTATATACAAAAACTCTTAATAGTTATGAAAATGTTACTGTTATTAATGGTTATGCTAAATTTGTTGATAATACTACTATTCAGGTTAATAATGAACATCTAAAAGCTGATAAAATTTTAATCGCTACAGGAAGTAGAGCACATATTCCAGATATTGAAGGTAAAGAACTGTTTATTAATTCTGATCAAATATTTCATCTTCAAGAACTTCCTAAAAAACTGGTTATATTGGGTGGCGGTTATATTTCTATGGAATTTGCTAGTATTATGAATGAATTTGGATCTGATGTAACAATTATTAATCGCTCTGATAAATTCTTGAAGATTTTTGATAAAGACTCTGTTGATTTGGTTATTGAAGAAATGAAAAATAGAGGTGTGAAATTTATTACTAATAATATTTCTTCAATGAAAAAAGATAATAAAAATCAAATTATTTGTAGGTTGGAAGATGGTCAAGAGTTGATATCTGATATTGCTCTTTGCGCAATAGGAAGAATTGCAAATGTGGATAAATTAGATATAGAAAATACTGATATTAGATTGGGGAAAAATAATAGAATTATTGTAGATAATTTTACTTCATCAACTGTGGAAAATATTTATGCAGTAGGCGATGTAACTGGTAATATTGGTTTGGTTCCAATTGCAATTAGGGAAGCTCATGCATTTATTGATAATGCTTACAATAATATAAAAACATCTACAGAATATAAAAATATTCCAATGGCTGTGTTTACCTGTCCAAGTATTGCAGGTATTGGTTACACTGAAAATGAAGCAATTGATGTTTTTGGTAAAGAAAAAATAGAAATAGTATCAAAATTGTTTGTTCCATTAATTGAACGTTTTAGATCTAAAGTTGAAAATAATTTTATAAAATTTGTTATTGAAAAGGAAACAGATAAAATTTTGGGTTTGCATATGGTAGGGGATTTATCCCCTGAAATTATTCAAATTGCTACTGTTTGTATAAATTCTGGTATTACTAGAGATCAATTTGGTAAATCAATATCATTACATCCAACAGTTTCAGAAGAATTGATTTCAATGTTAGGGTAATTAATTTATTAAAGTATTTGCATTTTATATTATAGTAAGGTAAAAGTATTCTATATGTTGCTGTAGTAGTTTAATGGTAAAACGTTCCCATGGTAAGGGAGAAAAGAGTGTTCGATTCCCTCTTACAGCACCATGTTTATTTTTTTCTTGTTCATAAATCCAGTAGCTACTATGTATTTTTCTGTAGATTCTTTCCTACTTGAATCTGGTTTGAATATTCTTACACTTTGAAACTTTTGCTTGGTTTGAAATATTAAATCTTTGTCCTCAGATCCTTGGAAAAATTTCATCACTAGATTTCCATTGAAATTGAGATTGTTGATAGCAAATTCAAATACTTTAAAACATATGTTCATAATTCTTATATGATCTGTTTGTGTGTGTCCTATGGTATTGGGAGCAATGTCTGATAATATTGTATCAATTTTTTTATTTTCTAAGTTATTAAGTATAATCTGAGATATTTCTGGGTCAGTAAAATCACCTTGGATGAAAAAAACTCCATCTATTGGTTGAATTGGTAATAGATCTAATGAAATAATTTGTGACTTTGGGCATGTTTCCTTTACTACTTGTGTCCAACTACCAGGCGCTGAACCTAAATCAATAATGTTTTGACTGTTTTTTAATATCTGGAATTTTTTTTCTATCTCAATTAACTTATATGCTGCTCGAGATCTATACCCTTGCTGTTGCGATTTTTGCACAAAAGGATCATTGATATGACGTTTAAGCCATAAAGTTGATGATAATTTGCGCCCTTTTCCAGTTTTGACTTGTTTCATTTATACTAATTTTGATAGATCTGATATCTCTTTCCATTCTGATTCAGATATTAGCTTGCTTTTTAAAAGTAATTCCTTCACACTAACTTTTTTGCTCTTTGACTCTAAAATTATCTCCGCTGCTCTGTCATATCCAATTTTTGGAGTTAATGCAGTGATCATAATTGATGAATCTTCTAATATCCTTGTTATGTTTTCCTTCCTGTCTCTTAGTGCTAGAACTCCATGTTCCGCAAAAAGTACTATCGATTCAGATAATGTGTAAATTGAATCAAGAGTTTTGTAAATTATGAGCGGCTTTGAGGTATTAAGTTGTAAATTTCCAAGAGTATTACATTGAGTTACACAATAATGATTGGACATTGCATTTATACAAGCCATTTTTATTAATTCGGCATGTATTGGATTGACCTTTCCAGGCATGATTGATGAACCTGGTTGATCTAATTCTATTGTTAATTCTCCTAAACCACAGTTTGGCCCAGATGATAAAAGTGTAATGTCTTGAGATATTTTGCAAATACATGAAGCACAAGTATTAATTATCCCTGAAATGGTTAAAAGTGAACCATGAGAAGAAATGTCAGTAAATTTATTTTCACTGGTAGATAATGGTAATTTGGTAACTTTTGAAATTTCCTTAGCAACTTCAATATCAAAATTTTCATATGAATTGATCTTTGTACCAATTGCTGTTCCACCTTGAGGAATTTGATGTAATAGCTTTAAATTATCCTCTAGAGTTTTTGCTATTGTTTTTATTTCATAAGAATAGCTGTTAAACTCCTGACCTAAAGTCATTGGTACTGCATCTTGTAAGTGCGTTCTTCCACATTTTACAATTTTTTCCCACTCTTTAGACTTCGCTTCAAAAGCTTTTTGTAATACCCTTAAAGCAGGTAATAACTTTTGATTGATCTCAGTTATAGTTGAAATTTTTATTGCTGTTGGGATTGAATCATTTGTTGATTGCCCTAAATTAACATGGTCATTCGGATGAACAATATCTATTCTGTTTTTTTCATAACCTAATTTTAGGCATGCTAGATTGGCTATTACCTCATTAACATTCATGTTTGTTTGAGTTCCAGATCCAGATTGCCAGATTGAAAGAGGAAAAAAATCTTTATACTTGTCTTCATCTAAATTAATTATTTTTTTGCATGAATCTATGATTGCATCAGCTATTTTACTATCAATTCTATTGTTTTTCTTGTGAACAGTTGCTGCCGCTAACTTTATTTGACATAGTGATTTAATGATTATTGGAGGTACAATATTGTACCCCTTTGGGAGTGAAGATAATGCTAATTCAGTTATTTTACCCCAAAAAACTTCTTTACCAGTAATTTTCTTAGTAGCCATAATATTTCCTCTTAAGACTCTAGTAAATATGGTGCAGACGGCGGGACTTGAACCCGCACAACTTTATCAGTCAACAGATCTTCTTACCACTACAGTTTTCACTGCCTAAAAAGTTTGTGGTCTGGACTATACCTTCAGCAATTTTACTGTTACCCGTCTAGTCTCTACACCTTCCTCTGCTAATAAAAGAAGAGGCTTGGCTCGGGATTGGCATTTTAAAGCTTCCCCCGAATTTGAGTAATTCTACATACTTTTGAAAGTATGCACTCAAGTCTTATACTTAAGTCTGTCGTGTCTGCCAATTTCACCACGTCTGCAGAAACAGATTAACTATAAATTTGAGTTGAAATCAAGAAAATATTTTTTTTATTTTACTTTTTGCTTAAAAAATTTAATTTTTAGTATCATTGAAAGTAAGAATCAAATTGAGTGGTGCTGAGAGCAAGAATCGAACTTGCGTCTGATGATTACAAATCATCCATTCTGCCCCTAAACTATCCCAGCAATAGATAAATTGTTTATTTATTTGAATAATAAACTATGAATAAATTTATAGTTATAATTTTTTGGTTTGCAAATACTTTATACTAAATTAATACATTATTAGATTAGTGTTTGTATTAAAAATGATTTTTTCTACATTATACATCTATATATTTCGTTGGATTTATTAATGACATTTTGCTTTGAAATACTTTTTTAAATAATTATAGTTTTTGTGTTTTTGTTGATTTAGTTGACAATTTAAATTAACAAATGTAGATTGTTTTTAGCACATAATTGGAGGGATGCCCGAGTGGCTAAAGGGGATGGGCTGTAAACTCATTGATGTATTTCTACGTAGGTTCGAATCCTACTCCCTCTACCATTTTATTTTTGATATGTGCGGATATAGCTCAATGGTAGAGCTCTAGCCTTCCACGCTAGTTATGTGAGTTCGATTCTCACTATCCGCTCCATTTGTTTGTTCCACTATTTTATAAACTATAAATATAAAAGTTTTTATTCGGAGAATTTTAATGACAAAGATTAGTTTTAATGTAGGAACTATTGGTCACGTTGATCATGGTAAAACTACTTTAACTGCTGCTATTACAAAAGTTATGGCAAGTGGAGTTTTTCCTGGTGGAAGTTCTAAATTTAAGGCATATTCGGATATTGATAAAACTCCTGAAGAACGTGAGAGAGGAATTACAATCTCTGCAACTCATGTTAATTATGAAACAGAAGCAAGAAGTTATTCCCATGTAGACTGTCCAGGTCATGCTGATTACATTAAAAATATGATTACAGGAGCAGCTCAGATGGATTGTGCTATCTTAGTATGTTCTGCAAGGGATGGGGTAATGCCTCAAACTCGTGAGCACTTATTATTGGCTCGTCAGGTTGATGTACAAAATATTATTATCTTTATTAATAAAGTTGATATGTTGGATCCTTCTGAAAGAGAAGAAATGTTAGAATTAGTGAAAGAAGAAGTTATTGAAGCTGCTGAAAAACAAGGTTACAAGAGAGAAAATATTCCTGTTATTTGTGGTTCTGCTCTTTGTGCATTGGATGATTCTAATAAAGAATTAGGTGAACAAGCAATTGTTGAGTTAGTTAATGCTTTAGATAATGTTCCTTTGCCTGTTCGTGATACTGAGGGTACTTTTGAAATGTATATTGAAGATGTATTTTCAGTTCCTGGTCGTGGAACAGTAGTAACTGGTCTTATTACCTCTGGTATAATAAAAGTTGGTGATCCAGTAGAAATTGTTGGATTAGGTGAAATAATTAAGTCTACATGTACTGGAGTAGAGAAATTTAATTCTAATATAGGTACTGGTCAAGCAGGAGATAATGTTGGATTGTTACTTCGTGGTGTTGCAGCCAAGGATGTTTGTCGTGGTAAATGTGTATGTAAACCTGGAACTGTTACCCCTCATGGTAAATTTAGAGCTGAGATTTATGTTCTAACAGCTGATGAAGGTGGTAGACACAAACCATTTAGTCAAAATTATCAGCCTCAGTTCTACATTCGTACAGCAAATGTAACTGGTAAGATTTGTGAGATTCAAGGTTCTGAAATTGTTCTTCCTGGTGATAAAGTTTTCATCACTGTTGAGTTGGATAAGACTAAGAAAATTGGTATGAAAGAGAACTTGCGTTTTGCTATTCGTGAGGGTGGTAAGACAATTGGTGCTGGATTTATTCGTGAGATTTTGGATTGATTTAAAAATTGGGAGAGTAGTTTAATGGTAGAATATCGGTCTCCAAAACCGAGGATATGGGTTCAATTCCTATCTCTCCTGCCATGATGGTATTGAAATGGGCATTTTTAGTTTTTTGAATGAAGTAAAAAAAGAAGCTAAACAAATTAAGTGGGCTGATTCAAAATCTACTTATATGGGATTGTTTTTAGTTTTGGGTGTTACTTTTTTTTCATCAGTTGTTTTGTTTTTAATTGATTCTTTTTCTAGATATGTAATAAATTATCTAATTAATATTTGGTAATAAAATGGAAATTAAGAAAAAATGGTATGTAGTTCAATCAATTTCTGGTAGAGAGAAATCTGTTGCTAAATCAATTATGGAAAAAGTTATTAATGAAGGTCTAGAGAAATATATCTCCAGTGTTCTTGTTCCTTCAGAAAAGGTGTCAGAGATCAGAAGAGGAAAGAAGGTTGTAGTAGAAAAAAGATTTTTTCCAGGCTATATACTTGTAAATATGCTTATGAATGATGATACATACTTTCTTATTAGGAGCACAGAAGGTGTTTATGGTTTTTTAGGAAATAAAAAAGTTCCAAAGCCAATGTCTGATGCTGAGGCAGAAGAGTTAATTTCAGATATAAAAGAAAATAAAATTAGGTCTAAAGTTAGTTTTGAAGTTGGTGAGCAGGTTAAGATTTGTGAAGGTCCATTTGCATCATTTAATGGTTTTGTTGAAAGTGTTAATGAAGATAAGGAAAGGTTAGTAATTCTTGTTTCAATTTTTGAAAGGAATACTCCTGTTGAATTAGAATATAACCAAGTAGAAAAAGTTACTTGAAGTTTTGCTTTGTTTGTTATATTTATGTTATATGGTGTTTGTAAAAAATGATTATTAAAAAATCAGTAAGAGATATAATAAAGGTTATTGTGCCAGCAGGAGAAGCAAGGCCTGCTCCACCTTTGGGTCCAGTTTTAGGTCAAAAAGGGGTTAATATACCTTCATGTTGTAAAGAAATTAATGAAAAGACTAAAGATAGAAGTCTAGGTGAACCTACACCAATTGTTATTTATGTTCATAATGATAAAACATTTACTATTCAAGTTAAGCAGCCCACTATGAGCCATTTGTTACGTTCTCATGCTAAGATTGAGAAGGGTAGTTCTAATCCTGGAAAAGAAAGCTGTGGAGAAATTTCTAAAGAAAATATTAGAAGAATTGCTGAAATTAAAAGTGTTGATATGAATTCTTTTTCAATTGAGTCTGCTATGAGAGTTGTTGAAGGATCTGCTAGGTCTATGGGATTAAGTTTGGTTGAAGAATAATGGTTACAAAAAAATATAAAGAAATATCTGATCAAATACCTAAAACTGAAGAGGGTATTGATAATGCAATTAAACTTATTAAAAGTTTTGCAAGATCTAAATTTGATGAAACTGTTGAAATTGCTATGAATTTAGGCATTGATCCTAGTCAATCTGATCAGATTGTAAAGGGTTTTTCTTATTTACCTCATGGTACAGGAAAAAAAGTTAGAGTTGCTGTTGTTACTAAAGATGAAAGATTCGAGGAAGCAAAATCATCTGGAGCTGATGTTTTTGGGTCTGAATCTTTAATAGAAGATATGGGTAAAGGTAATTTGGATTATGATGTAATAGTTGCAACACCTGATGTAATGCCTCTGTTATCAAAAATTGGTAGAGTTTTGGGTCCCAAAAAATTAATGCCAAATCCTAAATTTGGTACAGTGACTGATGATATTTCTGGTACTGTAAAGAATATTAAATCTGGTCAAGTTAACTTTGGTACAGAAAAAGGTGGTATTATTCATGCTGCAATTGGTAAAGTTAGTTTTTCAGAACAATCTATTAAGGAAAATGTTTTAGCATTGATTTCTGATGTTATAAAATTAAAACCTGCTACATCTAAAGGTGTTTTTGTTAAAAAGGTCAGTATTTGTTCTACAATGGGCCCTTCTATAAGTTTAGTTGTATCAGAATTATTATAAAATTTATTATAAGTTGCAAATATGCTATTTATAATGATTGCTATCTAAGATGGTAAGTGCTTTTTGCTTAATTTCTTACTGAGATGATTTTGTCTTTTGGGTAGTATTTTGTTTAACTCAAGAGCTTTTATTAGAAAAAATATGAAAAGAAAAGAAAAGAAAAAAATTCTTGTATCTGAATTAAAATCTAAAATAGAAAAAGCTAATACAGTAGTATTGATAAACTGTTCTTCATTGAATGCAAATAAAGTTAATTCTTTAAGATTTCAATTAAGCAAGGTTAATTCTTACTTGAAAGTGGCTAAAAACTCTTTATTGAAATTAGCTATTAAAAACACTCCTGTTGAAGTTATTGATCCTTATTGTGTTGGTTCTATAGCTTTGGGCATATCTAATGACGATCCTATTAGTTTGTCAAAAGTGATAACTGAATTTAGCAAGATCAATAAAGAAGTTGTTGTTTTATCTGGAAGTGTAGAAGGCAGTCTTGTTTCACCTGCTGAAATTAAAAATCTTGGTAACATGCCTCCATTGCCTGTTATTAGATCTCAACTTGCTGGTGTATTGATGTCATCTGCTACTTCTTTGGCTAGGGTGCTTCAGCAGTCAATGATTGATTTAGCTCGTGTATTAGAAAAAAGAAAAGAAATTAAAAATTAAAAGGGAATTAAAAAATGTCTAAAATTGAAACAATTTTTGAACAATTATCAGAATTGAAATTAATTGAAGTTGTAGAACTAGTAAATAAACTAAAATCAGAGTGGGGTATTTCATTGGATGCTCCTGTTGCTGTTGCTGCTGCAGCTGCTCCTTCTGAATCTGCAGAAAGTGTAGAAGAAAAGTCTGAATTTAATATTTGTATCTCAGGATTTAATGGTGAAAATAAGATTGGTGCAATTAAGGAAGTTCGTGCTGTAACTCAATTAGGTTTAGGTGAAGCTAAGCAAATTGTAGAAGATTGTGCTTCTTCAGAAAAAGAAATCCTAGTAGGAATCTCTAAAGAAAAGGCAAATGAAATTAAAGGCAAACTTGAGTCTGTAGGATTAAAAGTTCGCTTAGCATAATGAAACATACTTGTGACTAGCCCTTAGAAATTTAAGGGTTAGTCTTTGGTTATTTAAATATTTTTGAGAGTAAAGCTTAATGGTATCTAGAATTAGACATTCTTTTGGTAGAATAAATGAAATAATTTCACCTCCTGGATTAGTTGCACTACAAATGCAATCTTATGAAGATTTTCTACAAAGAAAAGTTCATCCAGATGAAAGAAAGAAAATTGGATTACAAAATATTTTTGAAACTATATTTCCAGTTTATAATTCTGATAAAACTATTGGTGTTTATTTTTTAAAGTATGAGTTAGATGAACCTAAGTTTTCTCCTGAAGAATGTATTCAAAGAGATTTAACATATGAATCAGTTCTTTCTGGTTACTTTAAATTAGTATGCTATGATGATAGTTCTAATAAGGTTGTAAAATTTGAAAAAACTCAAAAAGTTTATTTAGATAATATGCCAATTATGACTGATAAAGGTACATTTATTGTTAATGGTACAGAAAGAGTTGTTACCAGTCAAATGCATCGTAGCCCTGGTGTTTTATTTAGTAGTGAAAAAGATCCTAAAAAGAATACAATGATTTTGGAAGCAAAAATTGTTCCTTATCGTGGTACATGGCTTGGTTTTAGGATTGATAATTATGGTATTGTTAATGTAAGGATTGACTCAAAAAGAAAGATTCCTGTTACTACTCTTTTATATGCAATGGGGATGAATCAAAAGGATATTTTATCATATTACTATGATATTCATGTTTGCAAAAAAAATAAAAAAAGCAATAAATGGACTGTTCCTTTAAACATTGAAAATCTTCGTGGTACAGTTTTAAAGCATGATTTGATAGATGCAGATACAAATGAAGTTGTTGTTGAGAAAAATACACTTATTACTGGTGTTGTTCTTAATAAAATAAATGATAAAAAAGTTAAAAATTATTTGTTTACTTCAGAACAGCTTGAAGGTTTTTTTGTATCAGATGATATTATAGATGTTTCAACAGGAATTATATATGTTGAAGCTGGATCTGAACTAAATGAAATTAATATTTCTAAAATTATTGATATGGGAATTACAGAAGTTCCTATTTTGGGTATTAGTGCTCTACATGGTAATACTTGTATTAAGGATACTTTAGTTTCTGATAAGGTAACAAATACAGTTGGTGCTATAATTGAAATTTATAGCATTATAAGACCTGGTGAGAATTTATCTCCTGAGGTTGCTGAAATAATGTTTAATAATATGCTGTTTAATCCAGATTATTATGACTTATCAGAAGTGGGTAGAGTAAAACTTAATAGCAGATTAAATCTTAACCATGATTTATCAGTGACCAATCTTACTAAAAGTGATATTTTAGAAACAATTAAATATTTGGTAAATTGGAAAAATACTCAAGCAAAAGGTGATGATATTGATCATCTTTCTAATAGACGTGTTCGTTATGTAGGTGAATTATTTGAAAATATTTATCAGTCTGGTATTTTGCAAACTGAAAGAGTCTGTAGGGAGAAATTGAATGCATTTGACTCTATAGGAAATTCTTTAGGACTAGATAGTATTAATAGAAATGATGTTAGTGCTAATAGTAATGCTAATAGCAAGGATAATATGATCAATAATGTTCATATTCAAAGTTTAATTAATTTTAGATTGGTTTCTACTTCATTGAGAGATTTCTTAAATTCTTCTCAACTTAGTCAGTTTATGGATCAAACAAATCCATTAAGTGAAATTACTCATAAGAGAAGAGTTTCTGCTTTAGGTCCAGGTGGTTTAGTTCGTGATCGTGCTGGTTTTGAGGTTCGAGATGTTCACCCAACTCACTATGGCCGTATTTGTCCAATTGAAACCCCTGAAGGTCAAAATATTGGTTTGATTAATTCACTTGCTTGTTATGCAAATATAAATAAATATGGATTTATTGAGACACCTTACTGTGAAGTTATTGATGGTAAAGTTACTGATAAGATTAGGTATTTAACAGCTGAAGAAGAGATGCATTATACTATTTCTCAGGCTGTAGAAGTTAATGAAGATGGCTCTTTTAAGTCTAATATTATTCCTTGTCGTAAAGGTTTAGAACTTAGCACTGCTTCTCCAGAAGAAATTGATTTGATGGATATTTCAAATAAACAGTCAGTTTCTGTTTCTGCTTCATTAATTCCTTTTCTAGAAAATGATGATGCAAATAGAGCTTTGATGGGAGCAAATATGCAACGTCAAGCTGTTCCAATTATTAATCCACAAGCTCCTTTAGTTGGTACTGGGATGGAGTCTATTGTTGCTAAAGAGTCACTTTCTGCTATTGTTGCTAAGGAAAGTGGTATTGTACAAGATGTTGATTCTAGAAGGATTATTATTAAACATTTGGATGAATCAAAAGATGGTAATATTGGAATAGATGTTTATGACTTATTGAAGTTTACTTGTTCCAATCAAAATACTTGTATTAATCAATATCCTATTGTTGAAAAAGGTCAAAAGATTAGTAAAGGTGATGTGATTGCAGATAGTTTTTCTTCAGAAAAAGGTGAACTTGCTCTTGGATCAAATGTTCTTGTTTCATTTATGTCATGGAGAGGATATAACTTTGAGGATTCAATCCTTATTTCTGAACGTCTTGTAAAAGATGATATATTTACATCAATCCATATTGAAGAATTTGAAGTTCTTGCAAGAGATACAAAGTTAGGAGAAGAGGAAATTACCTGTGATATTCCTAGTGTTGGTGAAAATGCTTTAGCTTACCTTAATGAGAATGGTATTATTAAAGTTGGAGTTAATGTTAAAGCTGGTGATATTTTAGTTGGAAAAGTTACTCCAAAAGGTGAAACTCAAGTATCTCCTGTTGAAAGATTATTGCTTACATTTTTTAATGAAAAATCTCCTGATGTCAAAGATACATCTTTGCGTTTGCCTACAGGATATTCAGGTAGAGTTATTGATGTTAGAGTTTTTACACGTCATGGTGTGAAGAAAGATCAATCACTGCTTGATCTTGAAGAACAGCATGTAGAAGAATTTAAAAAGAATGCAGAAAATGAGAAATCAGTATACACTGAGATGGCTAAGGACTATATTTTAAATATTCTTGTTGGGTCAAAACTTTCACATGATTTTTTTGTAATAAAAAAAGGCTCGGAAGTTAAAAAAGAAGATCTTGTAGATTTTTCATTGGATGATTTATTTTCTATAAAAGTAAGTAGTAATATTAGCAAGTCTGTAAATAATCTTAAGAAGAATTATGATGACTTGATTGCTAAGGTAGATAAAAATTTAAAAAAACAAATTGAAAAGGAATATCAGGGTTTTGATTTACCTACTGGTGTATTAAAAATTGTTAAGGTTTTTATTGCAGTTAAGAGAAAAATTAAAGTTGGTGATAAAATGGCAGGTCGTCATGGTAATAAAGGAGTTATTTCTCATATTTTACCTGAACATGATATGCCTTTCTTGGAAGATGGTACTCCTGTTGATATTATATTAAATCCATTGGGTGTTCCATCACGAATGAATGTTGGTCAGATTTTTGAGACCCATTTAGGTTGGGCTTCATATGGTCTTGGGAAAAAAGTTCAAGAAATGATAGATGAAAACAAATCAAAGGAAGAAAAAGCATCTTACATTAAAGAATTTGTTAAGGGAATTTACTCACCAAAAGAATATTCTATTGTTGAAAAAATGTCTTCAGATGAGGTTCTTGTTTTAGCTCAGGATCTTAAAAATGGTTTTCCATTTGCTACTCCAGTTTTTGATGGTGCAAAAGAGAGTGATATTAATTATGCCCTAGAAAAAGCTGGTTTTGATAAATCTGGTCAAGTTACTCTGTATGATGGGTGTACTGGTGAGGCTTTTGCAAATAAAGTAACAGTTGGTTACATATACATGATTAAATTACATCATTTAGCTGATGAGAAAATGCATGCTCGTTCAATTGGAACTTACAGTTTGATTAATCAGCAACCTCTGGGTGGTAAGTCACAATTTGGTGGTCAAAGATTCGGAGAAATGGAAGTTTGGGCTTTGGAAGCATATGGTGCTGCACATACATTGCAAGAGATGTTAACAATAAAATCTGATGATGTTGTAGGTAGGACAAAAGTTTATAACAATATTGTCACAGGTGATAATAACTTTAAGCCAGGAACTCCAGAAAGCTTTAGCGTTTTAGTTAAGCAGATGCAAGCTTTGTGTTTAAATATTAAACTTACTTATGAAGGGGAAAATGATGAGGGTTTCTAATAGATTACAAAAAGAAAAGTTTGATACTATTTCTATTTCTCTTGCTAGTAAAGAGGATATTTTATCTTGGTCATCAGGTGAGATTAAGAAACCAGAAACAATTAATTATCGTACATTTAAGCCAGAAAATGATGGATTGTTTTGTGCTAAAATTTTTGGTCCAGTAAAAGATTATGAATGTTTATGTGGTAAATATAAACGTATGCATTATCAGGGAATGGTCTGTGAAAAATGTGGTGTTGAAGTCATATTGTCTAAAGTTAGACGTGAAAGGATAGGTCATATTGTTTTGGAATATCCTGTTGTTCACATTTGGTTTATAAAGTATGTAAGTATTCTTTTAGATATTCCTGTGAAAAGTATTGAGTCCATAATATATTTTGAAAATCATGTAATTTTGGACTCTGGTTTAACCCCTCTTTATTATGGTCAAATAGTTTCAGAAGAATATTTAGAAGAACTTCAAGAAGAATATGGAGAAGGAAACTTTCAATCAGGTACTGGTACTGAAGTTATTTATGAACTTCTAAAGAATGTTAATTTATTAGATTTGCAAAAAGAACTACAAGAAAAGAAAAAAAATACAAATTCTGAATTGAAATTAAAGAAAATTAACCGTCAGTTGAAACTTGTTGAAGACTTTATTAAATCTGGTAATAAACCAGAGTGGATGGTTATTAGTGTATTGCCTGTTTTGCCTCCTGAATTACGTCCTTTAGTTGCTTTGGATGGTGGTAGATTTGCTACATCTGATTTAAATGAACTTTATCATAAAGTTATTAATCGTAATAATCGTTTGAAGTATATGAAAAAACTTAAAGCTCCAAAGATTGTTGTTAATAATGAAATTCGTATGTTACATCATGCTGTTAGTCATTTAATTGATAATGGTCAGAAGAATCCAATTTTGGGTAGCAATAAACATCCACTTAAATCTTTAGCTGATGTTTTAAAAGGTAAGCAGGGTATTTTTAGACAGAACCTGCTTGGAAAAAGAGTTGATTATTCCGGTCGTTCTGTTATTGTAGTTGGTCCTAAATTGCAGCTTCATCAATGTGGTTTGCCTAAAAAAATTGCTCTTGAGCTTTTCAAGCCTTATATTTATGCTAAACTTCAGGCATTAGGTAAAGCAAATACACTTAAGATTGCAAAGAAGATTGTTGATAGAAAAAAACCTGAAGTATGGGATATTCTAGAAGATGTTGTAAAAGATCGTCCAGTTCTCTTGAACCGTGCTCCAACTCTTCACAGGTTAAGTATTCAAGCATTTGAACCTATTTTAGTAGAAGGTAGTGCAATTCATTTGCATCCATTAGTTTGTGCATCATTTAATGCTGATTTTGATGGAGACCAAATGGCAGTGCATTTACCATTGTCTTTTGAAGCTCAAATTGAAGCTAGAGTTTTGATGATGGCTAGTAATAATATCCTGTCACCTGCTAGTGGTAAACCAACTATTATTCCAACTCAAGATATTGTTTTGGGTTTATATTATTTAACTTTATGCTCTCAAGAAAAGAATGATAATCCAAAATACTTTGATAATTTGGAAGAAATTGAATATTCAATTCATTTTGAACATTTAAAATTGCATGATGAAATTCTTTTTTCATATCAAAATCTTGATCAAGATGGAAATAAGACTTCTGAATTGTTTAGAACTACTGCAGGTCGTGCTTTATTGTCAAGATTATTGCCAAAAAATCCAGATATTTCATTTAGTTTGATTAATAATTTATGTACTAAAAAATATATTACTGATATCATATTAAAAATATATCATCATTGCAATAATAGTCAGACAGTTGAGTTCTGCGATAACTTGATGAGACTTGGTTTTGAATATGCATCTAAATCTGGAATTTCTTTTGGAAAAGATGATATGACAATTCCTGTTACTAAAGATAAGTTTATTGAAGCTACTAGAAAGCAAGTAGAAGTTTATGAACATCAATGGTTAGATGGTCTTATTACTAAAGATGAAAAATATAATAAGACAATTGAAGCTTGGTCTAAGTGTACTGATAGTGTTGAAGCAGATATGACAGCAGATATGGAAAATAGCAAATCTCATAATTCTGCTTTTATGATGTGGCAGTCTGGAGCAAGAGGATCTTCTGCTCAGATGAAACAGCTTGCTGGTATGAGAGGTTTGATTGCTAAGCCTTCTGGTGAAATTATTGAAACTCCAATTATTTCCAATTTTAGGGAAGGTTTGAGTGTTTTAGAATACTTTAATTCTACACATGGAGCTCGTAAAGGTTTAGCTGATACTGCATTAAAAACTGCAAACTCTGGTTATTTAACACGTAGATTAGTAGATTCTGCTCAGGATTGTGTTATTTATTCTGAAGATTGTGGCTCTACTGATGGTATATATGTTACTAGTATAATTGATGGTAAGACACTAGTTTCATCTTTAAGTGAACGTATAATTGGAAGGATTGCTGCTGAGGATATTAAAGATACTTCAGACAATGTTATTGTTAATTCTGGTTCTATGATAACAGATTCCTTGGCATTAGATATTGAAAATTCTGATGTTGTATCTGTTAAAGTTAGAACAGTTTTAGCATGTAAAGCAGATGAAGGAGTTTGTGCTAATTGCTATGGTTGTGATTTATCTAAGAATTCTCTGGTAGATATTGGAGAAGCTGTTGGTATTGTTGCTGCACAGTCTATTGGAGAGCCAGGAACACAACTTACCATGAGAACATTTCATATTGGAGGAACAGCTAAGGTAATGGATGAATCAACAATTTCTGCCTCATATACCGGTAAAATTGTTCTAGAAAATTCACATTACATTTATAATAAAGATAATAATAAAGTTATATTATCATGTAGTTGTAATTTAAGAATTGTTGATGAAAATGGTAATAGGAAATCTTCATATCGTTTGCAATATGGTACCATTTTGTTGGTAGATGATGGTGATGAGGTTTGTATTGGTCAAAAATTGGCTCAAAAAGATCCTTATACTATTCCAGTGATTTCAGAAGTATCTGGTAAAGTTAAATATGAAAATATTGTTGATGGTGTGACTTATTTTGAAGAAATAGATAAAGTAACAGGTATTGCTAATAAGGTAATTACTGTTAGTTTAATTTCACGTAAAAAAGGAATTAAACCATCAATTGTAATTTTGGATAAAAATGATGATCCAGTAATTTTGCCTAATGGTAATGAGGCTAGGTATTACTTATCAGAAAAGGCAATTTTATCTGTTGAAGATGGTGCTCAAATTGATCTTGGTACTATTTTAACTCGTATTCCTCGTGAAGGTTCTAGAGCTCATGATATTACAGGTGGTTTGCCTAGGGTTGTGGAACTATTTGAGGCTAGAAATCCTAAGGATGCTGCTATTTTGGTTAAAAATGATGGTTTTGTTTCATTTAGCAGGGAACACAAAAGTAAGAACCAAATTTGTGTTACTCTAGAAGATGGGTCAAAGGATATTTATAATATTTCACTTGATAAACATATTGTTGTTCAAGATTGTGATTATGTTAAAAAAGGTGACTATTTAGTAGATGGTACACCATCATTGCGTGATATTCTTGATAATTCTGGTGTTATAAGTTTGACTGAGTTTTTTGTTAATGAAGTTCAGAAGGTATATCGTTTACAAGGAGTGCAAATAAATGATAAGCATATTGAAGTTATTCTGCATCAAATGATTCAAAATGTTGAGATTTCTGATCCTGGAGATACTACTTATATGTTAGGTGATCAGGTTAATAAAGATGAAATTACAAAATGTAATAATAAAATTTTGGAGCAAGGTAAGATTCCTGCTAAATATAAGAGAGTTTTATTAGGTATTACAAAAGCAAATCTGCAAACTAAATCTTTTATATCTGCTGCTGCTTTCCAAGATACAATGCGTGTTCTTTCAGAATCTGCTTTATCAGGTAAAAAAGATTATTTATTAGGAATGAAAGAAAATGTAATAGTTGGTAGATTAATACCTGCTGGTACAGGATTAATTTCATCAAGATTAAAAACTAAAAAATAGTAGGTTGATTTTATTCTTAGCTATTGTTATAAACAAATTAAGTATTTTATGAAGGAAGATTTATGCCAACAATTAATCAATTAGTTAGAAGGCCTCGTTGCTCAAAAAGGAAAACTAGCAAGAGAATTGCTTTACAGGGATGTCCTCAAAAGAGTGGTGTTTGTCTTAGGGTATATACTACTACACCTAAGAAGCCTAATTCTGCATTGCGTAAGGTTGTTCGTGTTAGATTAAGTAATAAATCAGAAGTTACTGCATATGTAATTGGAGAAGGTCATAATCTTCAGGAGCACTCAACAGTTCTTATAAGGGGTGGTCGTACAAAAGATTTGCCTGGAGTGCAATACAGAGTTGTTAGAGGTACTCGTGATACTTCAGGTGTTGAGAAAAGACGCCGTGGTCGTTCAAAATATGGCGCAAGAAAGCCTAAACAGTAAGTAAGAATTAAGGATATTTAATTATGGCTCGTCGACATTCCAGTCAATTAAGGGAGATTAATCCAGATCCAGTATATGGTGATAAGTTAGTAAGTAAGTTTATTAACTGCCTTTTGGAAGATGGTAAGAAGTCTGTAGCTGAATCTATTTTTTATGGTGCAATTGATAAAATTAAGAGTAATGCAGTTTCTCAAACTCTTCCAGATGATGATTCCTTTAAGGAAAAAATTTTTGGTATTAATGATGATCTTAAGCTTTTTTATTTAGCTTTATATAATGTGACACCACAAATGGAAGTTCGTTCTAGAAGAGTGGGTGGTGCTACATATCAGGTTCCTATAGAGGTTAGCAAACGTAGAAGTCAAGCTTTATCTATTAGGTGGCTTATAGATGCTGCTAAGAAAGGTTCTGCCAAAACAATGAGAGATAGGCTTGCTAAAGAGATTTTAGATGCTTCATCAAATTCAGGGGTGGCTGTTAAAAAGAAAGAGGATACCCATAAAATGGCTAAAGCAAATCGTGCTTTTGCACATTACAGATGGTAGTATGAAAGATGAATAGATCTACAGATTTAAGCAAATATAGAAATATTGGTATTATGGCTCATATTGATGCAGGTAAAACCACTACTACAGAAAGAGTTCTCTATTATACAGGGAGATCATACAAGATTGGTGAGGTTCATGAAGGTACTGCTGTAATGGACTGGATGGAACAAGAACAACAACGTGGAATTACAATTACTTCTGCAGCAACAACATGTTTTTGGAAGGATCATCATATTAATATTATTGATACTCCAGGTCATGTTGATTTTACCATTGAAGTTGAAAGATCTTTAAGAGTTTTAGATGGTACAGTTGCTGTTTTTGACTCTGTTGCTGGTGTTGAGCCCCAAACTGAGACAGTTTGGCGTCAAGCAAATAGATATAAAGTTCCAAGATTATGCTTTGTTAATAAAATGGATCGTATTGGTGCTAACTTTTATCGTACTGTACAGATGATTTCTGATAAACTTAAGTCAGTTCCTTTGGTTGTTCAGTTGCCTTTGGGTTCTGAGTCTGATTACAAAGGTATTATTGATCTTGTAAAGAATAAAGCTATTGTTTGGAAGAATGATAATTTAGGGGCAGAATTTGAAGTTGTTGATGTTCCTTCTGATTATGTTTCTAAAGTTGATGAATATCGTGTAAAAATGATTGAATTAGCTGTTGAGCAAGATGAAAATATATTAAATAAGTATTTTGATAATGGTATTGATTCATTAACTGAAGAAGAAATAAAATTATGTATAAGAAAAGGTACTTTATCTAATTCTTTTGTTCCTATATTAAATGGTAGTTCCTTTAAAAATAAAGGTGTTCAGACTCTTTTAGATGCAGTTTTAGATTATTTACCATCACCTTTAGATATTCCTGCAATTAATGGTATTGATAATAGCAAAGGTGAAATAATTGAAGTTTCAAGAAATGCTGGTGACAATGAACCCTTTTCTGCTTTAGCATTTAAAGTTATGATTGATCCATACGTTGGTACATTGACCTTTTGTCGTATATATTCTGGTTATATTAAGCCAGGAGATTCTGTATTAAATACAGGCAGAAACAAAAGTAATAAGGAACGTATTGGTCGTATTATTGAAATGCATGCAAATTCAAGAACTGATATTAAAGAAGCATATGCTGGTGATATAATTGCATTAGTTAGCTTGAAGGATACAATTACTGGTGATACATTATGTGATCCAGAGAATCCAATTATATTAGAAAGTATGACTATACCTGAGCCAGTTATTGAGGTTGCTGTTGAGCCAAAATTAAAAGCAGATTATGATAAGATGTGTATTTCTCTTAAGAAATTATCTACAGAAGATCCTTCTTTCTTTGTAAGTACAAATGCAGAAACAGGCCAGACTACTGTAAAAGGTATGGGTGAGTTGCATATTGAGATTATGCTTGACAGATTGATAAAAGAACATAAAGTTAATACTAGTGTAGGTAAACCAGCAGTAGCATTCAGAGAGAAAGTTATTAAGGTTTGTGAGATTGACTATACTCATAAAAAACAAACAGGTGGTGCAGGGCAATTTGCTCGTATTAAATTTCAAATTGAACCTTTGCCTATTGGAAGTGGTGTACAATTTGAAAGTAAGATTGTAGGCGGAGTGGTTCCTAAAGAATATGTTCCAGGTATTGAGAAAGGTATTAATATTGTTTCTAATACAGGTATTTTGGGTGGATATCCAATAATTGATTTTAAGGTCACCCTATTTGATGGTGCATACCATGATGTTGACTCCTCTGTTTTGGCTTTCCAGATTGCAACTGTTTATGCTTTGAAGGAAGTTTTATCAAAAGGAAATCTTGCACTTTATGAACCAATAATGAATGTTGATGTGTTTTCTCCAGATGAATTTGTTGGTGTTGTTATTGGTGATTTAAGTAGTAGAAGAGGAAGAATTCAAAGTACAAGTGCTGAGGATGGTTCATCTGTTGTAAGTAGTCTTGTACCACTTTCTAACATGTTTGGTTATGTTAATGATCTTCGTTCTGCAACACAAGGTAGAGCTTCATACACTATGATATTTAACAAATATGAAGAGATTCCTAAAAATATTGCTGAAGTTATAATAAGTAAAAATGCTTAGTTGTTAGTTTGTTGAGGTGAAAATGACAAAGATTAGTTTTAATGTAGGAACTATTGGTCACGTTGATCATGGTAAAACTACTTTAACTGCTGCTATTACAAAAGTTATGGCAAGTGGAGTTTTTCCTGGTGGAAGTTCTAAATTTAAGGCATATTCGGATATTGATAAAACTCCTGAAGAACGTGAGAGAGGAATTACAATCTCTGCAACTCATGTTAATTATGAAACAGAAGCAAGAAGTTATTCCCATGTAGACTGTCCAGGTCATGCTGATTACATTAAAAATATGATTACAGGAGCAGCTCAGATGGATTGTGCTATCTTAGTATGTTCTGCAAGGGATGGGGTAATGCCTCAAACTCGTGAGCACTTATTATTGGCTCGTCAGGTTGATGTACAAAATATTATTATCTTTATTAATAAAGTTGATATGTTGGATCCTTCTGAAAGAGAAGAAATGTTAGAATTAGTGAAAGAAGAAGTTATTGAAGCTGCTGAAAAACAAGGTTACAAGAGAGAAAATATTCCTGTTATTTGTGGTTCTGCTCTTTGTGCATTGGATGATTCTAATAAAGAATTAGGTGAACAAGCAATTGTTGAGTTAGTTAATGCTTTAGATAATGTTCCTTTGCCTGTTCGTGATACTGAGGGTACTTTTGAAATGTATATTGAAGATGTATTTTCAGTTCCTGGTCGTGGAACAGTAGTAACTGGTCTTATTACCTCTGGTATAATAAAAGTTGGTGATCCAGTAGAAATTGTTGGATTAGGTGAAATAATTAAGTCTACATGTACTGGAGTAGAGAAATTTAATTCTAATATAGGTACTGGTCAAGCAGGAGATAATGTTGGATTGTTACTTCGTGGTGTTGCAGCCAAGGATGTTTGTCGTGGTAAATGTGTATGTAAACCTGGAACTGTTACCCCTCATGGTAAATTTAGAGCTGAGATTTATGTTCTAACAGCTGATGAAGGTGGTAGACACAAACCATTTAGTCAAAATTATCAGCCTCAGTTCTACATTCGTACAGCAAATGTAACTGGTAAGATTTGTGAGATTCAAGGTTCTGAAATTGTTCTTCCTGGTGATAAAGTTTTCATCACTGTTGAGTTGGATAAGACTAAGAAAATTGGTATGAAAGAGAACTTGCGTTTTGCTATTCGTGAGGGTGGTAAGACAATTGGTGCTGGATTTATTCGTGAGATTTTGGATTAAAAAGGGGTTATTTGATAATGTCAGGTGTTAGCAAGCAGTGTATTAGGATAAAATGTAGAGCTTATGATCATAAGCTTTTAGATAGTTCTTCTGCTGATATAGTTAGAGTTTTACAGATGGATAATGTTAAAATCCATGGTCCTATTCCAATTCCTACAAAGATTAGGAAATATACAGTTCTTAGGAGTCCTCATGTTGATAAAAAGTCTCGTGAACAGTTTGAAATGCGTGAGCATAAGAGAATAATTGATATTATTGATCCAGTTCCTAGTACTATTGATTCTTTAAGAAAACTGCGCTTGCCTCTTGGTGTTGAAATTGAACTTGAATTATAAGGTTATGTTATGATCCGATCTGGGTTGATTATGAAAAAAGTTGGTATGACTAGGCTATTTGATGAAGATGGAAAGCATATATCAGTTACTGTTTTGTCTTTAGATAATTTGCAAGTTTTATGTCATAAAACTGAAGAGAAGGATGGTTATTCTGCTTTGCAAGTTGGTTATGGGTTTAAAAAGAATGTAAATAAACCACAGGGTGATTTTTACAAAAAGATAGGAGTTAAACCTAAAATTAAAACATTGGAATTTAAAGTAACAAAAGATGCTTTTGCTAATGTTGGTTCAATATTTTCTGTTAATCATTTTGTTATTGATCAATTTGTTGATGTAATTGGTAATAGTATTGGTAAAGGTTTTGCTGGTGGTATGAAGCGTCATAACTTTAGTGGTTTAAGAGCAACACATGGTGTTTCATTAAGTCATAGAAGTATTGGTTCAACAGGTAATCGTACTGATCCTGGTCGTACATTCAAGAATCGTAAAATGCCAGGTCAACTTGGTAATTCAAGAGTTACTGTCCAAAATTTAAAAATTGTTAGGATAGATTCTGTAAGAAATATTATTTTTGTTAAAGGTGCTGTACCAGGTCATAAAAATAGCTTGGTTGTTTTGAGAGATTCAAAAAAGAAATCTTTACCTAATGGTATTAGACCTTTTGTTGTTGAAGAAAATTTTGTTGATCAAGTTTCAACACAAAGTATTCCAAATGGGGATTGTTAAGATGAAAGTAGATGTTTTTAATTTAAATAATAAAAAAACTGGTGATATTACATTGGATCCTTCTATTTTTTGTGTTGCTTTGCATAGTGATCTTATTAAAAGGTATGTTGTTTATCAGTTAGCAAAAAGACAATCTGGTAATCACAGTGTAAAAACTTTAAATGAGGTTAATGCTACTGGAAAAAAACCTCATAAACAGAAAGGTACTGGTAATGCTCGTCTTGGTTCTAAAAAAGCACCCCAATGTCGTGGTGGAGCTGTAATTTTTGGTCCTGTTGTAAGGTCTCATAGGATTGAAATGCCTAAAAAGTTAAGAAAACTTGCAATAAAATCAGCATTGTCAGAAAAATTATCTTCTGGTAAGTTAATAGTTATTGATGATCTTTTTTCTGAAAAAATTAGCACCAAATTAATGTGTGAAAAGATTAAAAACTTCAACTGTAATTCTATACTATTTGTTGATAGTGATTGTGTTAATGATAATTTTGCTCTTTCTATCAGAAATATACCAAAAGTTAATTTAATTAAAGAATGTGGTATAAATGTTTATGATATTTTAAATCATGATTTTGTTGCTCTTTCTAAGAATAGTGTTGAATTATTAGAGAGGAGATTATAAATGATTTATGATATTATTTTAAGTCCAGTAATTAGTGAAAAATCTAACTCTTTATTGCAAGAAAATACTTTTACTTTTAAAGTTTCTAAGGATTCTTCTAAGGTAGATGTAAAGTTGGCAGTTGAAAAAATTTTTAATACTAAAGTAAAATCAGTTAATATTGTTAACTGCAGAGGAAAAGTAAAGCGTTTTAGAGGCCATCTGGGGAAAAGAAGTAGTTATAAAAAAGCATTTGTTGCTTTGGAAAAAGGATCTTCAATTGATATGAATTTGGAAAATTAATAATGAGTTTAAAAGAATACAAGCCTGTTACTTCTAGTCAAAGAGGTTTAGTTTTAGTTGATAAATCAGACCTTTATAAGGGTAAATCTCTTAAGTCAAAAACAAAAAGGATATTTAGCTCTGGCGGTAGAAATAATACAGGAAGAATAACTGTACGTCACCATGGTGGTGGTAATAAGAGACTTTATCGTATTATTGATTTTAAGAGACATCTTAACAAAGGTAAATCAGCTATTGTTTTAAGATTAGAGTATGATCCAAATAGGACATCTTTTATTGCTTTGATTGAGTATAGTGATGGAAATAAAGATTATATTATTGCTCCACAAAAACTTGCTGTAGGTGATATTGTTATTGCAAGTGAAGATGCTGAAATCAAACCAGGTAATGCATTGCCTTTGATTAATATTCCTGTTGGGACTTTAGTGCATAATATTGAGATGAAAGCATTAAAAGGTGGACAACTTTCTCGTTCTGCTGGCTGTTATGCTCAGGTGATTGGTAAGGAAGGTAATTATGTACAGCTAACATTGTCTTCTGGTGAAAAGAGAGTTGTAAGATCTGAGTGTTGGGCAACTGTCGGTGCTGTTTCCAATCCTGATAATATGAATCAGAAGTTTGCTAAAGCTGGAAGAATGAGATGGAAAGGCATTAGGCCTACTGTTAGAGGTGTAGCAATGAACCCTGTTGATCACCCTCATGGTGGTGGAGAAGGAAGAACTTCTGGAGGTAGACATCCAGTTACTCCATGGGGAATTTCTACTAAAGGTAAGAAAACTCGTAGCAATAAATCAACAAGTAAGTATATTATTTCAGATCGCAGGAAGGTTAGATGACACGTTCAGTTTGGAAAGGTCCATTTGTTGCTCCATTTCTTTTGGCAAAAGTTAATAAGGCATGGGAATTAGATAAAAAAGATCCTATAAAGACTTGGTCAAGGAATTCTACAATATTGCCTCAATTTGTTGGCTTGAATTTTGCTGTTCATAATGGTAAAAAGTTTGTTCCAGTTTCAGTGGTTGAAGATATGGTTGGTCATAAGTTAGGTGAATTTTCACCAACACGTACATTTACTGGTCATACTGGTAGTAAAAAAACAAAACTTAATTAGGTAGTGGTAGTTAAATGAATAAAAGGAAATTAAATTCAAATCAAGCATCTGCAAAGCTATCTATTTTAAAGGTAAGTCCTCAAAAATTGAATGTTATTGTTGATGAAATTAGATCTAAAAAAATAGATGAAGCAAGAAATATTTTAAGCTTTAGTTTGAAGAAATCTTCTGCTGATGTTAAAAATTTACTTGATTCTGCAGTTGCAAATGCTGAAAATAATCATCAATTAAATGTTGATAATTTATTTGTTAAAGAGGTTCTTGTTGGTAAGTCTTTAAGTTTGAAGAGGTTTATGCCTTGTGCTCGAGGAAGAGCTGGACGTATTACTAAATCTTTTAGTAATATAACAATAATATTAGAACAGGGAGAATTTTAAGTGGGACAAAAGGTTAATCCTATAGGTTTGAGGATTGGTGTAATTTTTAAACCAGATTCTATTTGGTATGTTAAAGGAAATAGATATAGTGAACTATATTTAGAAGATGAAAAGATTCGTAATTTTGTCAGAAAAAAACTTAAACAAAGCTTAGTAAGTAAGGTTATAATTGAAAGATCTTCTTCAAAAATTCATGTTGTTATTCACTCTGCTAGACCTGGTATGGTAATTGGTAAAAAAGGATCTGATTTAGAAAGTTTGAAGAATGAGATATCTAAATTTGTTAAGTTTAAAGAAATTGATATTAGTACAGTAGAAATTAGGCATCCAGAACAAGATGCATATCTTGTTGCAGATAGCATTGCACGTCAAATGGTTCAAGGTAGTTATAAACGTGCTATGAAGAAAGCTGTTAGTGTTGCAATGATGACAGGGGCAAAAGGTATTAAAATCTGTTGTAGTGGAAGATTAAATGGAGCTGAAATTGCTAGATCTGAATGGAGCAAAGCTGGGCAAGTTCCTCTTCATACTTTGCGTGCTAATATAAGTTATGCTAGGGCAGTTGCAAATACTTCGTATGGTGCTTGTGGTATAAAAGTTTGGATTTATAGAGATAAAAAAGGGGATAATTGATAGATGTTATTACAACCTAGTAAAACTAAATATCGTAAATATCATAAAGGTAGAATTCATGGCACTGCTTCAAGAGGAGATAGTGTAGTATTTGGTGATTTTGGAATTAAGGCTCTTGAACCTATGCGTGTTACTGCAAGACAAATTGAGTCTTCACGTAAGGTTTTAACTGGTACTACAAAACGTCAAGGAAAAATTTGGATTAGAATATTCCCTGATATTCCTGTTACTTCTAAACCAGCTGAAGTGAGAATGGGAAAAGGTAAAGGTTCTCCAGATTTTTGGGTTTTTAGAGTTAAACCTGGTACTGTTTTGTTTGAACTTAATGGTATTCCAGAGGATTTAGCTTTGGAAGCCTGTAGAAAAGCTTCTGCTAAACTTCCTATAAAAACAAAGATTGTTAGAAGAAGGGAATTTTAAATGAATAGTTTTTTGAGCAAAAATATTGATGAATTGAAGTCTGAATTGATTAAAGAAAAGAAAAGCTTAATGTCACTCAGATTTATGCATGTTAGCAATCAATTGAAAGATGTATCCTTAATAAGGAAATCTAAGAAAAGTATTGCAAAAATTTTTACTGCTATTACTTCTATTTCTAATAAGGAGAATAAAAATGCCTAAAATGATCTTAAAGGGCAAGGTTGTTAGTGATGTTAATGACAAAACAGTTGTTGTAAAGGTTGTTTCATATGTCTCTCATCCTGTATACTCTAAGAGAGTGACTGTATCAAAGAAATATCATGCTCATGATGAAAATAACTCTTGTAAAGTTGGGGATACAGTTTCTATTCAAGAATGTTGTCCTATATCAAAAAAGAAGAAGTGGAAGATAATATAAAATGATTATTAAAGAAACTAGATTGGCTGTAATAGATAATTCTGGTGCTAAATGTGTTCAATGCATTGGTATACCTGGAGGAACTAGCAAAAAATCTGCAGGTGTTGGTGAAGTAATTGTTGTTAGTGTAAAATCTGCAATTTCTGGTGGACGTGTTAAAAAAGGGGATGTTGTTAAGGCTGTTATTGTAAGAACTGTTAGCAATATTAATCGTCCTGATGGAAGTACCTTAAGCTTTAATAATAATGCTGTTGTTTTAATTAATAATAATAGGGAACCAATTGGTACTCGTGTTGTTGGTACAGTTGCTCGTGAAGTTAGATATGCTGGTTTTATGAGAATTGTTTCTCTTGCTCCAGAGGTGTTATAATGGTAGCTAAAAAATTTAAGTCACATGTTCCTAAAAAGTTAAAAGTTAAGAAAGGTGACAAAGTAATAGTGATTTCTGGAAAAAGTAAGGGTATTATTGGTAATATATTAAAAATTATCACTGACAAAAATCGTGCTATTGTTTCTGGTGTTAATATGGTAAAAAAACATAAAAAACCAGGTGAAATTATAACAAAAGAATCTTCTATTAATATATCAAATATTGCAATATTTGATTCAGAAACTGGAAAGCCAACACGTGTAGGTTTTAAGTTTTTAGAAGATGGCACTAAGGTTAGATTTTCTAAAAGATCTGGGGAAATAATTAAATGAGTGAATTAAAAAAATATATCCCACGTTTGAAGAAATTTTATATAGAAGAAATAATTACAGAAATGCAGAATTATTTTACTTATAAAAGTATTATGCAAGTTCCAAAGATAGAAAAAATTACTATTAGTTTTGGGATTGGTGATTTGGATTGTGATAAAAAGAAGATTGATAAATTAAAGTCAGAAGTTGCTTTGATTGCTGGTCAAATGCCAGTTGTAACTACTGCTAAGAAATCAATTTCTGGTTTTAAAATCCGTGAAGGCATGCCTGTTGGTATTAAAGTTACATTACGTGGCAAGATGATGTTTGAGTTTCTTGATCGTTTAATTAATATTGCTCTACCAAGAGTTAGAGATTTTAATGGTTTGAGTAATAAAAGTTTTGATGGTAAAGGAAATTTTTCTTTTGGTGTTAAGGAACACATTATATTTCCTGAAATAAACTATGATACTACTGATAAGATTCGTGGGTTTAATATAGGTATAAATACAACTGCTAAAAGTGATGAAGAAGCTAAAGTATTACTTGCTTGTTTTAATTTGCCTATTATTAACTATGCTGATAAAAGGAGAAAGTTATGGCTAAAACAAGCATGATTCAAAAAAATCTTCAGAGGAAAAATCATGTTACTCAAGCTAGTGTTAGACGTGAGGAATTAAAAAGAAAAATTTATGATAAATCTTTATCTCAAGAGGAAAGATTTGATTATGTTATGGCTTTGGCAAAAATGTCTCGTGATGGCTCCATAGTAAGGGTAAGAAATAGATGTATCATTAGTGGACGTCCTAGAGGTGTTTATCGTAAGTTTGGTTTGTGCAGAGTTTGTTTTAGAGAGAGAGCTTCACAAGGTAAGCTTCCTGGTATAAGAAAGTCAAGTTGGTAAAAGAGGAAAAATATGGCATTAATTAATGACCCAGTAGGTGATATGATTACCCGTATACGTAATGGTCATATGAGGGGTAAAGAATATGTTACTTGCCCAAGTTCCAAGATGCGTGTAAGTGTTTTGAAAGTTATTAAAGAAGAAGGTTATATTAGTGATTTTTCCTGTTATGATTCTTCTCCTGGGAAAAGTGAAATAAAAATCAATTTAAAGTATCATTTAGGAAATCCTGTAATAAAAAAAATTAAAAGAATATCTAAGCCTGGTTTGCATTTATACTGTAGATGTAAGGATATTCCTGCATGTAATAATGGTTTAGGTGTTGTTATTTTATCTACTTCTTGTGGTATTATGTCTGATAGTAATGCTCGCAAGGCTAATGTAGGTGGTGAAATTTTGTGTGAGATTTTCTAGATGTCACGTGTAGGTGGTAGTGCAATTATTGTACCAGATAGTGTTTCTGTTTCTTTTGATGATAGTTTTATCTTTGTAAAGGGACCAAAAGGTTCTTTATCAGTTCCTCAAATAAAAGGAATTGAAGTTGTTGTAGAAGATAATAAAATTGTTTTAAAAACAAATTCTAATTCTAAATTGTTCCGTCAGAAATGGGGTCTTCAAAGATCATTGATAAATAATTCTGTTAATGGTGTTGTATCTGAATATACTAAACAGCTTGATGTAATTGGTGTTGGTTACCGTGTTGAATTATTAGAAAAAAAATTAGTTTTGAAACTTGGTTTTAGTCATGATATTGTATTTAATATTCCAGATGATGTTTGTGTTTCTATACCAAAGCAAAATCAAATATTGATTTCTGGAATTGACAAGCAAAGAGTTGGTCAAGTGGCAAGTGATATTAGATCATATAGGAAGCCAGAGCCATATAAAGGTAAAGGTATAAGATATAGTAATGAGACTATTATTTTAAAACAGGTTAAGAAAAAGTAGTTTTTAGGTAAGATTAATATGTTTTCACAGAGAAAAAAAAGAGCAGATAGGAGACGTTATAAGCTAAGAAAAAGAAATCTTTCTGGTTTATTGCGTTTGACAGTCTTTCGTTCTATCAATAATATATATGCTCAACTAATAGATGATTCTAAAAGTATGACTTTAATGTCTTCATCTAGTTTAGATAAGGATTTGAAGGATGTTATTAAAGGCATGAACAAAGTTTCTATTGCTGTTGAAGTTGGCAAATTGATAGGTTCAAATGCCATTAAGAGTGGAATTAAAAAAGTTATTTTTGATTGTGGTAGCTACAAATATCATGGTAGAGTTTCTGCAGTTGCTAAAGGTGCTTGTGAATCGGGTCTTATAATATAGGAATTTTGGAATTTTAGTTATGAGTAATTTTGAATTAATAGAAAAACTAGTTGCTGTTAACAGAGTTTCGAAGACTGTTAAGGGTGGTAGGAGAATGAGCTTTTCTGCTGTTGTAGTTGTTGGTGACAGCAAAGGTCATGTTGGTATTGGAAAAGGAAAAGCAATTGAAGTTCCTGATGCAGTAAAAAAAGCAAGTGATTATGCTAGAAAGCATATGATTAAAATTCCTTTGTTTGAAGGTCGTACTGTTCATCATGATATTATTGGTAGATATGGAAGTGGTCTTGTTATGTTAAGATCTGCTCCATCTGGTACAGGTATTATTTCCAGTGGTACTGCACGTACAATATTTGAAGTATTGGGAATGAAAGATATTGTTTGTAAATCTTTTAAAAGTTCTAATCCACATAATGTTTTATTTGCTGTAATAGATGCTTTGAAAAAGTCTGAATCTCCTAGGATGATAGCTAGTCGTAGAGGCTTGAAAGTAAGTCAAGTTATAAATAAATTGTAATTAATTTTTGGGTGTTATATGCAGCTTAATGAATTGAAAGATCCTAATTTGTCACGTAAATATAAAAAATGTTTGGGTCGTGGTATTGGTTGTAGCAAAGGAAAAACTTGTGGTAAAGGACATAAAGGTCAAAAAGCAAGAACTGGTAATGCTATTAAAGGCTTTGAAGGAGGTCAAATGCCTCTTGAGCGTCGTCTTCCTAAAAGAGGTTTTAATAGTACAAGAAAGAACTATTATGCAGTTGTTTCTTTAGATAGGATAAAGGTTGCTATTAATAGTGGAAAAATTGATCAAAGTAAAGAAATTGATATCAATGTTCTGAAAGATTCTGGTCTTATAAGAAAGTCTCATAGTCATGGTGTAAAAATACTCAATGGAGTTGATTTTAACTTAGCTGTAGTTTTAAATGTTAATTCTATTTCAAAATCTGCTCTTGATACATTGTCAAATTGTGGAAGCAAGGTAAATGTTGTTTAGTGGTTTTTCTCATCTAAAAGATCGTTTTCTTTTTTTATTTTTTGCGTTATGCCTTTATAGGTTTGGCTCATATATTCCTCTTCCTTATATAAATATTCAGATTCTTCAATCAATATTTAACAATTCAGGATTGTGGGGTGCATTTGATGTTTTTGCAGGTGGAAATTTAAGTCGTATGACAATATTTGCACTTGGTATTATGCCCTATATTTCATCCTCAATTATAATGCAGCTTGCTAGTATTTTGATACCAAGAATTGAGAACTTGAAGAAGGAAGGTGGAGAAGCAGGAATAAAGAAAATTAGTCAGTATACTAGGTATTTAACTGTAATAATTGCTTGTTTTCAAGGTTTAATATTATCATCTGTTCTTGAGAAAATTGGTGCTAATGTTCTTGGTCAATCAATTATCTTGTTTAAATTTTTAACTACCTTTACTCTTGTAGGTGGTACAATTTTTTTGATGTGGCTAGGTGAACAGATTAATTTGTTTGGAATTGGTGAAGGTATATCAATAATAATTTTTTCTGGTATTGTCTCTGAAATTCCAAATTCTTTTGGGATGATTTTCAGTTTGTACAACATAGGAGCTGTTACAATAGGCGTTATAGTTTTTAGCTTTTTATTGGCTATTTCTTCATTGTTTTTAGTCGTGTTTTGTGAGTCTTCTTACAGAATTATTCCTATACAATATCCAAAGCATCAAGCTAATTTTGCAAAAAGCAGCCATTTGCCAATAAAGATAAATGTTTCTGGTGCTATTCCTGCAATTTTTGCTTCGTCATTTTTGATGACATTTATTGCAATTATTTCTTTTTTATCCCAAGAATTTGATTTATTATGGCTGAATTCTTTATCTGCTAGTTTTAGTAGAGGTTCTTATGCTTATCTGTTTTTATATGTTTTAAGTATAACTTTTTTTTGCTTTTTCTATACTGCAATTTCTTTCAATGTTGATAATACTGCAGATAATTTGAAACAATATGGAAGTTTTATTCCTGGGATTAGACCAGGAAATCAAACTGCATCATATCTTGATTATGTTGTTACCAGAATAACTGTTATTGGTGCAATTTATGTATCTTTAATATGTGTAATACCAGAACTTTTTACATTAAATTTTAATGTTCCCTTTTATTTTTTAAATGGTACTGCTATTTTAATTTTAGTTAATGTTATAATTGATACTTCGAACCAAGTTCAAAGTTATTTATATAGTTACCAATATGAAAGTTTAATTAAGAAGTCAAAGTTATTTAGGAAGAGATGAGAGTAGTTTTAATGGGTCCTCCTGGTTCCGGTAAAGGAACTCAAGCCCAGAGGATATCTCAAGATTATAATTTAACATGGTTGTCAACTGGTACAATTTTGCGTAAAGCTGTTGCTGCAGGTACTATGTTAGGTAAGCAGATTGAAGGAATTTTATCTTCAGGTCAGTTAGTGCCTGATATGATTGTTACACAGCTTGTAGAAAATAATATTAAGAACAGTCCAGATTTTCTTCTTGATGGTTATCCAAGGAGCTTAGGTCAGGCAATTACATTAGATAAGATACTAAAATTACATTGTTTAGAGATTGATTGTGTAATAAGAATTGATATACCTGATTCAGAAATAAAAGAAAGAATTTTAAATAGAATTATTTGTCCTGAATGCTCTTCTGTATTTCATGTTAAAAATAATAATTGCAGTGAAAAAAATGTTTGTTATAATTGTGGTAGTGAGCTTTCATTAAGAAGTGATGATTCTGAGCTATCAGTTGTTTCTGAAAGAATTAGAATATATCATGAAAATTCTGATGATATATCTGAATTTTATGACAATCAAAATATTTTACATATTGTTGATGGTTCTGGAAAAATTGAAGATGTTTTTGCTAGAATAAAATCTATTTTAGATAAAGTTGAAGAAAATTAATAGGAGATTTTTAAGTGGTACGTATTGCAGGGATTAATATACCAGATAATAAGAGGGTTATTATAAGTTTAAGTTATATTTATGGTATTGGCCCTAAAAAGGCAGATGAAGTTTGCAAAGCAGTAGGTATTGTTAGCAGTAGAAGAGTTAAAGATTTAGCAGATTCTGAGCTATCTTCTATTCAAGACTTTATTAGTAATAATTTTCTTGTAGAGGGTGATTTGCGTCGTAAGCATTATAATGATATTAGACGTTTAATTGATATTAGATGTTATCGTGGTATTCGTCATAGAAATAGAATGCCAGTTCATGGACAAAGAACTAGATGTAATGCTAGCACTGCTCGTAAACGTTCAATATTTTAATGGTAGATAAATGGTTGCAAAGAAAAATAAAAAAAATATATCTTCCGGTATAGCTTATATTATGGCATCTTTTAATAATACAAAGGTTACAATTACTGATATGTCAGGTGATGTTGTTTCTTGGTCTTCTGGTGGTGTAGTTGGTTTCAAGGGTGCTAGAAAATCTACTCCTTATGTAGCTCAGCTTATTGCCGAAGATGCTGGAAAGAAAGCTATGGAACATGGTATGCAAAATTTGGATATCAATGTAAAAGGATTAGGCGTTGGTAGAGAAACTGCAATTCGTGCTTTACATAGCATTGGGTTTAGAGTAAACAATATTACAGATACTACTTCTATTCCTTATAATGGTTGCAGACCTCCTAAAAGACGTCGTGTTTAATTAAATTAATATGTGGTAATATAAAAGTGTTACAAAATAATTGGAATGATCTTATCAAGCCTGAAAAAGTTAAGTTGAATAAGATTTATGAGCATGAAAATAGTTGTTCTGCAGAGTTAGTCATTGAGCCTTTAGAAAAAGGCTTTGGTCATACATTGGGTAATGCACTTCGCCGTATTATGCTTTCTAGCATACATGGTTTTGCAGTAAAGGCTATAAAAATAGGTAATGGTCTACATGACTATTCTTGTATTAATGGTATTTTAGAGGATACTGTACAAATTATTTCAAATATAAAGAAATTAGTTTTTACAGGATCTATCTCAGATGATGTGTTTGTTTCTTTAGTAGTTTCTAATAAAGAAGGTGCTGTTTTTGCTTCTGATATAGATTTGTCTGGTACAGGTCTTAAAATTGTTAATCCAAAAAATGTTATAATGACAGTTAATTCTGATGTTGAAATCAAGATAGATTTTATTATTGGTTTTGGCCATGGTTATACAGTTGCTGAAATAAATTCTGTAGATCTTCCATTAGGTTATATTGGTATTGATTCTTTGTATAGTCCAGTTAGAATTGTATCTTATAGTGTTGATAATTCTAGATTTGGTCAAGTACTTGATTATGATAAATTAATAATGAAAGTTACAACAAATAATGCTATTGATCCTGATATGGCTTTTGCTATTGCTGCTAGAATCATGCAAGATCAACTTTCAGTATTTATATCTTTTGATGAGACTGTTAAAAAGGAAAAAGTTGTTGTTAAAGAAGATTTTGAAAATGAAGAAAATCCATTGTTATTTAGATTAGCTGATGAGCTTGATTTATCTGCAAGGGCTGCGAATTGCTTAAAAAGGGAAAAAATATACTATATTGGTGATTTAGTATCTAAATCTGAAATTCAGCTTTTGGGTTTATCAAATTTTGGAAGAAAATCCTTAGAGGAAATTTATAAGAAACTTCAAATTTTTAGTAAGAAAAATAATTCTAACTTGTCTCTTGCTTTAGGGATGAAAATTAATTGGCCACCAAAAAATCTTGATTTTGTTGCAAAGAAAAATAGTGATTTATTGGATTAATTTGAGGGTATAAAAATGCGTCATAGAAAGGTTTCAAAAAAGTCAACCAGTAGGGACAGATCAATTTTTGCTAGTATGTCTTTTTCTTTAGTAGAGAAGAGAAAGATAGAAACTACTCTTAGTAGGGCAAAATCAATTCGTCCTTATTTTGAGAAAATGATTACCTTAGCAAAAAAAAGTGATAGTTTGGTTTCCCGCCGCTATTTATTGAGTAAATTCTATGGCAAAAAAGATTTTGTTGACTCTCTTTTTGAGTTATCAAAAGAATATATTGACCGCCCAGGTGGCTACTTAAGGATAGTTAAGTCAGGTTTCCGTAAAGGAGATTCAGCTCAGCTAGCAATTGTATCACTTGTTTAAATAAGAATTTATTAGCTATTGTAATATAATAAGTCAGCAGGTTGGCATTTAAGTACCTTGCATATTTTATTTAGAGTTGAAAATCTAATACCTTTCATTTTTCCATTTTTTAGTAGCGAAATGTTTTGCTCACTTATTTTGATTTCATTTGCTAATTGTTTTGCTTTGATTTTTCTTTTTACTAGCATCATATCTAATGTTATCATAATACTCATTTTTAATTTTCCTTTTATTAATTGTTTTATTAATTTTTAATTGCAAAATAATAAAATATATATTTTTAGTTGATATAAGATAATATAAAATTAAAGATTTCAAATTAGTTAATAAATATTTGTTTGTTATTTCTAAATATAGATTAATGTTAAGCTTTAATCAGGAAAATAACCAGTTTATATGTAAGTTATAAATTAATCAATATTTTAATATAATATATATATTATATAATTTAATATTGATTCTAATTTTTATAAATTGATGTTTTTTTAAAGATTTTTGTATAATTTTTATCTATTAAATATAAAAATATTATAGTCTTCTGAATTTTAGATGGTTGACATTTAGATTTAAAAGAAACCTGCTGGCAGAAGATTCTATTATTTGATTAAATATCCTTCTTTTTCTGCAATATGATATGAAACATTTGGACCTAGCTCGGGTTATTGCAACATAAGCTAATCTTCTTTCTTCTTCTATGTTGTTTTCTTCTGCAGATCTTTTATATGGTAAAATGCCCTCTTCCCATCCTGCTAAAAATGTTATGTTGAACTCTAGACCTTTGGCAGCATGTATGGTCATTAGTTTAATACAATTTTCTTTATTATCTTCATTGAGATCTGTTATTAGTGCTGTATTATTTAAAAATTCATCTAATTCAGAGTAATAATCTATCATGTTTCTTAGTTCGTTGATGTTTTCTAATCTTTCATCTTTTTTGTCATCTTTATCTAATTCTAAATCTATGTATTGTGTGAAACTGAGAGTAAAATCTAGTAATTCTGATAGTTTCTGGCAGGGGTATTTATTATAAAAGGAAATATTTTCTATTAGTTCTTTGAGTTTGTGTCCAGCTTTTCCAGTGATTGTTTCTTCTTTAAGCATAATTTTTATGCTTTCAAAAAGCGATTTTTCATTTTTATCAGAAAATTCCTGAATCTTTCTTATGGTTGAACTGCCAATTCCTCGTCGGGGTGTATTGATTATTCTTTCAAGGTAAAAGTTTGCATTTGGATTATTAATTAAGTGGAGGTATGCAAGAAGATCTTTAATTTCCTTGCGATCATAAAATTTTGTGCTGCCAATTATTTTATATGGAATTCTAGAATGAAATAATTTTTCTTCTAAAGGTCCAATTTGGGAATTAGTTCTTACTAGGATAGCAATTTCTGAAAAATCATGACCTCTTCTATTTAATTGATTTATTTGGTTGCTAATAAAACTTGCTTCTTCTTTCTCATTAAATAAATTTATGACCTCAACTAATTCATCAGATTTTTTTTGAGAAAATAAATTTTTGCTCTTTCTTTCTTTATTTTTGCTGATTACTGAATTGGCAGTTTCTAGTATTGCTTGTGTTGATCGGTAGTTTTCTTCTAATAATATTGTTTTTGCTCCAGGGAAATCTATTTCAAAATTTAAAATGTTGCTGATATCAGCTCCACGCCAGCTATAAATTGATTGGTCTTCATCTCCTACACAACAAATATTGCATTTTTCTCCACAAAGCAATCTGAGCCACTCATATTGAATTGGATTTGTGTCTTGATACTCATCAACCATCATATATTTGAATTTTGTTTGGTAAGTTTCTAATACCTCTGGGTTATTTTTCCAAAGATTTATGCAATGTATAATTAAGTCATTAAAATCACATAAATTCATTTCTGTTAATGATTTTTGATAGCTATTCAATATATCTTTTGCTGATATTTTGTTGAATAAATATTCATTTTTTTCTATTTTTCCTTGGTTTTTATAGTAATCAATTTTTTCTAAGATATAATTTAAAAGTTTGCTGTCTATATTAAATTTTTCTAGTACTGTCTTGACAATTTTTTTCTGATCACTTTTGTCAATAATGGAAAAGTTTTTATCAACTGGAAGTAAATCAATATGATTTTTGATTATTCTTAAACATATACCATGAAATGTTCCAATCCATAAATATTCAGAATCAATTCCTATTAGCTCTTTAATTCTTTCATCCATTTCCTTTGCAGCTTTATTAGTGAAAGTTACCGCAAGTATTTGTGTTGGTTCGATTTTTTTTTCATGTACAATATATGCAAATCTACTTGTTAATACTTTAGTTTTTCCAGTTCCAGCACCCGCTAAAACTAACATTGGTCCATCTATGTTTATTACTACTTCTTTTTGTTTCTCATTAATATTTTGCAAATAATTTATCATTTTTTAATATTTGTTCTTCTAATTTATAATTATGTTTTAACTTCAAATAGTTAAATTTTTTAGCATCTGTTAATATTGTTTTTTGTGTTTAGTTATGTCTGTAAATTATTTAGAAAAAAGCATTGATTGTATTTTATTGGAAATAGCATTTACCAGTATTAGTTACGGTATGAATGATAATTCTGTCAAGATAATTGATCTTTTAAAGAATAGAAATAGTGATAAAGATTATCCTGTTATTGCTGAGGTAATGTTGCTCTTAAATAAAAATAAAACTAATACAGCATATGAATTAATTGTAAATTCTTTAGAAAGTAAAAAAATTAAAGATGATGAAATGCTTAGAGTTTTTAAGTGTTTAGTTCTAAAGTTAATGGGTGATGAAAAAAAATTTTTTGATGAAATTAATAAACTCTTATTAAAAGAAATGAAAGATCAAAAAGCTTTAATTTTTGCTAAAGAATTACTTCACAATTAGGATTAAACATGGAAAGTTCTCAGTTATTTTTAGACCAGGCAGCTAATTCCCTGAAAAATGATAGAAATTTAAAATTGGATTCCTTGCAGAGAACTCCTGGAGAAGAAGAAATTTTAGAATTTGTGAATAGAATAAAAAATATATCACCATCTGAAGATGGTTACTTTAATTCTATTGTTCAAAATGTTATTAAAATACAAGAAAAACATAATGAAAATATTGTGAGTCTTAAAGATTCAATTGAAAAAGCTAGTAATGACTTTCTTGATATAAAAGAATTAATTGGGATCCAAATAAAAATGTATCAAATGACATTATCTTTGGATTTAACATCTAAAATTGCCTCTAAGGTTCCAAATAGTGTGGAATTTTTGATGAAGGGGTAATTTGTATGAATGTTTTTTCAAGATTTTTTATTTCCTTATTGTTAATACTTCAATGCGCTTTCTTATGGAATAGTGATTTTGTCTTGCATAGCAACCTTACTGAAAATGAATCTAATGATATTATTTTTGTGCTCTTGAGTAAAGGTATTAAGGCTAAGAAAATTTCATCTAAGCATGGTTTTTCTGTTCTGATAAGAAATAATATGGTAGCAAAAGCAATGAAGGTTCTTAGAGGTCATGGTTTGCCTCATGGAGAATTTACAGACTTAGGTAAGACATTTGCAAATGATGGCTTGGTTTCATCGCCATCTCAAGAAAATATTAAGTATATCCACGCAATATCAGAAGAAATAGAAGAAGCAATTTCTAATATTGATGGCATTATGGTTGTAAGAGTTAATTTGGTAGTGGCTAAACAAAATAGCTTTGGTGATGAAATTTCCCCAGCTTCAGCAGCTATATTTATTAAATATCATCCAGATTATGATATGACATTTAATATTCCAAAAATAAAACAATTGGTGTCAAATAGCGTTGCAAATTTAGATTATGCAAAGGTAACAGTTGCTTTGTTTGAAGCAGTTGATTTCGATTTATCAGAGGTTCCAGAAGAAGATGATGATAATTCATTATTGATTATATTGATAGTACTATTTGTTTCATTTGTATTGTTTTGGTTTTATTATCGTAAAAAACAAGATATTGGCAAAGGTTCTTTTGATCCAACTTTGATGGTTGATAAGAAAAAAAAGAAAGGTGATATATTTGAATTAATGGAATCTAATGAGAATAAGGAGAATTCATTACAGGGTAACCAATTAGAAGAAAAAGATGAAAATGATGTTGAAAATAGTAATTTTCAGTCAACTTTAGAAAGTGAGCCTAAGTAAGTTATGAAAGTTGTTCCATATTTTTTAACAAGTGAAATTGCATTATTTAATTATCATCCTGGTTGTTATATTCATAGCGATTGGTTGTTGGATTTCATTAATACCAGTGAAAAATATATCTGCAAAAGTAATAAGTATTACCAAATTCTCTCAAAAAGAATTATTGATACAATAAATGGTAAAAATAAAATATGTAATGATTTTTCTATATTAATTAGAAGATTGTGTCTGGTTGAAAATGTAAGACATGTTGCATTGCTTTTGGGTTCTTATATTTATTGGTTTGTAATTGTTAACTCTATGAGATCTGATATAGTAAAATCTTGGATATCTATCCTAGGAGAAAATGATTATTTTTGGATAGTTAAATCTAAAAAAATTCCCTTTATAAATTATAAAATATACAGCAAAAATATATCTTCCGCTGCTGAAAATTGTGATAAAGAAAAAATGGAATTTCTCTTATATCAATCCGGAGTTAGGATTATTAAACGTTTGCTTCTTGAAGAACATTGCGGTTTGTGGAATAGAATGATGTTTAAATTTCCTAAAAATGTTGTTAACTCAAAGCTGCATGATTTCCCTTTTTATTCTTCAGAAGTTCTGAGAAATATTGTAAATCATATTTTATTTGAGAGGTTACCTGAATGGCAAAATCTTACAAATTAATTGATACTTTTTTCAGGACTAATATTGTTAGAGCAGATGATTATAACTCTATTAAAAAAGCAGAAGATATTATAAAAAAAGCAAAAAAAGAAGCTGGTAGAATTGTAAAGAATGCAAGAGATTCCTATAACATTCAGAAAGCTAAAGGTTACAATGATGGCTGTGAAAAATTTAAAGTTGATTCAATTAAAAAATCAATGGAACTTACTTCATCTATCTTAGACGGTGTAGAAAAATTTGAAAAAGAAATTGCTAAAGCTGTGATTTACTGTGTTAGGAAAATTATTTCTGATTATTATCCTAATGAGGCTTTGGTAATTATGATTAAAAATGCAATGCATTCAATTAATATTCAAAAGAATATTATTCTAAAGATGTCAGAAAAACAGATTGAAAAAATTAAAGATGAAATTCCTAAAATTAATAAAAAATTTCCAGGTGTTGTGATAGAAACATTGGTAGATAATTCAATTCCTATCGGCGATTGTGTTGTTTTTAGTGATTTTTGTACTGTTAAGACAGGTATTCAGAATTATTTGAAAGTTTTTGAAGAAAAAATAAATAAAAAGTTTGTTGAAGATGAAGAATAAAAATTACTTTAGTTATATTTTTGATGATTTCTATGATGTTTCAGATGATTTGCCACTATCAAATATTAGAGGTAGGGTTTGTGAAGTTATTGGTAATATTATTAAAGCAGTGATTCCTAACTCAAAAATTGGAGAAATATGTTTGCTTATTAATTATGATAATAAAGTTAAATTGCATGCTGAAGTTGTTGGTTTTTTGGATCATCACACAATTTTGTCCCCAATAGGGGAAATTCATGGAATTTCATCTAGTACTGAAGTTATGATGACAGGAAAAGTACAAGAAGTTCCAGTTGGAAATGCCCTTCTTGGTAGAGTTGTTAATGCTTTTATTCAACCAATTGATGGAAATGGACCAATAGATTTTGATGGCTCTTATCCATTATATAATAAACCTCCAAATCCTATGAAAAGAGAAATGATTACAGATCCCTTTGTTTTGGGAATAAAATCAATAGATGGTTTGTTGACTATGGGTGTTGGTCAACGTATAGGAATTTTTGCCGCCGCTGGTTTGGGTAAAAGTAAGCTTTTATCATCAATTATTAATGGTACAAAAGCTGATGTGATCATTTTGGCACTTATTGGTGAACGTGGAAGAGAAGTTAGAGAATTTGTTGAATGCAGCATAGGTTCAGAAGGAATGAAAAAGACAGTTGTTGTATGTTCAACTTCTGATCGTACCTCGGCAGAAAGAACTAGAGCAGCATTCTCCGCTACATCAGTGGCAGAATATTTTAGAGATAAAGGATTGAATGTTTTGTTTATGATGGATTCAGCTACACGTTTTGCTCGTGCTTTGAGAGAAATTGGTCTTTCAGCTGGTGAACCTCCAACTAGAAGAGGTTTCCCCCCATCTGTTTTTGCAAAAATACCTCAACTTATGGAAAGGGCTGGGAATAATGATAAAGGTTCAATTTCAGCAATTTACACCGTTTTGGTCGAAGGTGATGATATGTCAGAGCCAGTTGCTGATGAAATAAAATCAATTTTGGATGGTCATATTGTTCTATCTTCTAAATTAGCATCTCAGGGTCATTATCCAGCTATTGATGTTTTGAAAAGTATTAGTCGTACAAGGAATAATGTCATCTCAAATGAGCATAGACTTGCTGCAATAAAGGTTTTGCAATTGATAGCAAAATACGATGAAATAGAAATTTTGTTAAGAGTTGGTGAATATTGCAAAGGAGTTGATAGTTTGACAGATCAGGCAATTGAAAAAAAAGATATGATTAAAGAATTTTTGTGCCAATTAGAAGGTGAAGTATTTAATGACTTTAATGATTTAGTAGAAAAAGTTGTTAGTTTGGCAAGTTGAGTTTGGTATGAAAGATTTTTATGAAATGTTCTCATCAATGAAAAAAATTAAACAGCATAGAGAAAGCTCTAGGCTTATGGAAATGGTTAAAAAAAGAAATATTCTCCAAAAATTAATTGCAGATCAGTTAGCTTTGGAAGAAGAACTTAAAATTTACTCTTCAAATCGTTTGTTGGAACAAGAAAAAGCATATAGTAATGTTATTGGAAATAAAGTTCTTTTAAAAGATTTAGATAATATTTTATATAAAGCTGAAAGAATGAAAGCAAAAGAAGAAGAAATTAATGCTCAGATTGCTAATGCAGATAAAGAAATAATTATTAAGGAAAAAGATTATGATAAGGCAAAAGAAGATTATAAAATTGCAAATTTTAATGTAACAAAAATAGAAGAACTATTGTCAATTTTCCTTTCAAAAATTAGGTTGGAACAAGAAAATAATGATATGTCTGAAATTGACGATATTGCACAATCTGTTTTTTATTATTTTAAAATAAGAGGTAATTAATGTCAGTACATTTTAGTAAGGTTTTGCTAGATAATATTCTAGATAATATTAATAATTTGTCAGAAAATGATGACTTTAAAGTTTTTGTTGATGATCAAGAATTATTGTTTAATGATCTTGAAGAAAAATTGGATAACTTAAATAAATTTAAAAATAATTTAATAGAAGATAACAATAAAGAAGAATTTTGCAGTGAACTATTATCAGGCAGCATTTTGTTAGATAAAAGTTTTTTAGCACAAAAATCAGATTTTTGTGAAATTATCTTAAGTAATAGTAATATTAGAGTAGAAGAAATTCAGTCCATAATAAAGGAAATAAGTATTTATTTGTCAAGTAAGTCTCATGGAAAAAATTTGGAGCCTAATAAATTTCTAATTACACTGAATAGTAAAATTGGCTTAAAGGAAGTTTTTATTAAAAAGAATAATGATGGAAAGATCAATATTTCATTGTTGGTTAGTAAAAACCAAAATATTAAACACCTTGATAGTAGGAAAAGTATTTCTTGTTTGGCTGATAGTCTTAAGTCTGTTTTAGCAAATAAGATAGGAAATAAATTTGATATTTCTATAAAATCATCAGATAGCTCAATATTTGAGAATTTGAATTTAGAAGTTCGATCTAGTGATTATAATTTAAAAGATGATGGGCTGGATATGAATCATAGGCAAAAAGATGACTTTGAGGGTGATGATTTAGATGAATAATTATCTTTCAACTTTGCCATCATACAATAGAGATATTGTAATTATTATGAACACACTATGTTGTTATAATAAATCTTTTAATTTTAAACATATTGATGAAAACTTTGGCTTTAGAATTAAATATAATGATGTTTTGTCTGGTAGTGGTTTTGTGAAAGTTAACTTTACTGCTAATCAAAAATTGTTTGGCATTCTTGTTTCTAAAGATAATTTTTATGATATTGTTTCAGTTACTAATGGAAATCTTAATTCAAGAGAGTTGCCTCAAGATTTGTTGTTTCAATTAGGTGAATTTTTCTTAGATTTAATAATTTTTGACTTATTAAATAAATTAGAAATTGATGTTAATTTTGTTTCTTTTGAAAATATTGAAATTGATGATCTAAGTAAATTTCCTATTGGAATGGTTTTTTATTGTGAAAACTTTTTTAGCTTTAATATGATTGTTGATGCTGATCTTGATGTATTGGATTTATTTTGTAAGTTTGCTAGAAATTCACTGTCTGATAATTTTATAGAATTGCCTGATATTCCAATTGTTTCTAGGTTGGTTTTGGGCTCTACTAATTTGAAATTAGCAAATATTATGCCCGGATCCCTTGAGATTATTAAGAAAGGTGATGTTTTAGTTATATTGAATGATAATAGCGGTATGAATAACTTATTTGTATCAATATTTGATCACTTTTTTTATCCAGCATATCTCACAGATGATAGTATAGTTACAATTGAAAAAATTGAAGAAATTTTAGAGAAAAATAATACTTCAGACTTAATTAGAAATCATGCTTTATCAAAGTATGAAGATGTATTGGAAGATTATGTAGAAGATATTAAAGGTTAGTGAAAAAATAAATAAATATTTAATAATTAACAATTAATTATTAATTAAAGTTTTTTTATTTTTAGTTGATGTTTTTATAAGTTTTATTTTATGAAGGTTTTTTAGAATGACAGAAAAATTAGATAATCAAAATTCTGAAAATGAACATTTTGATGTTATTAAATCAGATATTTCACAAGTTGAAGTGCAGGCTATATTTGAAATAGGAAGAGCAAATATACCTCTGTATGATTTTGATAAATTGGTAGAGGGTTATACATTTATTTTGGATTCAAAAGTAGATAATTTTGTTCGAGTTATAATTAATGGTAAGTGCGTGGCCTTGGGAATCTTGGTTAAAGTGAATGAAAATATTGGTGTAAGAATTGAAAAGGTATTCGTATGAATGGGATTATTAATCTCGATAATGCTATAGGATTAATACTTCTTCTTGCTGTTTTATCTCTGGTACCATTTATTATGATAATGGTGACATCATTTGTGAAAATTAGTGTTGTTTTGTCTCTGATAAGAAGCGCCTTGGGAGTTCAACAAACACCTCCAAATTCTGTTATATATGGAATATCAATTGTTTTATCAATATATATAATGTCACCAGTAATCAGCGATACTTTTAATATTTTGAAAGATAAAACTAAAAAAGATTTCGCAACTACAGAATTAATTATGGCAAATGGTTATGTTGCCTCAAGACCTATTCATAGCTTTCTGAAAAGAAATGTTAATCCGGAAAGTAACTTGTTCTTTTATAAAACTGCTCATGAAATGTGGCCAAGAGAATATGTGGAAAATTTAAAGAAAGATGATTTCACAATTTTAATTCCTTCTTTTACTATTAGTGAACTGATTGATGCATTTAAAATTGGTTTTATGGTTTATCTGCCATTTATTGCTATTGATTTGATTATTTCAAATATTCTCCTGGCAATGGGAATGGTGATGGTTTCTCCAGTAGTAATTTCAATTCCATTTAAACTGTTTTTGTTTGTAATGATTGATGGTTGGAGTAGGTTAATTGAAAGTTTAATTTTGAGTTATTCATAAGAGATTTTTATGCAAAATATAGAACTTATAGGAATGGCTTATAATTTGATTAAGATAGTCTTAATCATATCTTTGCCTCCAATACTGGTAGCATCAATGGTAGGAATAACGGTTAGCTTGATCCAGGCATTAACTCAGATTCAGGAACAAACAATTTCCTTTGCTTTTAAGTTAATAGCAGTAATGTGTACAATTATGATTATATCTCCTTGGGTGGCTGTAGAGATTTATAATTTTGCAATGAATGCTTTTATAATGTCAGGTAAAGTGTAAATGCCATTGTCAAACTCGCTTGAAATTTTATCCAATTTCTTTATTGGTCTTAGTATTTGTGTTCCAAGAATTAGTTTGGCTTTTTTGTTTTCTGGATTTTTTAGTAGAAATGTTTTTAGTGGGTTGATAAGATCTAGTATTATTTTGAGTATCGCAAGCTTTTCCTTTCCAATAATAGCTAATCAAATTCCATCAGAAGTTTCAGTAGTTATTTGGGTTGTGGTTTTATTAAAAGAAGCTTTCTTGGGTTGCATTCTTGGTATCTTGGTTAGTATGGGTCTTTGGGTTTATGAAATTATAGGATCTATTATTGATAACCAAAGAGGAGGAGCTTTTAGTTCAGTAATGAATCCAATTGCTAATATTGAATCAGGTCTGTTGGGTCTGTTTATGCTTAATTTGGCTATTACAATTTTTTTTGTTAATGGCTTTTTTTTTAAATTTCTTAAAATACTCTATTCTAGTTTTTTGTTATGGCCAATATTTAGTTTTTTCCCTAACTTAAATGTTCAGTTTGCTAATGAATGTTTGAATATATTGGTTTATATTTTTAATACAGGAATAATCTTTGCCGCTCCAGTAATTTTGATGATGAGCATAAGTGAGGCAGGATTGGCATTTATTAATATTTTTGCACCTCAACTTCAGGTTTTTTTCTTGGCAATGCCAATTAAAAGTTTTGTGGCATTTTTTGTTTTGAGTTTGTATTTTTGGACTTTGATTGACTCTACATCAATTATCTTGAATGCATATGAGGATTTTTTGTCTAAGATTAACTATTTCTTTGGTAGGAATTTTAATTAAAGATGCCAGAAAAAAATGAACTACCTACCCCTAAGAGACTACGTGATGCCCGTAAAAAAGGTAATGTTCCATATAGTAAAGAACTAATATCTGCCTCTAATTTTATAGCAGTTACTTGCTTTCTTATGCTGGTTTTTGATCTGTATGTTGAAATAATTTCTGCTAATATAAAATCTATTGTTAATTTATACTCTTTGGATATTTACTCCGCTTCTTCTATTATTGTAAAAAATATCTTTGATCAGCTGTTTATAACAGTGTTGCCAATATTGTTTGTAGTAGTGTCAATTTCAATATTGGTTTCAATTTCAAATATTGGATTCTTGTTTACTCTAGAAAAAATTAAGCCAGATTTTAAAAAAATAAATCCAGTTGAAGGTTTTAAAAAAATATTTTCTAAGAGAAATCTCGTTGAATTGATTAAATCATGTTTAAAGATTTTGTTCTTGGGTATTATCTTATACCAAATAGTAATTGATTCTATTCCATTGATGATTAATTCAATTCACTGCGGATTAATTTGTATTCTTTCTGTCTTTAAAATCCAGATGTGGAAAATAGTAATTTATACAGATTTGGTTTTTGTCCTCATTGCTTGTTTTGATGTTGTTTATCAAAGGTTTGAGTATATGAAAGGATTAAAAATGAGTAAGGAAGATATAAAAAATGAATATAAAGAAACTGAAGGTGACCCAATAATAAAAAATAGAAGAAAACAGTTACATAAAGAAATACTTATGCAAAATCTTGCTAAAGATATTAAAAAGTCTGCTGTAGTAATTACTAATCCTACTCATTTAGCTGTTGCTTTATATTACGATAATGATAAAGGTGATCAATTGCCAATTATTTATATAAAAGGAAAAAGTGAAATTGCTAGATATATGGTGAAAATTGCAATACAAAATGATATCCCTGTAATTCAAAATATCCCAGTAGCAAGATCCCTATATAAATGTGATTTGATGGATTATATTCCAAGCGATTTGATTGTTGCTGTTGCTGAAATTATTAAATGGGCTATTAAAGTTAAAAATGAAAAGTTGTGATTAAAATGTTTAAATGTTAAAATGTTGTTTAGTAATTTCTCTTCGATTAAAAAATTATGTTAAAAATATTCCAATTGTCCAATGGTATTAAATTGGTTGTCCAAACAAATGTGAATTCATCACTATGCACAATGGGTGTTTGGTTGAATGAAGGATCAAGAAATGAAAATATCTCAGAACATGGAGTTTCCCATTTTATTGAACATATGGTTTTTAAGGGAACAAAATCTAGATCAGCATTTGATATTATCTCAAAAATTGAATCTGTTGGTGGTTCAATAAATGCTTATACAAGCTATGAAACAGTTGCTTATCATGCTACATCTCTTTGTGATTATTATCTTCCTGTTTTGGAAATTTTGGCTGATATAATACAAAATTCTGTTTTTTCACAAGAAGAATTGATAAAAGAAAGAGATGTTATTATTCAGGAAATTAATCAGTCAAATGATGATCCATCTGATAATGTTTTTGATTATCTGAGAGGTACATGTTATCCAAATCAACCATTGGGTAGAAATATATTGGGATCTGAATACAGTATAAAAGATTTTGATCCATCTTTTTTGCATGAATACTTCCAAAATCATTATACAAAAACTAATATGGTGTTGGTTGTAGTAGGGAATGTAGATGTAGATGATGTCTATAATAATGCTGAAAAATTATTTGGAGATAGCAGTTTCAGTAAAAATGATCTCAAAAATAACTCTGAAGAATTAAAAGATTTAATTGGTGAAAATGCTTTTGAGCCTGCAAAATGGGTTGGCGGAGCTGGTTCTTTTAGTAAAAGTGGAATTCAGCAGGTACATATGGCAATTAGTTTTCCTGGCTTTTATTATTCAAATGATAATTATTACAAGTTATGTGCTTTATCAAATATTCTTGGTGATGGTATGTCATCTAGGTTGTTTACTGAAATTAGAGAAAATCACGGACTTGCATATTCTGTCTCAACTTTTATGCAAGGATATAAAGATTCTGGTTTTATTGGTATGTATGTTGTTACTAGTCCTGATTTGGTTGAAAAATGCTCAGAAATAATTGGTAATGAAATTTTAAAAATTCAAGATAAAATATTTAATAGCGAAATAGAGAAATTTTATGCTCAAGTTAATACAGAAATTTCTTTAATAAATGAAAACTCTTATTCTAGAGCTCAGCAGATTTGTAAGCATTTATTTCATTATAAAAGATGCTTATCTATTGATGAAATTAGAAATAAATTTTATTCAATTAAAACTGGTGATGTTTTAGATGTTTCTAGAGAAGTTTTTGATTCAAAACCATCTATTGCAATTTTGGGTTGTAATGAAGGATATGATCTGGAAAAGATATGTAAAAATATTAATTTCCAATTCTGAATTTTGATTTCTTTGTTTCCCACCATTTGCTTATTCTGTGACAAGTAATAAGCATTATTGGTACTATTATTAGAGTTATTACTGTATCAAATGAAATTCCAAAGATTATAGGAATTGATATATTGTACATAAAATCACTGTTTGGTGAGTCATATATTATCTGACCATTAATGAAATTAATGCTTAATTTTAAGACACTTGGTAATAATCCAATTATTGTGGTTAGAGAAGTTAAAATAACTGGCTTTAGTCTTTTTCTCCCAGTGATGACTAATGCCTTGATAGGATCTTGAATCTCTTTTCTTACCATATTGTATGTTGAAACAAGTACTATATTGTCATTTACAACAATTCCAGAAAGTAATATGAATGCTAATCCTGTTGTACTGATTATTGGTGTGATCCCAGTAATAAAATATCCTATTGTAATTCCTGTTGTTGAAAATATGATCGATGTTAAAATAATTCCTGGTTGATAGAATGAATTAAACTGCACTAAAAGTATCAAAAATATTCCTACTATTCCAAATATGGCAGAACTTATTAAATAGCTTTTTTCGTCATCAGCTTCAGTTATATATTGTTTATTATATTCTGATGTTGTGAATATATTTTTCTTAAACTCAGGTAATTTATTTGTGATTTCAGCATATATTTTTTCTGAATTTTTATCAGAAATGTTTTCAAATGTGATTGTGTCAATAAATTTTCTTTGATCTCTTTCTATGGAAAATATTGTATTATGCGGTTTTATTTCTGCTACACTCTTAATTGGTATTGCAATTTCTCTGGTAATATTAATTTTCATATTCTCTAGCTGTTGTATGCTGTTGTAGTAGTGCGGGTATTTGATGCTTATGCTCATGTAGCTATTGTTAATTTCACTAATAGGATATCTTCCAATTTGTAATCCGCCTTTTGATATTATGGCTAGGTGATTAAATACTTTGTGTTCATCTATTTGATATTTTATTGCTTCTTCATTTAATTCTAAAATAAAATCATTACTGGTTCTTAAGCTTGAACTTTGTATTTTATATCCAATTTTTTGTTCAGAAATATATTTGGCAATTTTTGTAATTATTTCTTTTAACTCCTCTTGTGTATAAGATGATACAACTATTCTGATCATATCATTTCCGGGTGGATTTTTTATTTCTCTATTTTTGTTACTATTTACATCAATTGCATATTTTATTTCTGGGATTTTTAGATCCTCTATCATTTTGATTGAATTTGTGAAAATTGTTGCTGATTTTTTTTGCCTCTCCCATGGGTCATTTAATCTTATTAAGATTGTGCCTATTTCTATCTTATTTTCCCCAGATATCTTAATAATAGTATCTTGAATTTCACTATTATATTCATTGATAATTACATCTTTTATCTTAGACATTATCCTTAATTTGGTGTCTTGATTGTAATTTTCATTACCTATTATAACAATTGATGATGTGTTGATGTTTTGATCTATATTAACTTTTATTTCTCTATCAAGTTGAAGGTATATTATTGGTAAAATAATGCATAATATAAAGGTAGAAAATATTATTATTATGGATTTTTTGCTGCTACTGCATATTTTCTCTATAAAATTCTCATATTTCTTCTCTAAGATATCAAAATATTTGTCAATTTTTGATTGATTGTTTTTTGCTCTATCTTTAAATATTTGATCTATAATTATTGCAATTGTTGGAATTAATGTTAGTGCAATAATCATTGAGAGTAACAGCATGATTATAATTGTATTAGAAACAAAATATGCAATATCATTTGCTCCAATCGCAATAGCTGTAAAAGATACAATTGTTGTTAATGTTGATGAAATAATTGAACTATAAACTGTTTTTATTGAATTTATATAAGACTCCCTAATTGATTGTCCATTTTTTTGATTAGAACATGCTTCCTCTATTATGAGAATGGCATTATCAATTATAATTCCTACTGATAAAATGATTGCAATTAATGAGAATGCATTTATTGTATAGCCTATATATTTTAGTACAAGAAATGTACAAGATATAGATATTGGTATTATTGCTGAAGCTGCTAGTCCATGGTTGAATCCAATGAATATTGCCATTACTGAAGTAATTGCTATCACCATTGTTATAATTGTATTTAATAATTCAGTAACTAATGATTGTATTTTTTTTGATAAGTCTGAAAATGTTCTTACTGATAGCCCCTCTGGTTTGGGTACTAATTCAATTTTATTTTTAATTTTTTCTACAATCTCTTCAATGTTGACTTTTCCTGTAATAAATACAGACATTGATATCATCTTGTTGCCAATTATAATCTCATTAGAAATATCTTTTATTTCTTCAACTGTTCCAATATCTTTTATTCTTATGATTTTATTCCTAATAATTGTTACAGGTGTGTTTTTTATCTTTTCAATTTCATCTGCTTTTTTTAATCTGATAGATAAGTTTCTTCCATTTATTTGTCCAACACTTAAAATATCATTTTTGATGTTGTTTATTGATATATTCCTTGGATCAATAGAATATAACTCGATTTTTTCTGGATCAAGAATAATTTGGATTTTTGATCTACTTTTTATGTCATATTGTACATCTGATATTCCATATATTGATCTTATCTCCTCCTCTAATTTTTCTGAATATTCTTGTAATTCTTTTTCACTGCCATAGCTTGAAATTGATATTTCTAATGCAGGAAAATATGAATTTACATCAGAATTTTTTGGAATAAAAACTAAATATTTGCTCTTGAGACCCATTGAATCTACAGTTTTATTTATAGATTTTATTGACTCTATCATATTGGCATTCTTCTCAAAAAATAAAATGATACTTGATTGACCAGGATATGAATATGATTTAATTCTGATTAAATGTTTTGTATTCTCAAGTTTTTCCTCAAGTGGAGCAATTATGTTATTAACTGTTTCTAATGCAGAATATTTGGTGTCCTCAATGCTGATTACAATTACCTTGCTCTCTATATTGGGCATTATCTGTCTATTAATTGTCCCTATGGAATGAATCCCTGCAAAAAATAAGATTGTAAATATTGTGAAAATAAATTTCTTGTTGTTTTCTATTAAAGATATGAAATAATTGATCATTTAAATTGCTTTCTTGTTATTCTTGAATTTTTCAATATCCGCCTTTTGTCCTTCAGTAAATAGAGATGATCCTATTGTAATAATATTGATGTTTGGTGCTGATGCATTGATCCAAGTTTTATTTAATTTCTTTTCTTCCTGTAGGATATCTACATAATAATTTTTTACCTCTTTATTATCTATTATCTTGACTATTGGATATCCTTTTTCATCTGTTGTTATTGATGAACTTGGAATTGAATATGCCTTAATAGGGATAGTGGTAATTTCTACTTTAATGCTTGAGCCAGCTATTATTGATTTATTCTCTGGTATTTTAACTCTTAAATCAAAAGCTCCAGTAATTTCATCTATTTTGTAATTTGAAAATATTATCTTACAAGGAATAATTTGATTATCTGATGTTATGGCTATTGCTTGAGAGAATTCTGATGATATTTTATTGATGTATGAATCACTGATTTCTAGATCTACAAAAAAGCTCCTAGTATCTGCTATTTCTATAACTGGATTCAATACTTTATTATTATATTCCGGTGCATGTGTGTTTTCTTGGAGATTTATGTTTACTACATAGCCATCAAACTCAGCAACAACTATGAATTGTGAAGCATAGTACTCAGCTTTTTTGGTTGATTGAATAAGAGAATCTAGATTGCTTGTATATAGTGCAGGTTTATTATTTTTTATTTCATTATCTAATCTTCTCGATTCATAGTATAGTCTGTTTTTTTCTTGTCTGAGAATGTTTATGGCATTTTTTCTCTCATTGAATGTTCCAAGTAAGGCTATAATTTGCCCTTTTTTTACTTTGTCTCCATTTTTGACAAAAACTTTCTCTACTTTTTTGTTTTCAGCTAAAATAACTCTCTGTGTTCTGAATGGTTTTGCTATTCCATGAGTAATTACTGAATTATTAAAAAATTGGGATTTAAATTCTTCTATCCTAGATAACTCATATGGATCTTTTTTAATATTTTGATTTTCTTTTTTCTGAGATGGTAAAAATGTTCCCCATATAAACCATGTTAGTACAAATAATCCAATAATTATTTTACTTCTTTTTGACATTCAAATCCTCACTATATAGATAAATTAAAGGAAATCTCTATTAGATTATTCCCAATTTTAAGAACTGAAAAATTGTTTTGATATTTTATCCCTAAAATTGGCATGAATAAACCATAAAAAGAGTTTCTATTGTCATTTAGAAGCGATGAAAATAATCCAATATTTCCCCCTAAGTATAGGTATATAGAGCCAATATTCGATGTTAATAAGTGAATATTATATGAACTTGATATACTTGCTTTAATTATCTCTTTATAATTATTATTATTTTCTCTCTCTAAGAACGGGACTTCACTAAAGGCTCCTGATAAGAAATTGTTCCAAAAATTGCTGAATATAGGAGCAGTAGTTAAATTAAAAAAATTAAACCACATTATCATATCTTCTCTGTTAGTTTTTTTGCCTATGTATGAAAATTCTAACTTATTGGTAAAATTTTTAAAATCTAATTCTAATTGAGCAAAAGCTGATCTATGTTGAGAATATTTTATTGAATTTGTTGAACTATAATTGCTAAAATCTAGAAATTTTACTAGTCCAAATCCTAGATTTATCGTTAGGTATATATTGCTGTAGTTGTTTGAAAATTTAGCATTTAAAAATAACATTGGGTCATTTAATAATTGTATATTTTGGTATTCAAAATTCTTGTTAAATATTTTTCCCTGAATCTCTCTAGAAAACCCAATTCCAATTTCTGTTATCCCAAATTCTAAAATAGATCTATTTTCTGGTATGTACTCATCATGAATTTTGGAATATAATGGATGATAAATTAACTCCTCAGTGGATTTTTTCTTTTGTATAAAACTTTCCTCAATAGAACTTATTTCATCATATTTTTTTCTTACTTCCTCATTATATTCTTCAGCAAAACTTTTACTACTAAAACTTGTGATAAAAATTATGATTAAGAAATTGCAAAATAATATTTGCATTTTTACCTCTAGATTGTTAGGTAATTTTAACATAATATTTTGTCTTTGTTAATAAATTAAAAAGTAATTATTTGCTTATATATTTCTTCTGGCTGAAGCTCTGAAGAAAGCAATATTGCATTTTGCCATTTTGTTGAATCATCTTCATCAAAGATTAATTTGTTGTTGGATTCTATGCAGATCCAGTTTTCATTTTTTATCTTATTTTCTATTTCATCTTTATTCCATGCAGAATATCCATTTAATATGATAAAATCATCAATTAGGTTATTTACAAAATCTCCAATAATGTCTACTTCCTTTGTTAGGCTTATGTCCTTATTAATTTTGATCGATTGATATGAATTGTATTTTGTTGAATGCAAAATAAAATATGAATTGGGATTGATTACTCCACCAAAATTTACTTTTAACTTATGGTAATTATATCTGTTGTTTATGTCTATATTCCCTAGTGGTTTGTTTATATAAAATCCAATATAATTTTTGTCAGTTTGTATGCAAATATATATTACAGATTGATAATCTAAATTGCTCTTGTTGTATCTATTTGTTGGTGAAATTAATAACTTATCTTCTAAACTATCTAAATTAAATATTTTCATTACTTCTACATTACCTATATTTTGCCATGGCAGTGTTTATATCTGAGCTTTGATTTACAGGGACATAAATCATTCCTATTTACCTTGGTTGAAGATAAATTCTCTGAATTATTATTCCCATTACATGTTTTTTTATCATTAATTTTTGAATTTTTCTCAGAAATATTTTCCTTGTTGTTAATTTCTATCATTGTAAGAATACTATGAATAATTCCAGTATTAATCTTCATTGTTAGATTTTCAAATGCTTTAAAAGCCTCTCTCTTATACTCATTTAGCGGATTTTTCTGAGCATATGCTTTTAATGATGATGATTTTTTTACTATATCTAAATTTATAAGGTGACTTTTCCATTCTTGGTCTATAACATAAAGTATTATTTCTTTGAATATGTTTTCTATGTTGGCAATTTTGTTTTTTTCAAAAATAAATTTGTCTATTTTTTGCTTAATTAAAACTTTTACTTTCTCCCTAACATCTGAACTGTTTAGATTTTCTTCTCTTATCCACTTAATAATTGGAACTTCTTCTGATAAAAGTGAATTAACCTCATTGCTAAATGCATCTATCTTGTTTTCATCAAGATACTCTCCTGATGGCATGTAAGTTTCAATTAAATAGTCTGTTGTGTCTTCTAGAGCATTGAGTATTAGGTTATAATTGTTTTTGTTTTTTATAATGAAATTTCTTTGCTTATATATATTTTTTCTCTGATCATTTATTACATCATCATATCTAATTAGATTTTTGCGTAGCTCATAGTTATACGATTCAACTTTTTTTTGTGCAGAATCTAGAGCCCCTGTAACCCATTTATGACTGATTGCTTCATCATCTTTCATCCCAAGCTTGTTCATTATTGAGTTTAGCTTTTCACCACCAAATATGCACATAAGATCATCTTCTAGGCTTAGAAAAAATTGTGTTACACCAGCACTGCCTTGACGTCCAGATCTTCCCCTGAGCTGGTTGTCAACTCGTCTGCTTTCATTTCTTTCAGTTCCAATAATGAGAAGCCCGCCAAGCTTTTCTATTTCAATGGCTTCTTGGGTAATCTTTTCCTTGTTTTCAGGTTCAGATTCTGTATTGCCACCTAGTCTTATGTCTGTACCACGTCCAGCCATGTTGGTGGCAATTGTTACAGATCCTCTTTTTCCCGCTTGATTAATTATTTCTGCTTCTTTGGCATGGTTTTTGGCATTTAAAACATTGTGTTTAATTTTGTTCTTTTTGAGAATATCAGATAACTCTTCAGATTTTTCTACTGATGTTACTCCTATTAGTATTGGCTGTCCCTTCTTGTGAGAATCCTGAATTGACTCTAATATTGCCTTTAACTTGGCTGATTTTTTCATGTATATAAGATCATTGAGATCTGTACGTTTGTTCGGCATATTGGTTGGAATCTGAATAACATCAAGATTATAAATTTCCTTGAACTCATCAACTTCTGTTATTGCAGTACCCGTCATTCCTGAGATCTTTGGATACATTCTGAAATAATTTTGGAAACTTATTGATGCTAATGTTTGATTTTCTTTTTCTATTTCAATATTTTCCTTTGCCTCAATGGCTTGATGTAATCCATCAGCATATCTGCGTTTGTCCATGATACGTCCAGTGAATTCATCAATAATTAATGCTTTTCCATTTTTTACTAAATAATCCTTGTTTTTTCTGAACGCAAAATTAGCTTTTAAAGAATTGTTGATACAGTGAGTTATAACTAAATTTTCTGAACTATAAAGATTTGTGTTTGGTTTTACGATTTGTTTTTCTCTTAATATAGTTTCAATTTTTTCTATCCCTGAGTCTTTTAGGTAAACAGATTTGGATTTTTCCTTGATTTCATAATCTTCAGCTGATAATTGACTTACTAAATAATTGCTTAATAAATAGATTTTTAAGTCTTGGTCTACTTGCCCCGATATAATTAATGGAGTCCTTGCTTCATCAATTAATATTGAGTCAACTTCATCAATTATTGCATAATTTAATGGCCTTTGAATAAAATCACTTAAATTGTTCTTCATATTGTCACGTAGGTAATCAAATCCAAGCTCACTGTTTGTACAATATGTAATGTCACAATTATATTGATCTTTTCTGGTTTGATCATCCATCCCTGGAATAATATATCCTGTACTCATCCCTAGTCTTGAATAAATCGATCCCATCCATGATGCATCACGTTTGGCTAGGTATTCATTTACTGTAACAATATGAACCCCTTTTTCAGTTAAAGCATTTAAATACGCTGAAAGAGTAGCAACAAGCGTCTTGCCTTCACCAGTTTGCATTTCTGCAATTTTCCCATGGTGAAGAGCAATACCCCCTAATAATTGTACATCATAATGTCTTTTGCCTAGAGCACGTTTTGATGCTTCTCTAACTCCAGCAAAAGCTTCTACTATTAAATCATCTAATGTTTTGTTCTTGCTTAGCTCTTCTTTGAAATTTCTTGTACAATTTTTTAATTCTTTGTCAGATAAAGATTCATACTTTGGCTCTAAAAGATTGATTTGATCAACTATTTTTTGATATTTTTTGATAATCCTTCCATTATTTGTTCCAAAAATTTTTTCAATAATCCATCCAAGCATTTTTTGTTCCAGAAATTTCTATGTTAAAAGGTATGTTTATTCTTACTTTTTTAGTTTGTTTGTTTATAATATAAGTTAAAAGTATTATTTTTTCTATGGATAAAATTAAAGATATAGATTAATTTATTAATTATTGATTATATAGTGTATTTTTATGATTAAAAATAAATTTATTGTTTCTGGTGTTTTGATTAATTCAAATTATGAATTGCTGGTTTTTTCAAAAACTAATAATGTTTTATCTAGTGTAGAATTTATTTTGCCCACTACAGAACTCCTTGATAATAATTCTCCTGAAGAATCTATAGCAAAAGAAATAAATAAAATTTCTGGTTTAATTTGTGATCCAGATGATTTTAGACCTTTAATTTTTGTAAGTCATAAGAACCCTTTATTGATACAATTGATTTATTTGCTTACTAAGTGGGATGGTAAATTAAATTTGGGAAATGTCTTAAAATGGGTTAATGTTGATCAGGTTACAGATTATTTGTCTCAGGATTTTTATAAAGATTTTGTTATTAAAATAGTTCCTTTAATTAAGGGGTTAAAAGGTTAATTAGTTGGTTTATAATATTTAATTTTGTTATACTGTCTTTAGTAACATAGAATTTAGGGTTTTGTTTTTATAATGAGTTTTTCTGACTTTGAAGATGATATACAACTTGATTATATAGTTAATTCAGTTGTTAAGAATAAAAATTATATTATTGCTACAATATGCAGTATTGTTGGTTTTATTTTTTTATTTAATGTCTATAGCTATTATAAATTGTCTGAAATAAAAAAAGATTCATTTGTTTTTGATAAAATAATTTACAGTGATGATGAGTTTATTGTTAAAGATAGTCTTAATAATCTGAGTAAAAGCAAAAGTATTTATGGTGATTTTGCTAGATTTATTAGAGCTGGTTACTTAAAAAATTCTGATGAATATCTCTCTATAAATAAAAAATCTAATTATGATGAAATTGGCTATTTGTCTGGTTTTTACTCTGATTATTTGTTTAAAAAATTGCTGAATTTTGATTATTACAATAGAGATCAAATGCTATTATCCTTGGCTGTTGAAAATATTTCTGCTGATTTATTTTTGAATAATAAATTTGATGAATTGCACAAGTTTTTAGAAAATTATCAATATAGTGAATTTTTGCCATCTGATGAAAGGATTAAGAATATATCTTTACTATCTAATCTTTTGAGGAATGAGGAATAAGTAATTAATTATTTATGATCTGATGTTTTGAATTTATGGGAATTTTATTAAGGGTAAAGTTAGGAATTAATATGAAAAAGTTTTTTTGTGCTTTGTTTGTTCTTTTGTCTTCTTCTTCAAGTTTATTATCTTGTGATTCTTGCAAAAAAGATATAAAATTTCCTGATGAAATTTATAGTGACGTTTGGTTAGATGGGAGTTTTATTCACAATAACTTTGTTTTTAGGGATTTTGATAAAGAAAATAATATTCAATTTGGCTTGTTAGATGGAATAAGTTATTTGGGTTTAGTTAATCATATTTATAATGTAAATGATTCTATTTTGTCAGATGGATCACATTTATATGCCTTCTTATCTAATAAAATTGTAAAGATCGATCCATTTCAAAATAAAATTGTATGGTCAAAAGAAAATTTGATTAGCTCTTCTGGGTTATTTTTAAATAATTATTTTATTTCTGGTGATAGTATTTATGTATCAATCCCTACTGGTAGTATATATAAGATTAGTATTGATAATGGGTCTATTTTTTGGCATAGCAATATTAACCTGCCTATTAAGACTCTTTCTAATATTAAACATGCAAATGATAATAAAGATTTTATATATGAACTTTCTAGTAATGATATTTTATCTAAAATTTCAGCTGAAAATGGGTTGTTAATTGATGAAGGTGAATATTCATCATCAAATCCTTCTAATATTTCTGATCTTGGTGTTTCTAGTTTGTTATTTTATAAGAATAACCTGATTATTCCATATTCTAATGGTCAAATTATCTCATTGGATGCTGATAAAAATATCATTGTTTGGAGCAATTTAGATTTTTCTAAGAATGAAAAGAATTATAAAAAAGTATTTCAATTAAATGATATAAATCAACCAATCTTCTTAATTGAAGATAAAATTTATGTCTTTTCTAAAAATAGTAGAAAAATGGGAATAATAGATGCTGAAAGTGGCAAAGCTGATAAGTTAGTTGATTTAGAGGTGGGCTTAACAAATATTCTTAATGTTGGTGATTTATTTTTTGTTTTAGATATTAATGAGAATTTAAAAGCAATAAATAAAAATGGTAGCACTATTTGGAATGCAGATTTATTATCCTTTGTAAAAAGTAAGGTAGCTGGTACTTCTTATTTTAATCACCGTAAAGTTAAGGATAGCATAATTAGGAATAATTTGAAGTTTTTAACTCCAATTATGTTAAATGAAAAATTGCTACTATTTTCAAACTCTGGTTTTATTATAGTTTTAGATCCATTGACTGGTGATTTTATAGATTATATTGAGACTAGTTATTATTTTGTAAATAAACCAATGATTTTAAATGATACAGTTTATTTATTAACAAGTTTTGGTAGAATATTCTATTTAAGGTGAAATGAAAAAAGTTGCATTAGTAGGTAGGGTTAATGTTGGTAAATCTACATTATTCAATGCTCTTGTAGGTAAAAATATATCATTGGTTGGTGAAACTCCAGCTCTTACAAGAGATTATCAAGAAGGTTTGGTAGATTTGTTTGATCTGAATTTTGTCCTTATTGATACTCCTGGATTTGTTACTTCAAAAGATACCATTTCTCAGTGTACTAATAAAAAATTAAAACATGTTATAAGTGATTGTGATGTTGTTTTGTTTGTTTGTAGTGCAAAAGAGATTATTACATCAGTTGATTTGGAAATATTGAAATTTATTCGTTCTCAGAATAAACCTTTTATTTGTTTGGTAAATAAATCTGATGCTAAGAATTTTTTGAACAAGAATTTATCCTCTTTTTATGAAACTGGAATTGATTTAATATTTATTTCTGCTATGAATAAAAATGGATTTGAAGAATTACATGAATACCTGCAAGGTTTTATTGGAGAAAATGACCAAGAATGCACTGAAGATAAAAATAATAAATTATCATTGGTTATTGCTGGTAAACCTAATGTTGGTAAATCCACTTTGGTAAATTCTTTATTAGGGCAGGATAGGGTAGTTGTAAGTGATGTTCCTGGGACAACTAGAGATTTTGTTAGCATTGATATAGATGGTACTACAATTGTAGATACAGCAGGTATTTCAAAAAAATTGAGTAAAAGATCTGATATAGAAAGAATTGCTGCCAGAAGATCATTAAATAATATTAGCAGCAATGCTGTTGTTTTGATTATTTTTGATGCTTCAGAAGGTATTACAAAGCAAGATTTATTAATTGTTAGTGAAATTCTAGAAAGAGGTAATCCTGTAATTATTGGTGTGAATAAGATTGATTTGCTAAATGAATATAGTGGTCTACATGCTAGGATTGTTAATGAAATTCATGAGTCCATAGCTCAGGTTAAAGATATCCCTGTAATTATTTTCTCTGCTTTAAATTGTAAAAATGTTGATAAAATTATTTCAAAAGCAGAATATTTGAGAAGTTTAGCAAAAACTAAAATATCTACTAGAAACTTGAATGATTACTTGAAAAAAATGCAAGCAAATTGCCCCTTTAGTGGTAAGTTGAAATTAAAATATATTACCCAGACAAGTGTTGAGCCTATTAGATTTTTGGTGTTTTCTAATATTGATGTGGCTGAAACATATAAAAGATACATAAAGAATAATATTTCTAGCTATTTTAAGTTGTCAGAATTGCCAATTCGTATAGAATATAGAAGGAACTATAATCCATACATTGATGATCAAAAAAATAAATAATTAAATACTAAAAAATATTAAGTAAAGATCTTTTAGTTCTGTTGCTACAAAAGTAAAACTAAATACTTCTAACCCTGGCTTTCTTGCCATAAAGACTTTTCATATAATAAAGCTTTGCTCTTCTGGATTTTCCTTGGGATATAATTTCTATCTTTTTAATTGTTGGTAAATAGAATGGGAATGTTCTAACAATGCTCTCTTGACCAATTGCACGTCTTAGAATAAAAGAACTATTAATCCCATATCCCTTTTTTCCAATACATAAACCTTGGAAGGCTTGAACACGTTTACTGTTTCCCTCTTTGATCTCAATACTTACCTTTAGTGTATCTCCAGGTCTAAATTTTGGAATCTCCTGTCCACGTAAGGATATTATTCTTTCAATTTCTTCTTTTTCTACTTCTTGAAACTTGTACATTCTAGACCCTTTAATCTTGTATTTATATATCTTTTACTGGAACAAAATAAAAGTCAATATTTTTGTTTTTTATTGTTAATTTTTATTTAATTTTTCTAGTAAATCTGGTCTGATTTTTTTGGTTATTTCCTCCGATTTTTGCATTCTCCACTCATCGATTTTTTTGTGATTTCCTGAAAGTAAAACTTCTGGTACCTCTAATCCTCTCCAATTTCTTGGTTTAGTATATTGCGGATACTCTAAAAGATTGTTATTGAAACTTTCTTGCTCTAATGAGTCTTTGTTTCCTAAAACATTGTTGTGTAGTCTGATAATTGACTCAAGAATTGCTTGCGTAGCAATTTCTCCTCCAGCTAGTATGAAATCACCTAAAGAAATGCTCATAACTTTGTAATTTTCTAAAATCCTCTCATCAATTCCCTCAAATCTGCCACAAATAAATATTAGATTTCTCTCTATTGATAACTCTTTGACAATTTTTTGTTGTAAAATTTCCCCCTTGGGAGTAGGGAATATGATTTGATATTTTTCTTCACTGCAAAGCTCTATTGCATGATCAATTGCTCTGCCTAATACATCTGGTTTTATTACCATTCCAGCACCACCACCAAATGGCGTATCATCAACTGAATTATGTTTGTCTGAGGAAAATTTGTGTAAATTAATGATGTCTAAAGACCATTGTTTGCTTTTTAAAGCTCTTCCTACAACTCCATAATCTAATACTCCTGGGAAAGATTCCGGGTGTATTGTTATTACATATGCTTTAAATTGCATCTTATTTTTCCAGTAAATTGTTTATCCAAACAGAGTCCTGATTTATTTTAATAACTTTATTTTCTATATCTACAGATAAAATATCATTTTTGGTAAAAGGAAAATACTCTAATTTGGAATTACTGTGTAATCTTACTTCTAGTAAATAATCAGAACCAAAATTTTGGATACCCTCTACCTCTCCTAATATTGAATTATTATACGAAATGGATAGTCCAATTAAATCAAAATTATAAAATTCATCTTCTTCGGTTTTTGGTAAATAACTTTTGTCTACTATTAAATCACTTCTTAATAATGATTCAGCAGAATTGCAATCATTGATGTCTTTTATCTTAACTAAAAAAATGTCTAACTTGTAGTGCTTTAAACTCTCTATTTCTATATTTGTAATCTTGTCTGTAGATGACTTATAAAGTTCAAATATACAGCTATTATTGTCTAAAATTAATTCACAATATGACTTTATCTTGACAATACCTTTGATTCCATAAACACCTACAATCTTTCCAATAATAATCTTGCTATTTTGAAGTTGCATGCTTGATAAGTTTTTGGGTTCTTTCAGTTGCTTGAGCACCTTTAGAAATCCAATATTGTATACGCTCTATATTTAAAACTACTCTGTTAGGATCTGTGTCTAAAGCAATTGGATTGTATGTTCCAACTTTCTCAATAAAAGCACCATCTCTAGGAGCTTTGGCATCAGCTATTACTACACGATAGAAAGGTCTTTTTTTTGATCCACCTCTAGCAAGTCTAATTTTTAACATAAAATATCCTCTAAATATTTCCTAACTACTAAATTAATAGCTCATTTTGTAAAATAATGAAACTATAAAATCAAATTAATGGCACTCCCTAGGAGAATTGAACTCCTGTTTCCAGAATGAGAATCTGGTGTCCTGGGCCACTAGACGAAGAGAGCAGTGATTTATGAGTATAGTTATCTACTAGTGTTATAAATAAATCAATATGTTTTCCCTGGATTATTTGTTAATATTTATTAACTTTTATTAACTTGAGGTTTTGTTATGAATAAGAATCGGTCCGGTGAAGTCAAAAATTTGGATGAGTTGATTAGCAATATTGAAAAATCATTTGGCTTGGGTTCAATAATGCTGTTAGGTAATAAAGCTTCAGTAGAAGTTGATTCAATATCAACTGGATCTTTGAGTTTGGATATTGCTTTGGGAATTGGTGGATTTCCTAAAGGTAGAATTATTGAAATATATGGCCCTGAAAGCTCTGGAAAAACAACTTTGACATTGCATGCAATAGCAGAATGTCAAAAGTCTGGTGGAATTTGTGCATTTGTTGATTCTGAACATGCTTTAGATTGTAAATATGCAAAAAATTTGGGAATAGATATTGATAATCTGATTTTGTCTCAACCAGATTTTGGTGAACAAGCTTTGTCAATTACAGAGGCTCTGGTTAAAGAAGGAGTAAAAATGATTGTGATTGATAGTGTTGCAGCACTTGTGCCTAAATCTGAAATAGAAGGTGATTTAGAGAATCAATCTCCAGCATTGCAGGCAAGAATGATGAGTAAAAGTTTGAGAAGATTGGCCGGTTTGGTTAGTAAATCTGATTGTATTGTTATTTTTACAAATCAGTTGAGACATAAGATTGGAGGCTATGGTAATCCAGAAACAACAACTGGAGGAAATGCATTAAAATTTTATTGCTCAGTTAGAATTGATATTAGATCTGGTGAAAAGATTATAAAAGATGGTGTTCCATTTGGAATGAAATCTAAAATTAAAATTGTAAAAAATAAAATTTCCCCACCATTTAAAACTACTGAAGTTGAAATTGTTTATGGAAAAGGAATTTGCTTCCTGACAGATTTGATTAATGTAGGTCAAGCTGAAGAAATAATAAAAAGATCTGGCTCATGGTATTCATACAATGGGAATAAAATTGGTCAGGGAATTGAACAAGTAAAATCTTTCTTGTTAGAAAATCCAGAAATTACCCAAGAGATTCATAGATCTGTTCTTGCAAATAATGGTATTTTGAGTTGATTTGCATTTTTGGCTTTTTAAATAAATCTACAGTAATTTCTTAAAAATCTATATTAAATTGTGTTTTTGGATATTTATTTCTTGACATAATGGCTATATTCTATGTTTAATAGTTCTATAATGAAGGAGATTTGGCCGAGTGGTTTAAGGCGCATGCCTGGAAAGCATGTTGAGATTTTTTCTCTCAGAGGTTCGAATCCTCTATTCTCCGCCAGATTTAGAAATTAGCATCAAAAGATATTTCCCTGTCAGTAGCACGTTGGTAGTCTGATACTCTTCTCTCAAAAAAGTTTGTAACATTTAAAACATCTAATGCACGCATGAAATCAAATGGGTTTTCTTCATTGTAAATGCGTTCAAATCCAAATAAATCCATGATCCTGTCAGCTACAGCATGGGAATATGTGCATAATTTCTCTGCATCCATGCCAATTAAGTTTACTGGAAGCGCAGATCTAATAAAGTACTCCTCACACTTTACCGCATCTCTGACAATTTCCTCAGCTTCTTTTTGTGATACTAGATCTGGAATACATTTTTCACTTTTGACTATCTTGTCATTTAGTTTGTTTTCTCTTTTTAAATTTGATAGGGTTCTGAATATTAATGATGAAAAACTAAAATGTAATGTTTCATCTCTCGATATCCAGTCATTTGATAGTGATAAACTTGGTAGATTTTTTTGAATATTGTTGCTCCTGAAATAATGGACTGCACAGAATGAGCTGGCAAAAAATAAGCCTTCAATTAGCCCAAATGCTATTAAACGTTTCAATAGGTTGGTTTCACTTTTTAGCCATTGATTCATCCACTCAGCTTTTATTCTGATACAGTCAAAATTTTCAACTGCATTGAATAATTTTGTTCTATAGTCATAGTCTTTGATATATGTGTCAATTTGTAGAGCATAAGTTTCAGCATGTATTGATTCATTAATCATTTGCATTGTGAAAAAACATCTTGCCTCAGGCATGATAATTTCTGGATAGAACCTGGTACATAAGTTTTCATTAATTAAACCTTCTGAATTAGCAAAAAATGCTAAAACATGCTCTAAAAAGAATATCTCATCCTTGCTGTACTTTTCCAAATTGCTTAGATCATCTTTAAATGATATCTCCTCAGCAGTCCAAAAATTGCTGACATGCTTTTTGTATGCATCCCAAATTTGTGGGTAGTTTATTGGAAATATAGATATATAGCCTTTAGAAATCATGATTTACTTTCCTTAAATTATGCTTGGCAATCCAAACATTCCTCTTGTTTCTCATACTTGTTTAAAATTTCTTTGGAAACAGTCATTTTCATTGCATCACTGGATGGACGTGACCTTAAGTAATACATCCCTGTTTTTAGCCCTTTCTCCCAGCTGTACATATGCATACTACATACTTGCTTGAATGTTGGTTTTTCTAGCCAGAGATTAAGAGATTGTGTTTGATCAATATATGGTGAACGATCCGCAGACATGTCTATTACTACCTTTTGAGATATTTCCCATGTAGTTTTATAAATTTTCTTAATTTCTTCAGGTATTGATCCAATGTTTTGTATTGACCCATTGTTGAATAATATACTTTCATATATCTCTTTATTCCATAAACTAATCTTTTCTAATTCATTCACTAAATACTTGTTTACTAATAAAAACTCTCCAGAAAGCGTCTGACGCTTAAAAACATTGCTGGTTTGAATCTGGAAAGATTCTGTGTTCATCATAATTATGCTCGTAGAAGCTGTTGGCATACATGCTGTTGTTAGGCTGTTTCTGAGCCCATGTTTTGCAATCTCTCCCTTTAGCCATTTCCAATCAAAAGATGAGTCAGCAGATATTGGCTCTACATTCCACATATCAAATTGTAATATCCCCTCAGAAGAAGGAGATCCCTTATAAGTTTGGTATGGTCCATATTTTTTCGCTAATTCCATGGATTTCTTAATTGTTCCATAGTAAATGGTAGAAAATATCTTCTTATTTACTTCGGCAGCTTCTTTAGACTCATATGGTAATTTCATTTTGAAAAAAACATCAGCTAAACCTTGAACCCCTATTGCAGCTGGTCTGTGTCTAAGATTGCTGTACTCAGTCTTTTTGGTAGGGTAGTAGCTGATATCAATTAAATTATCTGTGTTTTCAAGAGCTAATTCTGCTATCTCCTCAAGCTTGATATAATCAAATTTTCCTTCAGAATTAACAAAAGATGGAAGACAAATTGAAGCTAAATTACAAACAGCTGTTTCCTTGTCATCAGAATACTCAACAATTTCTGCACATAAATTGGATGACTTTATTGTACCAATATTTTTTTGGTTTGACTTTCTGTTTATTGAGTCTTTGTATAGAAAATATGGTTGCCCAGCTTCAATTTGAGCTTCAACAATTTCACTAAATAGTTTGCGGGCAGATAATGTCTTTGTTCCAATATTCCCCTCCTCATACTTCTTATATAATTTGTTGAATTCATCACCATAAACATCAGAAAGCCCCTCAGCAGTGTCAGGACTCATAAGTGTCCAATTTTCATCATTGATAACTCTTTGCATGAATAAATCAGGAACCCATAGAGCATAAAATAGATCACGAGCACGGAATTCCTCGGCTCCAATGTTCTTCCTTAACTCTAGAAATGCTTCAATGTCTGCATGCCATGGCTCAAGGTATATCACAAAAGATCCTTTTCTCTTCCCACCACCTTGATCAACACATCTTGCAGTTTCATTAAATATCTTTAGGAATGGAATAAGCCCGCCTGATTCTCCATTTGTGCTTTTGATTATTGATTTGGCCGCTCTAATATTGTGGCAATGTACCCCAATCCCTCCAGCTGTTTTGGAAATTAGTGCACAATCTTTGATTGTATTGAATATGCCTTCTATTGAGTCTGATTCGTTTGCAATTAAGAAACATGAAGATAATTGCTGAACTTTTAGACCACTGTTAAATAATGTTGGAGTTGCTTGTGTATAATAACCATCACTTATCATGTTATAAGTTTTTTTGGTTTTTTCCTTATTAAATAGTTCTGTAGGTTTGTTAGAAACTGTAATTGCAACACGCATGAATAGGTCTTGAGGTCTCTCTATTGTGACTTTGTAATCTTTTAATAAGTAGGCCTTTTGTAGTGTACTTATGCCAAAAAAATCAAATCTGAAATCTTTTTGGTAATTAATGGTTTCTTCAATAAACTTCTGGTTTTCTATAACTGTATTGTAATAACTCTCATTTAAAAGACCATTTTTGTATAAAGTTTTTGTTGCTTCTATGAAACCTGGTGTACTTTTATGTAGTAATTCAACTTGGGCATTGGATGCTATCTTTGAATAGTCTGGGTGTTCAAGTGACATGGCAGCACAAGTAGTAGAAATTAGCTGATAAATTTCTTCCTCAGACATGTTTTCTGTACATCTGCTTGAAATTTTATCTACTAATAAATTACAATCAATTCTCATGTTGAAACAATTTCTTTTTATTATGAGTTTTAATTTTTCTTTTATTAAGTTAATGTTCATTTGATTGCTCTTTTGAATTAGAAATAATTATTATGGATTTATAAATAGCATAGAGATCTTTGAAAGTTAATTGGCTATTTAATTTTACAAAAAATTAACCTAGTTATATGGTAGTTTTTTAAATCTGCTGCTTTTGTTTTCTGTTAGGTAGTGAATCTGTATTTATGTATTTTTAATTGTTTTCTTATCCAAAATCTTACATTTTTTGCCTATTATAGATTTTATCATTACATATCAAGTTATCATTATGTATAATTATCCTCATGCCATTCATAATGTTTTTATTAATGGAATTAACATATCTTAACATATATTATTGCATTTATAATATGTTTGTTACAGATCTTAAAAAATTTTGTGAGAGTTAAAGTGCTGCGTGTTTTTTTATCTTTTCTTGTCCTAGCTGTTCAATTAAGTTCTTATTCTCATGGTTTTAGTAATTTATCCGATGGTAGTAAATTAATTGGAGTGTCTTTGGATTATTTTAATCAGTCTATTTTGTCTTTGAATAAGTATGTTTTTGCAGGAAAAGATAATGATCATATTATTATCAACTCAGAAAATATCTCAATTGATGAGAAAAAAGAATATGATGTAGAAAATATTTGGTCAAGCAGATCCCCTTTTAATTTTAGGATAGGTTTTGTCCCATCAATATACTGGGTTCAGGATGGTTTTGAGCAAAATAATGGTAATACACCTTATGTAACTTTTCCCAATAATAATGATATTGTTGAGAATTTATTTAAATTAGGTTTGATATTTTTTGGTGTTGATTATCAGAAGAATGATAGATTAACTTTAGGTGGTTATACAGCTTTGTCAACAATGCAAAATAGGTTAAATCATTTCAAAAATGGAAGTGATAGGTATGAATTGTTAGAATTTGTTTACATTATAAATGGGAATATTGGTTATGATTTTCCTGAAATTGTAGATATTAAATCTGGTGTTTCTTACATTTTGAAATCCTATACTGCATCTAAACAGAATGACAATGATGATAAAAGATATACTAAATTACACTCATTGAATGTTTATAGTAGTGCAAATTTTGCTGATTTAAAGATAAATGATAGTATTGCCTTCACTAACTTTATTGATAGCAGTTTGATTGTTTCTAAAGATTTTTCTATTAATAGTAATGTAAAAGGATATCAGAGTTTTATTTTTGAGTATAATGCTGGTTTGAAGAGTGAAATTGATTCTGCTATGGGAATTATATCCTTTAATCCAAGCTTGGTATTGGGTCTTGAAGTTCCTAATCTAGATAAAGATAGTGCTAAATACTTAAGGTTTATAGATTATAATGAAGCAAACAGCAGAGGTTATTTTGATGCTGTATTCTTTGGTGGTGAGTTTGATATTAAGTTTACATCATTTAATTCATGGGGATTAGGCTTTAATGTTAGATTTGTAAATCTTCAAAAGAGCTACTTTGGTAATGTTGGTATTGTTATCAGTATATAGGGTTAATAAAAATTTAACTAATTATTGTTAATGGTATTAATGTTTAATAATTTAAAGATTTTGTGTTGATTATATGATTTCTGAAGACTTTGATAATTTTTTTGAGATTGAAGAATTAATTTCTAAGGACTCTGAAAAAAAATTTGTTAATAGCTTGAAATGTCATTTGGATGGTTTTCTGTCAAAAAATAATAATAATTTAGTTTGTTTTGGCATAATTGCAGCTAATGATAGTTTAGATAAGTTGTGGAATTTTTATCATAATAAAACAAATTTTAATGAATAAATGAATTTTATGTCATCTATTTGGTTTAGCTTATTTTTATATTAGGGGTTCTTATGTCTACTGGTAATAATATTTTTGATTCAATTACATCAAGTTCTAAAACAGCAATTGATACACTTGAAACAGAATTGAAGAAAAATGCTGGCGGTGGTGATTTAACTGTAGATAATTTAATGAAATTCCAGGTTAATGTAAACAAATGGAATATAATTTCTCAAATGGGTTCTTCCTTAGTTAAAGCAGCTGGTGATGCTATGAAAAGCATAATACAAAGAGTAAATTAATTTGTAGCTTTTTCTTTTTAGCTTCTGATGTTATTTTGCATTTGAAGTTTAATTAGGAAATTTTATGTTTGAGCTTTTGTTTACAGTTGAAAAGGTTTCATTGGATTGGAGTGAAGAAGATTTATGTTATGTTGTTATTCACTCAAAAAAAATAGCTGAATTGATTTCCTCTGAGAAAATTGATGTTAAAGGCATTGATTTGGGACTTCATAAAAAATGCAGAGTAAATATTATTTTGGTTTGTGATGATTATATCAGAAAACTCAATAGAGATTATAGATTAAAGGATAAACCAACAAATGTTTTGTCATTCCAATTGTTGGGTGAAATAGATGGTGAATATCATTTAGGTGATGTTTTTCTAGCATACAATTTTATTAGAAAAGATTCTATTGATCAGGACAAAAGTTTTTATGATCATCTTTCACATTTGATTTGTCATGGTATTCTTCATTTGATGGGTTATGATCATGTAAATAATGTTGATCAATATGTAATGGAAAGTTATGAAATTAATATATTGAGAAAACTTGATATTGATGATCCTTATAATAAAGATACTTAAGATTTTTTCCTATTGTATTCCAGAATTATCTCTGTTATAAATTTAACTATGCGGAGTAGAGTAGAGGTTAACTTGCTAGGTTCATACCCTGGAGATCGTAGGTTCGATTCCTGCCTCCGCAACTTCTTTTTCTTTAAATAAATTCCTGTTTAGATTATAAAATTTTTGCCCTACCTAAGTTAGGGTTTTTTTATTTTTTAAATTTTTGTGTTTTTACATTAATTAATTTCATTTTTTAATCATTTTTTTATCATAAATTAATTTTTTCCTACTAGTCTATTAGCTAGGTTTTGCATCGTTGTTGCATTACCAGGGTGTTGTGTATAGGAAAGAAATTGTTATGTTGTCTTTTTTGAAAAAAAATTTGTTGTTCTCCCTTATTGTTTCTTTTATTTTCATTGGTGCTGCTAAATCTAAAGATTTAGGTTTAGTAGAGATTGGTGTAATAGAAACTAATTATAGCGATCTTGTTGATATACTAAGAGATAATAAGAATGGTTATAGTAAATCTGTTGGTGGCAAGATTATTAAAGCTTATGCTACATGTAAAATAGATGAAGATAGTGATAAATGTATAAGAAGTAGCAATGAAGATGAAGAGCAATATTTTGAGAATAAAGCTGATCAATATATAGTATATGATGATTCGGGTGATGATACAGAACAACCTACTAATGGTGTTCATATTATAGATAATAATCTTACAATTCCTTTAAAATATTCACCAGATCGAAAGTCTTTGCAAAATCTTAAGAATAAAATTACATTGCCTATCAAAGGACAATTTCTTGCTTATGATGAAGCAGAAGATGGAAATTCAGTTTGTTTAGTTGATATTATTAATATTAATAGAGCTGATCCTTTAAAGGGTGTAAGATTCTGTTTTAATGTTGATGAATCTGAGGGAATTGGAAAAAGATATAAAAATGCAACTGCTAATACATTGCTTTTTAGTGCTGATAAAACAACTAATTATTCTGATGAATTTTTTAATTATTCACATTCCTCTGAGTCAGATATTCCACTCATTTTAAATCATCATATAAATAATTTTGCAGTTGCTGATTTTTATGGTAAAAACAGAAAATATCCTTTATTTAGAAATTCAAATAACTTGTATATTTTAGATCATCTGAAAATAAACTTTGATAGATATGAAGATAAAGAAGCTGTAGATCTATCAAAACTAGGTAATTTTGTTCAGGTTTATGATCCTACTATTGTAAATTTAAATGGAAGAGATGATTCAAATGTATTGCTCGATACAACAAAAGATAAATATACAGTAAGATTGACTAATTTAGTATCTCAAGAAAAGCCTACTTTGGATATTGATTTTGGTGGAAGAACAATTCTTATGAATGCTTATAAAGACTCAGGTTTCTTTGCAGAAAGTAATCAAAGAAGGGGAAAAAGAATAATAGGTTTAGATATTGCTAGAGATTTTTCTCTCTTTGATGGTAGTAAAAAAGAAATCAATATTAAAAATCTTAGAGTTGTAATACCAAATGATGCTGATTTAACAGATCTTGAAACATATTTAATGTTGAGGTATATTAAATCATCTGCTAGGGATGGTATGCCTTCATCAATTAGATCTAAAGAAAAAATACAACCTGTAATTGCAAAAAAGTATACTCCTAAAATAAGAATTAATAATCCTTTATTAGAAAGAAGTATAAGAGATGAAATTATCCCTGATTTTCGTGAAAGTAGAATTAATGATCTTAAAGAAGCTTTAAGAATTGCAGGTTTAAATTTGCAGAAAATTGCCGCTGAGGAGTCTGCTGCTGCAGAAGTTTATGATAATGCAGTTTCAAGATTTAGAAAGGCTGAAAGTAATAAAAAACTCTTTGAAGAAGGTCTAAAAAATGCTATTGAAAAGATAGAAGAATCTCGTGTCTTGGTTGCTTCTGCTGAAGAAGTTAAAAAAGCTGCACAAGAAATTGTTAAAGCTGCTGCTGAATTATTAGATATTAAACGTGCAGAATATGAAAAAGCTAAAAAAGGCCTTGATAAAGAT